>NC_083348.1:69965051-70285258 GCF_019175385.1 Lycium barbarum | reverse complement strand
TCTAATCCCAAATGGTACCTCAATTTCAACAAATCAACCAAAAAAACCAAACTAGTAAGAACCCTTATTTCTAGGATGTGATTTAAGAATTCAAAAGAAGATTCAAGCCCAGAAGCAAATAATCGTTTGATTAAGTATTAGAAATCAGAATTTACCCAACTCAAATTTATTGAGAGAGGTATAATGTCACGACCCGACTAGGGGCCATGACGGGTACCCGGAACTAACCATCGAGCACCATTCCTTTTACTACTCATCATACTTATCCTACATTCGTTTATTACTCTCACACTTCTAGTCAAAGGGGAAAACCATTTTCACTTTCAAGCATATCTACATTTATATACATAAGTCCTTCGGCTATCAAAATAATATATATATATATATATATATATATATATATATATATATATATATATATATATATACAATGAGGAAAATCATGAGACCATATTACCCCCACATACGTATCCACGAGCCTCTACTAGAGTACTAGACATATATATATATATATATATATATATATATATATATATATATATATATATATATATATATATATATATATATATATATATATATATATACAATGAGGAAAATCATAAGACCATATTACCCCCACATACGTATCCACGAGCCTCTACTAGAGTACTAGACATAAGGACGAGACAGGACCCCGTCGTGCTCAAATATGTACGCAAAACAATAAATCAAATAGCACTTCCGAAATAATGGAGTGCTCTCGTAAATCTGCTGGTTAGCTCCTATGAATCTGGGTCGTCTCCCTGTCTACCTGTGGGCATGAACATAGCGTCCGAAGAGAAAGGACGTCAGTACGAGCATTGTACTGAGTATGTAAGGCATAAACAATAATAACATATCAATAAAACAAGGAGACATCAAGTGAGGAACAACCTGTAACTGACTCTCACTTAAGACTGAAATAATGCATGCTAACTTACTTCATAAACGTCATCATATCATGTATGCATATATATATATATATATATATATATATATATATATATATATATATATAAGCTGCCGGACCATATAGGTGCAGTGTGATCATCATTAGCCCGCGTCCTATATATATATAAGTTGCCTGACCATATAGGTGCGGTGTGATCATCATTAGCCCGCGTCCGGGGTAACCATCTCATGCCGCCCACTAGTGATGTCAACCCATGCCATCTGGACCTGGTGTATACGCTGCCCGCCTTAGCGGTGTCTGCCCGGCCATATAGGCGCGGTGTAATATCATCATCATAGACTTATCATGAATCATATATAAAACTCGAAGACAGACTATAACTCTATCGGGGTGATGTAAGGTCGTGAACCCCCGATTCCATTATGGAGTATTCATAAGCATTCTGCCTCACCTTGAAGGAACTAGCATTGTAACGTGAGTGTAACACAATGAACAATATCAAAGGATCGTAATTAGGATCATTAGCCTCATAGAAATAGAAATACCATATCATGGATTTTGGAATCTTTAAACTTAAACTCATCATTATCATTATCATACTCATAACGTATCTCTTATCTTTATCTCATATAGGGCTCTTTATGAACATAGACTCATAATTCCCGGTGTCACGACCCAGCTAGGGGCCGTGACGGGTACCCGGGGCTAGCCACCGAGCACCACTCGTTCTAATACTCATCTTACTCATTTAATGCCCTTTTACCAATTTTATACACGAATTGTAGGAAAATCATATTTTATATAGAAACATAAATACTTATATACATTTTCCTCTCAGCCATCAAAATAATATATACATAATAATAACATCTTGTGAGACCATCTGACCCACACTGCGTATCTACGAGCCTCTACTGACATACTAAACATATAGACGGAACAAGACTCCGTCGTGCCCAAAATATGCATATATACCAAAAGAAGAATCATAAGCACATCCGGACAATGGAGTGCTCTCAATCAGCTGACAGCTACTAAGGGTCTGAACCAAGCTCACCTCCCTGTCTACCTGTGGGCATGAACACAGCGTCCAAAGAAAACGGACGTCAGTACGAACATTGTACTGAGTATGAGAGGCATAAATAATAAAGAAAGACAGTGTTAATATAATGTGAACATCAATATGAAACATCTGAATCTGAATGACAATCATAAAAGAAGTAATGCATGTTGTCTTACTCATACTCATCATAATTTCATATATGCATAATATGCAAGCTGCCCGTCCATATCGGAACGGTGTAATAATCAATAACATTATCCAGCGTCCAGGCCTCCCGCGTCCGGGGTACCATCTCATGCCGCCCACTAGTGGTGTCTGCCCATGCCCAAAAGGGTCATGGTGTATCCGTATAGCTGCCCGCCGTAGCGGTGACTGCCCGGCCAACTAGGCACGGTGTAATGCAAGTATGACATGCTTATCGTAAAATACTTATAATATAATACTTTTCAAAATATGCTTATCTCATCATAATACATGCATGAAGCTCATGATCAACTGTACTCTATCGGGGTAACGTAAGGTCGTGATCCCCCGATTTCATTATGGAGCAATTACTAACATTCTGCCTCACCATGAAGGAATTAGTACATAAGGTGAGTGTAAGAAATAAATAGCATCATTATCAATATGGCATCATCATATCATATCTCTTATCTCTTATCTTATATAGACATTTATGGACTTAGGCTTCTAGCTTTCTGGAAAATAGGAACCCATGAAGAGGAAAAGAACTTATGCTATAGGATTCATGCCATTAGAAAGAAAGGACTAGCCTCACATACCTTTGTCGTTTAGCTATGTTGTCGTTCACTTTCCCTCCCCCAATGTCACATCGTTACCTTCACGGGAGAATTTGTATTAACATTAGTTAATCGACTATAAGAACACGTCGTAAATTCTAGAGAAAATTGGGCAGCATTTCCCCTGTAAACTTAACAATCCTCGAAATTCCAACTTAGCCAAACATCAATCAAAATACCAACAACAACAATACCAACAATTTCATATCAAACTAGGATTAAATCCATTCTTAAATTACTCCCAAAACAGCCCAACATGCATTCGGATGCCAATGCTTGTATACACTTCTTTATTTCCGTATATCCATTGTTATATCCCGCGTTTTGTGAAATTGGATAATTCAAGACAATCGCGGGAAGGCGGCATGCAAGGCCACATTTTATCTTGTTTGGCACATGAGTTGCGTATGGAAAATTTAGAAGAGAAAATAGTGAGAAAGGTCAAGAGCAAAAAAGGGGATCCGAGGTATGACTCATGGAAATATGGAGAAACACGAAGGGCAAAATTGGAAGTTGGGCAAATTATTTTCAAGAATTACAAGGACTAGCCCAAAATATAATTGGGCTTAAATTTTTAAAGCAAAAGAGAAGCCCAACCGGCCATGCCAAGCAAAAAATGGCCCAAGCCCAAATTTTCTTTTAATTAAACCATGTGGAAATAAATAAAAGGGTGATAAACACCTCATATTTTCATCTTTATCACATAGAAGGATCAAGAAGCTTGAAGAGAAGACCAACAAAGGGGGCATTTCGGCCATACAAAAATTTCCAAGAAAAAAATGACAAAAATTCCTTCAAAAATTATTTCTAACTAAGTAGGGGGTGCTTAACAATATGGAGTGTTTATTGGAGCAAGAACAATACAAATACTTATAAGTTGGAAGTGTAGTCAAGTGAAGAAGTGGAGAAGAAGCAAGGTGAGAACTTATGCCCTTTTTTTTCATGTTATGAATAATTATGCATGTTGTTGTGTGCAAAGTGAGTGAAATTTGTGAAGAATAGGGAAGTGGGGGTGGAGGCCGTGAGGTGTGGTGCATGATTGTGTGTGTAGAAATTATGTGTTAATCATTTTATCTAATGTTTAGTTATTATTGTTATGAATGCCATGTTGATGATGAAAGTTGAATGACTCTACTAAGGTTGAAGCCGTGTAGGTGTGCTTGATGTTAGGCCGTGTATAAGGCATGTATAATCGTGTGTATGTGTTGAATTGTGAAGGAATAAGGGGCAAGTTGAATTTAATATTTTAGTTGTTGTGTTGTAGATCTTATATTGCAAATAAAGACTCAATAAGTTTGGTGAAGTATTGGTGATTGGAAGTTTGTGTAAGTTGGAAATAATGCTCTTGCATGGATAGTATGTAATGGTATTGGTATAATGTTGTTGGAATATATATATATATATATATATTTATGAAGTTGTTATTGTGCTCGTTGGAGTCGGAAGGTGTTGACGATAGTAGGAAATCGATATAATGTACTTTGAATGGAATATGTGAATTACTAGTGTGGTTGTTGAATTATGTTAGTAGTTTGGCCGGGTTTGAATTCCCGGATTGTGCTTGATGAGAATTTGACTAAGTTAAATGTCGAGGATGATGTATTTACAGAGGAAGTGCTGCCGAAATTTCGGTAGCCAAGTACTCCCTTAGGATTTCAACACTAAGTATTCTAATAAGAAGTTTTGGTAAACTTGACCAATTTGCAGATTTTGACGAGATTGTGTCGTGAATTCGGAGTAGCAAAGGACGCGAAAAGAGGTATGTAAGGCTTCACCCTTCTTTCTATGGCATGTCTTAACTAAAAGAAGTCGGGTACGAGCCTCGGGAACACCCCTGATCCCCGGTATCCGCACTTAAAGTTTTCAACTTTTCATTCAATTGAATTGAAGTAGAAAGTGTGCAAAATGATGGAATGACCTTCTAGACCCCTATAACTTGCCTAAGTGGGACCCGATCACCCCAAGACTCATACAAGTAATGCTATGACACGTAATATGGGTAGATGGTATACGCTACCTCGTCCGGCCCGAGGTGGGCCCGTTGCTCTCGGATTTTCCTATAGTCTTGGTTAACGTGCTTGAAGTGCATCCAAAGGGGGGCCTTCGATCTCGATTCCGTCACCAAGCAATAAGTGCTATGACCACTCCAACGGGAGTGCCCCTATGATGATAATGATAATGACAATGTCGGGTAAGGGAATGTAGCTATGATAAGTACGACCAAAACGACCCTATGACTAAGCCAAGTACCTTATGTAAACATGAAAGCGACAAACTAATTTTTAAATCGTATTTATATTTTCTAGTTATAACTTTATTTTCTAAGATTCCAAAACCCATGACTGTCCTCTAAAATGCCTACGATGTCATTTTTGGTTACCGTAACCCTATTCTCCGTTGATAGTCTCACTTTAGAATACTCGTTCCTTCAAGGTGAGACAAAGCTATCACTAACATTCCGTAAAGTAATCGGAGATCATCGACCTTATGTCACTCCGATGGACACATGAGTTTCCTTGGCTCTCTTGTGTGCCCATATGATATATGTATATAAAACGGGTATACGTGTATGGATATGTATATATATATATACGATGAAGTAATTGTATATGAGACATGTATATGCGTAAAAGATAAGTAAATGTATATGTATATGTATATGGGGAAAAAGGGAAGGGCCACTGTTATATCACCACCTGATTCAGCTGGATTCCATCCTGGACGCGGGATGCCCGGACGCGGGATATGGGATGAGCCGTACGCGGCGTCTGTATATATATATATATATATATATATATATATATATATGTAATGTGTGATACATATGTGATGTACTATGTTGGGTCATCGTTGGGGAGGGGGTTGGGAGAGCCGATTGTACTCGGCGTCTGTAAATGTGAATGAAAGATACTGTTTACCGAATTGTACTGTTTTCTATATACGTGAATAAGGGACACCGAGGGGTGGGTAGGGAGAGCCGATTGTATTCGGCGTCTGTAAATGTGAGCAAAAGATACCGTTACTGAACGTACTGTTTTATTTCTGTACACGAGGAAAAGTAATATGAAAATGTTGATTACTATGCCTATGAAAAGAAACGTTTCAAGGATGGAAAGGCAAATCTACATGACAGCCGGCCCGAAAAGGGGCCTCCCTATGTACAGGTTAAGTTCTTGCCTCGTTATACGCGCTATGACTCTGTGATATTATTATTGATCGTACTTTATGTTACTGCTTGAACTGTTTTCCATGCCTTACATAATCGGTACATTATTCGTACTGACGTCCCTTCTTGTGGACGCTGCGTTCATGCCGCGCAGGTCAGCAGGTACACGGACCGGGTTTCTAGGGCTCTATCTGCAGCATTGTACAGCGCTCCAGTCGTTCCGGAGCCTCATATCATTGGTACTATTTTGTGTATGTATTTTCGGGCACGACCGTACTCGGCCCTTTCTATGTATAAATGTACTATGTCTAGAGGCTCGTAGACAGATATATACAGTCAGCTATATACAGTTTAATGTATTGTATTCTGAATGGTTCGCGTTCCGGTGTAGCGCGATATTAGAAAGTTAACTGCTAACGTTAACGTTTAAAAAAAAATAAAAAAAATATGGCACTGTTTATACAGGATAGCTAAGGGGCGCTCGGTACAGGTATCGGGTGCTCGTCACGGCCCCTAGTCGGGTCGTGACATCCATAATATAACAACAACAACTACAGCCAATCCTCCAATATTCCAGCCCTCAAAACAGTCCATAACGACCATAAAACAGTCCCCAAAATATCATCGCAAAACAGCCACAAAAATTACATAAAACATCCCCAAATATCGGGACAAAACAGCCCGGTATACGCTTTGTATACAATATCTTTATACACTTTATTCTCTCAAATTCAAGAACAACAACTTATCAACAACATCAACAACAATATCAACAACCTCATATAGCAATATAAGCACCTAGAAATCTCTCAAAGTTCCAATCAAAAACAACCCTCAAGGCAACCATATGAACCAACTAATCTATGACTTCATAACATAATTCCCTTCACTTTAAACTAGGGAATTCTCCCATGAATAACTTAATTAACAATAATAGAGTATATTACATACCTTATTGCCCAGAAAACTCAACTAAAATCCTATCTCCAAGCTTCAATAATCAGCCACACATCAAGCACCAAATACTATAATCCTTTCCTAACTAGTTTCCAATTTCCTAAGATGAAATCTTGCTTTGATTTGGAGGAATTCAACTTGAAAGATTTAGAGAGTTTTTAGGAAGGTTTGGGAGGGTTTAGAGAGAGTTTAGAGTGAGAGAGAGAGGTAGAAAATGAAAAAAAAATCAGTTTTTTTTCGTTTTTTTTAGTCTCTGATTTTTACTGTTCACCGGTACTGTTCATCCGCGTCTACTGTTCACCCGCAGAATTATTTCATGGACTCAATTTTTTTTTCTGAGGTGTAACACCCGGAATGTAAGAAAGTCATGGAGAGATAGGGATAATCAAGTCATGAGAATCATGCCTTAGAAAAGAAGGGACTAGCCTTACATACCTTTTCGTTTAGCTACTTTTTCACTTGAACGTTCCCCTCCAATATTCGCGTTTCTACCTTCAAGAGAGTTCGTACTAATATTAGATAATCAATAACATAAGCATGCTTGAACTAAGGCTAGAGAAAATTGGGCAACATCTCCTTTGTTTATACAACTTTCTCCATATCATGTATCAACTCCCAAACATCAATAATAACATTTATCATATCATAATCAACAATCTTCATTCACCCTACATTATTCAAGTCTCCCAATTTCCTTTCCAAATCATCCATAACCATGGCCATAATGCAACATTACATTCATCCTCATATAATGTTTCTCCCATGTTCTTAATATCATTTATAACATAATTATAATCACAACATGTCAAGAATCATGATTCATATTAAGCTACTACTTAACAATGTCACTATTCTCATGTTCGTAACCCATTTTCTATTTCCCTCCATAATCCAAGTCTTTCAACCCCTCAACACTCTAAATAACATGAATTGATCATAAAACTTACCTTTGATTGAGTAGGAATGGGTTTTGGATAGAAATACTCCTCTTGAAGAAAACCCTAGCTTCAACTTCCAAGAGATTTCTTGACTCTAGCAACCCCAAAGAGCTTCCTTGCACTTGATTCGCTTGAATTTATGATATGAACCTTTGATTTCCCTTGTATTCTTGAAAATGAAATGTATGGAATGTTCTAGAGACTTGGAGAGAAGTGGAGAAGTGAGGAGAATGAAAATAATGAAGTGAGAACACATTTAAATACTTGGAAATACTCAGCCCGTCGGGACTTATATGGACCACTTATACGGTCCGTATAACATTGTACGGTTCGTATAAGTGTCTGTAGTTCATCATCATGGAAAACCTCCTTCCTGCTGGGTTATACGGACCCTTATATGGACCGTATAAAGTTATACGAACCGTATAAGTGGTCGTATAACTCCACTTTTCCTAAATTGTTTCCGTCATTTCGTTTGATCTCCAATCCTTATGAAACCTTCTTAACACTTGTTTAACACTTCATTAGAAATCTAAGCAGCGCTATAACTCTTCTTTAAGACATCATTAAATTGCCATTAGCTCGGTACTTTACGGAACTTTTCCAAAACACGACATATACTTTGCCTTTCTTAAGGAACTTTCTCCTCTTACTTCCAATGTCTTTGAAATCTTAATTAGAATCGTTAAGTAACCTTTCTTACTTATAGAAACATCGTATTCGTCTCACCCTGCGTTAGTCTATCTATCATACGACGACATGAAATTTTTCAAGGTGTAACATTTAAAATCAAACTTAGGGTTTATAGACCCTTCTTCCCCAAAATTCATACAAGAACTGCCATGGAAGCTTAAGTAGAAAAGGAATACAAGATTAGGGAGCTGAGAACTTACCCCCAAGATGCCTCCACCAAGATGTTCTTCAAGAATCACCCTAATTGCTCTTAGTATAAGGTTCTTAGGTGTAGGGAACTAATGATTCAGACTTAGGAATTTAAAATAAGAACTGATCCCGTCATCTCGCTACGGCGATCGAAAGGTTCGCCCTAGTGGTAAGACTTCCCGCCACGGCGGAACTTCATTAAAAGGCAGACACTCGCCATAGCGGGCATGACTCCGCCATGACGGGCGCTACTGTGCTCGCCATGGCGAGAACACCAGACACTAGATACCAGATTTTCTGTTTTTTCACAAAGTCCATCCCAAAATCCCGAGGCCTCCCGGACATAAAACAGATATGCGCACACACTTAAAAACACGCTACGAACTCACCCGTGGCCTCAGAATTCCCAACGGAGGTCTAATTGACCAAGTCAACCCCCAAACGGCTAGAATCAAGTTTCCAATCAAGTACCCAAAACGCACCCAAATGCCCCGAGAACCAAACCAACCACCCCACCAAGTCATAATCGACCCTCCAGACCTTACGGAATCGACGGAATTCTGAAAAAGGTCCGTTTACCCAAAAGTCAACTATTGGTCAAACACTTTTTACTTTGAGGCTCTATTTCACATAAGTCATCATACAACTCGCTCGACTACCTCGGGAACCATACCACACATCCCCGCAGGTCAAAATCTTACTAATAGGGCTCGGGGAAGGGTCAATTATTCTTTCATATTTTGAACCCCTTTGTAAAAATTCTGACTCCGTCAGTGGGTATAATGGTAGTTTTAATACATTAATCCTATTTAATTAAATAAATATACTACTACTATGTAAGGCTGTCACATCACTTTTTAAGTGAGAATTTTATAAAATTCGTCCAAAGTAATTTTTATGACAAGACAATTTTTATGTAACAAAAAAAGAAAAATAATTTATGTATATTAAATGAAAATGAAAAGTTTGAGGATGAGTCATGAAATTTACTACTTTATCACTTGGCTTTATTTCCGTAGCTTCCAAGTCACAATACATGTAATCTTCCAATCAGAATCCTACTATGACTCAATTTCCATATGCTCCAAATTATGTTATGACTCAATTTCCATAACTTTTAACGATTTCTCGAAAGACCCTAAACCTACAAAAAGTCTTTGCCGATAAAAAATTCATCATTCTACTACTACTTCACTCTTCAATTTCTCAGTTCCACACACCAAAAAAAAAATTAAAAAAAAAATCAAGAACCATGTTGAAAGACTTGTTTCATAAAAGGCTTAGTACCTTTTACAACAGTTTGATTTTCCATAAACAAGATTTATGGTGTAACTCTGATGTTGTTGTAATCAATTCACAACAAGAAAAAAACCCAAATTCTCAATCATGTAAATTCTATTTATGGCTTGTTGGTGAAGAACTTAATGATACAACAACAATCTTTACTCCTACTGCTATATACTTTTTTTGTACCCAAAAAAACTATTCCAAGATTCGTTCTTTATGTTGTTCTGCAACTTTTATGAACAAAATCCCTGTTTCTGTTCAATTAAAAGCCAAGAACGATGATGGGTTTGTGTTAATTGATTCAACGATACGTAACGCTAAGGAAATTCGTAATAAAAAGGTGTTTTTTGATGGTCTTGATGATGATCGGAGTTACCCTTTTGTTGTTGGTTATATAGAAGGTGAGTATCCTAAGTCTAAGCTTTTTTGGAGTTGTGTTAATGATTTAGAACCTAAAAAGTTTAAAGCTGTTACTGTGAATTATGGTCTTAGTAAGATGATTAATACTGCTGCTAAACAAACTTTTGGTGTTGAACTGTCTGATGAGGAGTTAAAACCACTTGAAATCCCTCCTAAGCATATTTTTACACCTCATGTTATTGAAGAAAAAATGAAGGATAAGCGTGAGAGTAATTTGTGGAGTGATCATGATGAACAGATGTTTTTGCAGTTCTTGGAAAAGGGTAATGATCAATCTGCTTTGTTGGAGAAAGAAAAGAGCAATCTTGAATCGAAATTCGAACGTATAGGGTTGGGGGAAAAGGGGAGGAGCAATTTGGATTCCAAATTTGAGAAAACTAAGTTCCTCTGGGGTGAGGAAAATTTTAAACCCGTGTCAAGTAAATCACCGATGAGCAGCAGGGTGAACGAAACTGTTTCGTTGATGGGGAATCTTGATCTGTCACTGTCCTTTTCTTCGTCTAGTGGAAAACTGGACAAGTTAAGGGCAGAAAACATACATAGTGATTCGCTGTTTAAGTTTGGAGGAAATTTGGTGGATCGTAAAGAAGACAATTCAAAGGCAGGAAACAAGAATTGTGATCAGGTGTTTAAGTTTGGGGCAAGTAGTTTGGGTGCTAAAGAGGACAAGTCAAAGGAAATAAGCAAAAATGGTGATCAGGTGTTTAAGTTTGGGGCAAGTAAATTGGACGGTAAAGACAGCAAGGCAATGGAAGGTAACAAAAATGTTGATCAGCTGTTTAAGTTTGAAGAAGGAAAGAAAGATGATGCCCAGAAGTTTAAGGTTGGAGGAAAGCGGGGCAGGAACCATCAGCCCCAATTGAAGGAGGAGAAGCTGCTTACGGAGAGATTGACAGCCTTTTACTCGAGCTGGAGGGAATACAAAGAAGAGCAATGGGGAAAAGCAGATGTTTTGGTGATTAGTACTGAATCAGTGGGGCTACGTGAGACCTTGTCTCCTCCTATATCCTCTAGCTTCTTAGTGTGGTTGCTTGATGATGAGTTTCCTGAAACCACCGCGGTTTTTACCAACAGTGGAATAGAATTTCTTTGCACCAAGGAAAGTTTCTCCAAGCTTCGTACAGTTGGAATTCGTATGACAATGGTTGCTAAGGTTACTGTTTCTGTCCAACTGAAGAAACGAGGAGAGCAGTGTGCAGATTGGTTAAAAAAGACTCTGTGCCAGGTGAATATTGCCACTAAGTCTGGAGCAAACCGGTGCCCCCTTGTTGTTGGATGTATTTTCGGGGAGTCTATGGTGATGGAGGCTCTTTCACACTCCAAAATGTTCGAAGTTGTATATGTACACAATTCCTTAACCAATCCGCTTGGACTGTTACCTAAGCAATTTCAGATGTTGTCTTTGGGAACTTTGGATGGTGCAAAAACTGCAAATGCAGTATTATTTTCTGAGTTCGCCAAAATGAAGTCGATGGATAATAAATCTTATTTGACAAATACATCTGAAGAAGACAAGTCATTGCTGGAGAAGAAGGGTGATACATCGTCTTCGTTGCTTACTGACAGTAGAGTGGATAACGGAGGACCAGTTGAGCAAACCAAACCTGAAGAAAACAAGGTATTTGAGGAGGACAATTCATCAAGAAAACTTGCAGATAAGATGATGTTGCTTGAGATAAAGGATATGGAAACCTCTATCACAGAGGACGTTTCAGAAGAAAAGCTATTGGCTGAGGAACAAAATATGCCGTCTAACCCTGAAAATAGCCCCTTATTGCAAGTGAAGGAGTGTGGCGAGCCAGCTGGTGTTACGGATGCTGCATCAGAAAGTTCTTTACCAGATGATAACAATGGCAGCACGAGGAAGGACTCTGTTGGTTCTGATCGCGAAGATGATGATTGGACATTAGTTGAGATGGAGTATGATGGGCAAGAAACCGAAGTACTTGAGAAATTCAGCTGGAAAAGGTATTGATAACACATTGTCTCATCTTTCTTTTTTTCCACTTCTTCTGTTGTAGACACTAATAACTCTTTGTTCATGTTTTATATAGGTGGTTGATGGATAAAACAGGAAAATCATTGGGTCCTAAAGACGAGGTGTCTGATGAAGCACCTTCAAAGAGGACTAAGGCTGATTAATAATACATATCTGCAGTCGTTTCTCTGTTTGATTAACAGCTAGCCAACAGTAGTAGTGCACATGAATGCTCTTAGTTTTCTCGGTCAATAATTTTCGTTGCTTTTCTCAGAACTTCATGACTTGTCTTTAAATATGGTTGCATCGTGTTAGCGATATGTGCCTTCTTTTGGCTCATGATGTTTATATTTGCTCAGAACCTCTGATACATTATTCGCCATCTAATTCTATGTTTTGAACTGAACCAACTGATTATCAGGCAGTAACTGATTATCTGAAACAAGCCTTGCTTTTGATTTTTATGTTATATTTGTGGGGCATGGATATCTAAATACTTGCAGATAACAGTGTAAAATAATCTAAAAGCATTAGGCTAAGAAGTTGCTTGCTACTGAGTTTATCTTTATGATACTTATGGGAGGAAGTCGAGATTAGTGACTATATTTTAGTGTAAAATAATCTAAAACTTTTTATAATCTAAAACTTTTTATTTCTCTAAACAAAGTAGAGAAATTTTTAATGGATATGAATAAATGTTTTATGCATGGAGAACATTTGTTTAGAGAAATGGACATTATGTTTTATGCATGGAGAACATTTGTTTAGAGAAATGGACATTATATTTTAGTACAGGTAAAGAGTAAAAGTAGATAATGAATTTTACTGCAAAAACTGTAGTGCAGTCTCAAAAGTTTTTCTGCACAAATACATCCTCTATATTATTTTATGTTGAATCACTTACTATTATCACATTTCTGTGTCTACATCTGAAAAGTTACAGGGACATGAAAGTCGAATCAATCCATTTGTTGTTGCATTTCTGATCATCAAGTGAATACCTATTACCTGTGCTTATTTATTTAGTTTTTGCTTTTGAGTTATGTTTCGTTGTTGAGAACGTATTACATGCTATGCATTAGTATAATATTATTATATTTGTTTAGTGGTTATTATGTTTTTAAAGAACATTAAAAAGCTATAAATGGTGCATCATTATATTGATTATCACTATCAACTGCTTACTCCATCCAATATTTTCTACTTCTGTCAAATTTATGGGACCATTGATAAGTCCGCTCTTGTCCGTATTATGGAGAAAAGATAAACAAGTGTGAGGCAAATTATTTAATTCGTCTTTTTCCCGAACAAAAATGCAAACAACATTATAGAGATATCTATAATTTCAGTGACTCTTCCGTACGGAAGGTCCTCTTTTCATAGAAGAACAAATATGACATAATGGGCGGAGCTAGCCCTTTGGGCGTGAGTTCGGCCGAATCTAGTAGCTTTTATTCGAATCATATATTTGTATTAAACTTTTGTCAGATATGTACAAATTATTTGTTGTAGAATATTCAAAATAATATAATGGAGTAAATCTGTTCAAGATAAATTTAATAAATTTAAAGAGAGAAATAGATGTCAAAGGAAAATACGGGACAAAAAGGCAAGACGCTTCCAAAAAACTATCTTTAGGATATTAATTTCCCCCACACCGTGCAAGTGGTTAATGGGAAAGTCTATCCACCGGATACAATGCCCACTTTAGAAATTAAAGTTGCACTCTTTGATTTCTTCTATCACAAGAACTCAACCCAAAAAATGAAGGATTTGGAGGAAGAAAATAAAGAAGGAAAGACAAAATATATTTTCATTTAGGAAGATGTCACAATGTTTTCGCAGAGGAGAGACATCCGTTATTTCAAATTATGGCTTCTGCCATAATGTCTATTTTACAGGCAAAGTTTCTTACTCCTCCCAATGGTTACAACCATTAATTTAAAAGGATACACCTCTTCAGAAAGGAAGCAACTAATCACTTTAATTCTTCTTATTAATTAGATACTACTTATTATTATTATTAAATAATACTTAATAATATATAATATTATTAATTAAGAATCCAGTAACTTTAAAGAATTAGAACCCAGAACCCATAAGCTTCGAATTCTGGCTCCGCCACATAACTCTATGAGACATTCCCATCAAATAATTGAAATCTATGGCCTCGAGCCTTAGTTGGAAAAAAACTCGTGACTTAAAAGATTGGACGATAAAACTTGCCCACCTAAAAAAAAAAAGGTGAATAAAGCAAAGATAGGCGTGTCAAAAATAATTTAAAGTCACCCGTATTTCATTGTCCAAAGCGTTTTTAACGAATGACCTAAAAAATGTGCAACATTTGGGAAGCATAAGCATAAAGCACTAATTATTTAATTGAACCAAACATTTTAGTTTTAAGGATATTTTTCTCTTTAGTTGGTTAATCTTCATATTGCTAATATACGTATTATTATTTCACATTTTATCTCACATAAAATAACATAATTATCGCATTACTTGATACAAATATTATTTAATACCACAAATCATCCACTGTACTTCTGCGGAAATCACTTTTTCTTATATGACCAACTAAACGTCGTATTATCTTATGTGCTAGCTGGAGGAATTATGCTACAATTAACCAAAGGAATATTAAATTTTAAATTAATTAATAGTACTATTCCCAGATGGAGTTTACTATGTTAACATTGTTATTGGGCATATAAAAGTTGACAAAATTAAAAGATATTTTTATCAATATTCACTAATCACGCCTTTGATTTTTGACAAGACCCATGTCACACTGCTAAGTAGGCGTTTGGACATGTGGTTTGAAATCATAGTTTGAAACCATGAGATGAAATCAGCGTTTGGACATGCATTTCATCTCATGGTTTCAAACCATGGTTTCAAAAAATTTAAATATAAAACTTGACCCATAAGTTTGTATTTTATAAAAAAAAAGACCCATAAATTGTTAAATATTTTTAACAATTACTCCCGCCAACCATTTACCTGCCTCATTAACTTCCACCAACCTTTATTTATGTCTATCATGTAGGAGGATTATATTAAAGAGTAGGTACATTACTATTCATGTTTTTATTGAACTAAAGTTTGATCAATTGATGTTATATTTTTTAGAAAAGCCTTCTAGTAGCGTATTAATTTTGTTATGAACTATGACTTGCTCATTTGGTAAGATTGTATAAGAATTGAGAATGTTTTGATAGTTTTCATAACTTGTGGGATTTTTATGTTTATAAGAAAAAAATACAACTTAAGATATCCAAATTACATGTCCAAACATGATTTCAAATCAAGGTTTGAAACCATGAATTTGAAACCATGTCCAAACGGCTCTTAAGGTCTCGTTTGGACATGGTTTGAAACCATGGTTTGAAAACATGGTTTCAAATCATAGTTTCAAACCATGTTTGGACATGCAATTTGGATATTTTAAGTTGTATTTTCTCTTATAGACATAAAAACCCCACAAATTGTGAAAACTATCAAAACATTCTCAATTCTTATACAATCTTACCAAATGAGCAAGTCATAGTTCATAACAAAATTAGTACATTACTAGAAGACCTTTCTAAAAAATACAACATCAATTAATCAAACTTTAGTTCAATAAAAATGAAAATTTAATATGAATAGTGATGTAACTACTCTTTAATATAATCCTCCCACATAAATTAAAGGTTGGTAGACATAAATAAAGGTTGGTGGAAGTTAATGAAATTGGAAAATGATTGATGGGGGTAATTGTTAAAAATATCTTTTAAAAATATCTACCAACTTATGGGTCTGTTTTAACAATATATAAACTTATGGGTTAAATTTTATATTTAAAAAAGTTGAAACCATAGTTTCAAATCATGAGTGAAAACGCATGTCCAAACACTGGTTTGGGGTCATGATTTCAAAACATGGTTTGCAATAGCATGGCCAAACGCCTACTAAGTACCAACTAATTCATAGAGTGATATTAGTTCCCACATTTTCGTTTTCCTTATTTATTCAAATTTCTACTTATATAGAAGCATGGGTTTGGTGTCGGGATCCTCGACATTGGTGTTTACCCCGAATTTGGATAATCAATTATATTTGTGAGTAGGTATAGGATATGTGGTTAAGCCTCAATCTTTTTGGCGAAAAAAAGATATGTATGATATGATATGAAGAGAGCAATAATGACCAGAGATTCGCTATAGATTTATGTGTATACTAATATATGAGTATCACTCGATTGAACAAATTTAAGAGATGAACACAACAAATTCGGATCATAATACGATATTGAGAGAGATTTGTATATATTTTTTGCTATTACAAGAGTTTTTGAGATGAAGAAGCCAACCCCTCAAAAGTGGGCAGTGACCCTTATTTATAGTGTTGCTCTATGGGCTTCATACAATATGAGAAACTAAAAAATAAAGAAAAAACTCTGAAATTGATTAGGTTAGGTTAGGTTGGCCGTACGGTCTGACACCCGTACGATTGACAGTTGAACATGGCAGGACGTTATCGACGCGTGGCAGTCGCGCAACGAATCTCCTGGACCAACGGCCACGATCAAACGGACTAACGGCCACAATCAAACGGAGGAACGACCATGATCAACTCGGCTATGGGAAAATCGGACCGAACAATATTCTTCCCTTTCCTCGGCTCAAGCATTCCTCCGATCTAGAAAGCAAATCTCCATACCTGTGATGATCTCTTTCTACCCTCGGTCACCGGTCTCACCGGCCTAACATATATTCGATTTTTACCGTATACAGATAGTCCCCACACTTCCCGGACTGTAGATTTATCGGAGTAACGGGAAGTGGATGAATAAAAAATCGGTGGTTCCGAATGCCCGTTCTTATCTTCTCATTTGGCGGGAACAGTTGCGTCACGTCTTGTCTGTCATCAGCCACGTGTCTCATCCCGGGCGGTCAGCTCTGACAACCGCCGAAACGCACGTCGCTTCAAGTCGTTTCTCATTAATTATGGGACACGTGGCGCTTCCCGGTTGGCTGGGAATTGTAACCGCCCAGATTTCATGCCTATATAACGTCTTTTATCCCCCCATTCGAACATTTTTACCTCTTCAATCCATTCCTCTGTTTTCCAGTTCTTCATTTCCTCTCCATTTCACTTCTTCACTTGCCTTTCAACTCACATATCTTGTCAATTCGCTGCCTATATTACGTAAAAAGGAACGATTCTGCCAACTTCTCTACTTTAACCATTTTTGTTGAGTAGGCTGCTACTTCTTCCTCTCGTTTTCTGCCATTTTTGATTTTCTGTCTGTTCTCTTACTCCACCTTTTAACTTCTCTTTCGAATTTTGACAAATCTTTCCTCGTAATCTCCAAATGTCTGCTAACACTGAAACCACTTCCCATGATATTCCCTCGGTTTCGTCTCAAGGAACCGAGCCAACTTCTCCACCTAAGGCAAAAAGCACCTTTGAGCCCACTGCCTCGGACATTATACTGGCCAAACCTAACTTCAATAAAGATTTTGAGGTCGAAAAACCTTCTCCGGTATCCGATAGAGGGTTTGATGTGAGACGATATCTCTCATCCATTACCGAGGGAAAGCTCGACTTAGTCCGGGCTGATTGTGGGTGGGACACCCGTTCAGTTCAAGTTTTTGCCCCCGGGCCAAGCGAATCAGTCACTGACCATCGGCAAGGTTTTTTATACATTTATACTTACCCTTTCACTCTCAAGCTCGACCCCCCGGTCGATCCGGTCATCTTATACATGTGCCGGACCTATAACGTAACCTTGGCACAGATTGGTCCGATTGTTTGGAGGGTCGTGGCCTGCCTCCGGCTGTTGGCCAATAATGCCGGGAAGGAGCTCATGCTGGCCCACTTGATACACTTATATTTCCCGAGGCTATTCTGGAGTGGCGTAATAAAACTCGCAAAGCATAGCCGGAATCCATTTTTCTCAAAAATGGACGAAGATAGAGACAGGGGCTGGTTGGAGCGATATGTCCGGGTGCGAACCTCGGACATTATCCCGGACAACTTCATGCCTTTTCCGGAAAGGTGGAATAATAATCGTAAGTCTGAATTCTTTTAATAATCGCTTGTGTGTTTTGTCGAACTTTAGTTTTTCCACCTTCTCACTATTCTTCTTGTCTATGTTAGCCGTGGGTTGGATGCCTCCGGTCGTCAGGGATCTCAACGAATGGGTTGCTGCTCTCCTTAGCCAACATACCCACGACAATCGGACGTAGGGACACCTGTCACGTGGCCGATGGGTCGCCCAGACCCACGGTAATACTCGGCTTATATTCGTATTCATTGCATCTTCTACCCTTCTGTAACACTTCGATTTTCAGGTTTACCTAAGGGCTCGGGGGATCCAAGGCCGGAGTTAGCAGCAGAACCAGCAACGTTGGCACCTGAGTTCGATTCAGCGGGTGCCTTTCGTATCCTTGCTGCCGCCGCCAAGAGAAAATGGCCCTCGGACAGAGGTCAAAAACCAAAATAACGAGCGAGGAGTGTCATTAGGACATTAAGGGATGAAGCAGAGCCCGAGCTCTTTGTTCGAAGCATCAGTGCGGCCCATTCCATGGCTGCCATCCCGGAGGAGGGTATCACCGTTTCACCCCTTCCTTCAGCCAGGGAAAGATCCTCTGTTCCGGCATTACACACAGGTGCGGAAGAAATTCTTTACCCGACTCCTCTAAGGTCGATTGAATTCGTCGATATTTCAGGTGAACCTTCTTCTGAGGAAACCCCCCTTCAAATGACAAGAAAATTCCGGGGGGGGGGGGGGGGGGGGGAGGGGGGCAGTTGCCGCCGAAGCTGGTCAAAGAACTGAGTCGGTCCCGGAGACCGAAGTCCCCACAGATGTGGGTCCGCTGCCCGACTATGGGACTGCCGCACCTTCGGAGATCCCTGCCTTTGCCGACGCTGCTGAGGTCCCTCCAAGTTCTCCCACTCCGGCTTCAAGGTCGGATGAGTTTGAGGATATGTTCTCGGGTACTCCTCCCGCTACCTCGGGTTACGAGGGCGGCTAATCGGGCCACCGAATCTGGTGCCAGGGACAGCTTGGTGCGCATCTTTCCGGCCCCAAGCGTGGAACCGAGAAGGACAAAATCGGCTACGATCACCGTTCCCGAGGATTGCAGCTTTTTTTTTGGCCCGATGGGCGTGGCAAGCTATCTGAGGCCCCTTGTCTCGGACAAGCGAAAGATGAACGGGGTCCCTATGCAGTGCCTCATTAACGAGGGTATGCACGCGGGCAACCGATAAGTTTATCAGCCATCCTTGCATAATTTCACTGAGAACTTTAGTCTTGTTTGTTCAAGTTTTTAACTTCTTCATTTGCAGAGTGTGGTGCTCGTCAACGAGGCTTTCATCTGTGCCCAGCAAGAGATGGACGATCTCAAGGGCCAGTTGGATGCTCAAAGCCGAGAGACAGAGAAATTTTTGCACCTTCTGCCGGTGAAGGAGGATGAGTTGAACCAGGCAGTTACCCTTTCCAACCTTCAACCCGAGCTCGACGCAATAAAGGCCGAAAATCGTCAATTAAAGGGTGAGCTGGCCGAGATGGCCGAATATAACCGGAGGCTCAAAGCGGACAAGATATTGATGTGCCGTGAATTTTAGCACATTTTATGCTTTTGTAACTAGACATGTTGCTTGATTTTAAGTGTTTTTACATTGTTTCTTATGTTATTTTTGTGTTTTATAGGGTTGATTAACTAAGGATCGGAAATGAGAAGTAATGCTGAAAAAACGGACAAATTGGAGCTAAGCGACGCTCCGTAACTCATGTTACGGACCGTAACAGGGTCCGTAACTCATGTTACGGTCCGTACCTTTGAACCGTAACAGGGCCTGAATTTCCAGAAAGTTTTCATTGAAACCATCAGTGTTACGGTGGAGTGTTACGGTCCGTAACATGTCACCGTAACATGAGCTAAATTTCCAGAGAGTTTCAATAAAACCTTCAGTGTTACGGTCCGTAACTCATGTTACGGTCCGTAACCCTTCACCGTAACATCATCCAAAATTCCAGAGAGTTGCCAAGTAATTGTCACCACTTACGCTTCAGAAGGACGGACCGTAACACAGGGTACGGTCCGTCGCATGGTGGCCGTAACGTCAAAGTGGTCAAATGACGAAATGAAGGACGGACCGTAACCTGAGTTACGGTCCGTAACAATGCGGCGTAAGGGCATTTTTGTCCAGAAACTTGGCGCGATTTTTGGCTCTATAAATACATAATGTAGGGTTTTAATTCATCATTCAGATTTTATTTTAGAGGCATAAACCCTAGGTTTTTAATCTTGAAGTGGTTGGAGCATTTAAGGCAACAACTTCACTCTCATTCCATCTTGTATTAGTATTGTAAGTGTATTATGTTAATCTTTAAGCTTTTTCTGTCAAGAAACATTATGAGTAGCTAATTTCAATTCTAAGGTTGTGAATCCCATGATTGGTATTATGTGAATGGGTTTCTATTATTGATATATGCATAATGGTTGTTGTTATTTATTCTATCTTTGAGTTGTAACGTTGGGTAATGATTGCAAGCATTAGCCGAAGCCATTATATTGACTTTTCTTGGGAAAGAGAGTCAATATTGGTAAGATTGAATAACAATGACTCGAGGCGTTAACCCTCGTTTAATAGACTAACTTAGGAATAAGAATAAGTCTAAATTGGCATCATTGGTCGCTCTTCGATTGTAACTCTTTTATATTCGGAAGAATCATAAAGAGGAAATACTGCTTAACTGTTGGGAAACATTAAGAAGTCTTTAAGAGACCAAGTGCATATTCATAGAACAACCATTAGAAGTATATCACTTTGAAACCTGAAGCATAATATCTAATCAAATTGGGGAACACAACCTTACTCTCTCTCTCACACATTAATTACATTTTAAGTCAAAGTATTAAATTATATTATTCAACAATCAATTCAAACTATCCGGAATAGGATTAAAGCATTTAAAGACCGGTATCGCATACGATTAGTACTCTTTTCTCTCCATATTCCCTGTGGGATTCGACCCCAACCTTGTTGGGTTACTATATTTGACAACGTCCGCTTTACGCCATTAATAGGTGTAATTTGAGCGTATCAGATATGCTTTAGCCGAGACAACACTCATTTATCCTCAAGGCTTGGTGAGTTTGAAACCACCATCGCTTAACTCCGGGAGGAGCTGGACTCTGTCAAGTTCGATGCTACGAGCATGGCCGAGAGGCATCGGCAGCTTGAATCCGAGAATGCCCGGTACAAAGAGCGCATGAGGGTGCCCGAGGAGAAGACGGAGAAGAGGGCCAAGATATAAGTTGATCTAAGATCCGAGCTCGAAGAGACAGCTGATGCTAATGACACTCTCAAGGCCGAGCTCGAGTCGGCCACCCAAATGCAAAATGTCCTCGGAGAGGCTCGGGATGTTCTGGCGGCAAGTTAGCCCAGGCCGAGGCCGATTTGGAAGAGGCTCTAAAGAGCGTGGAGGTCGCCGAGGCTCATGCTACCATTGCTGCTGAATATGAAAAATAGAAGTCTCGGAGGATCACCCTTGAGCAAGCCGAGCATGGCTTTACGAATCTTCCGGCCCTGATTCTCGAGGCTAAAAAAGTCGAGGAAGAGGCTAAGGGTGCCCTCGGGTCTGACTCCGACGACTCTGAGCGGACAGTGTCCGAACCCCCCGGATCCAGCCATACCGGATAGATTAGGGCCTGTACTTAGCCTTTTTATTTTTTGCCTTTGTAGGAGTCTCTGATGTAAAATCCTTCATATAAATAGAACATGTATTTTCCTTGATTCTTTTACTTTGTTTGAATGTTTGTTATGACTTCCGCCCGAATTGTCGGTCCTTTTTAAGGGGTCATTATTTCTAACTGTGCCTGAATGTCGGCTTTTCTCTTCGGCCGGTACAGTTTGTCCGGGAATTTTATGAAGTTTTTGCCTGTGGGACATATCTTATGCTTTGTGAATTCGGATGTCTCTGACTCACGACGACCATTTTTAGGGCTGGCATTTTTCGGCTACTTGAATATCAGCCTTAGCTAAATTTTGATGTAAAAGTCCCTGTTTGTGGGATTAATGATTTTGTCTCGGATCACTATGACCTTGCTGCCTTTGTCGAATTTCGACCGTAGTGCCCGGTATCGGGTATATGAATGAAGTAGTGCCAAAATACGGCGGTAATCATTGGGGTAAAGTGCTTTAACAGGAAGACATCTGAGATATTGTTATCCAAACTTTTGATAATTTTTGCATTACAAGTATTTATATACATGAGAATGAACTTTTTCCTCCGGCCTTTGCCGAAGCAAATACTAAATGGACACGATTCATTCTGATCGTTTGGTCCTTACATCGGAACCTAATGCAGAAGGTTCGGTTCTTGGTTTTTCCGTAGCAAATATTGCGTGGACACGATTCATTCTGATCGTTTGGTCCTTACATCGAAACCTAATATTTTAGGTCCGGTTTTGTTTTGTTGAGCTCCTCCTATTTCCGCTAATCGGGGTAATCTCTGAAGTGGGTATTATAGTCCACTAGCGCTTATCCGAGCTGCAAGATCAGGTGAGTGCTATTGAGTCCCCACTCGTAGGGTGTGACCCCAAGTATCCGGACGTTTGTCCTTTATCTTCGTCAAGTAACACATTATACTTGTTGCCTCATTAAAAACCTTGTCGGAAAACCCATTTTGGGACAAAACCGTACTAAGGAAAAGAGTGCAACACGTGTTTTCAGATATAGATTCTTTCTTTATTCGGTACCCGACTTCCTGCAAAAAAGAAAGGTCAATAGAAAAACACGGGGAGTTCATACCTTAGCAATAGTATCTTTTCAGATGAGCCACATTCCAGTTATTGCGCAATCGTTGCCCATCCATGGATTCCAGCTGGTACGATCCTTTACCCGTTACCTCGGTTATCTTGTACGGTCCTTCCCAGTTCGGACCCAGTTTTCCTTCGTTGGGATTCTTGGTGTTCAAGGTAACTTTTCGAAGCACCAAGTCGCCAACTTGGAAATGACGAAAATTGGCTCTCTGATTGTAGTACCTTTCCATTCTCTGTTTCTGGGCTGCAATACGAACCAACGCGTTTTCGCGAAGTTCATCCGTGAGGTCGAGGTTTACGGCCATGGCCTCCTCGTTTGACTCCTCGATCGTATATCTGAACCGGAGAGTCGGTTCACCAACTTCTACGGGAATGAGTGCTTCAGCCCCGTAGACCAACGAGAAAGGAGTTTCCCCCGTGCTTGATTTCGATGTGGTTCTGTAAGCCCACAACACCTCCGGTAATATTTCCCTCCAGTGATGCTTTGACGCTTCAAGTCTTTTCCTCATATTTTGGATTATTGTCTTGTTCGTGGATTCCGCCTGTCCGTTCGCACACGGGTGATATGAAGTTGATACAATTTTCTTGATCTTCAACCCTTCGAGGAAATTGTTGACTTTGCCGCCCACGAACTGAGGACCATTATCACAAGTTATCTCGGCAGGGATGCCGAAACGACAGATGATGTGATCCCATATGAAGTCAATGACTTCCTTTTCTCTTATCTTTTCAAAGGCCTGCGCTTCAACCCATTTGGAGAAATAATCAGTCATAAATAAAATAAAATGGGCTTTACCTGGTGCCCATGGTAATGGATTGACAATGTCCATTCCCCACTTCATTAAAGGCCAAGGTGATACCACCGAATGCAGCAACTCCCCGGGCTGATGAATCATCGGAGCATGTCTCTGACACCCGTCACATTTCCGGACAAAATTCTTTGAGTCTTCCTCCATCCAGTTCCAATAATAACCGGCCCTGATAATCTTTCGGACTAGAGCATCAGCACCGGAGTGATTGCCGCAGGTTCCTTTGTGCACCTCTCTCATCACATACTCCGTTTCTCCGGGACCCAAACACTTGGCCAGGGGTCCGAAGAAAAACCGTCGATACAATTGGCCGTCTAACAAGCAGAAACGCGCAGCTTTGGTCCTTAATGACCGTGATTCTTTTGGGTCATTCGGGAGCTTCCCATCACGCAAGTAGTCGATGTACTTGTTGCGCCAATCCCAAGTTAAACCCATTGTGTTTATTTCGGCATGTCCATTTTCTATCGCCATGTTCAACAAGTGCACCGTAGTCCCGGGGTTGATTTCTTCCCCTTCGATCGAAGATCCCAAATTCGCCAATGCATCGGCTTCACTGTTCTTCTCCCTCGGTGTATGTTGTACGATCCATTCTTTAAACCGGTGTAGTATCACTTGGACTTTTTTCAGATACCTCTGCATCCGTTCGTCCTTGACCTCGAAGACGTCGTTCACCTGGTTTACGACCAAGAGCGAATCGCACTTTGCCTCGATTATTTCGGCCCCCATACTCCGGGCTAACTCTAAACCTGCAATCATAACCTCATACTCGGCTTCATTATTAGTCAATTTAACAGTTCTAACGGATTGTCGAACGGCATCCTTGGTCGGGGTTCTAAGGACGATTCCTAGCCAGGAACCTTTGAGGTTCGAGGCTCCATCCGTATGTAGCGACCAAATACCCGAGGCTTTCCCCGAGGTTAGCAGAAGTTCATTCTCAACCTCGGGGACCATGGCCGGGGCGAAATCCAACACAAAATCGACTAAGATCTGGGACTTGATAGCCGTTCGAGGTTTGTATTCGATATCATATCCATTAATTTCTACGGCCCATTTAGTTAGTCTACCCGATAATTCCAGTTTATGCATGATGTTTTTTAGGGGGTAAGTAGTCACCACACATATCGGATGGCATTGAAAGTAGGGCTTGAGTTTTCTAGAAGCACTTACCAATGCCAATGCCAATTTTTCCAAGTGGGGATAACGGGTCTCCGCATCCCCCAAAGTTCTACTTACATAATAAATATGGAATTGCGTACTTGATTCTTCTCGGACCAAAACACCGCTTACCGCTATCTCGGAGACAGCGAGGTAGAGAAAAAGCCGCTCATCTGCTTTTGGTGTGTGCAGCAGCGGTGGGCTGGACAAGTATCTTTTTAATTCTTGTAAAGCCCTTTGACACTCCGATGTCCACACGAAGACGTTCTTCTTCCTCAGTAAGGAGAAGAAGCGGTGACTCTTGTCCGAGGACCTGGATATGAAACGACTTAGCGCCGCTATCCTTCCGGTGAGCCTCTGCACTCCCTTGACATTATTCACTACCTCGATATCCTCGATGGCCTTGATTTTGTCCGGGTTGATTTCAATACCTCGGTTTGACACCATGAAACCCAAAAATTTGCTGGACCGGACCTCGAAGGCACATTTTTTCGGGTTGAGCTTCATGTTATACTTGCAGAGTACATCGAAGGTTTCCTGCAAATGTTTTAAATGGTCCTCTGTTTCCAGGGACTTGACCACCATGTCGTCAATATAAACTTCTATTATTTTCCTTATTTGTTCTTCGAACATCCCATTAACTAGGCGTTGGTAAGTTGCTCCAACATTTTTTAATCCAAAAGGCATTACATTATAGTAGTAAGTCCCATATCGAGTAATGAAGGATATTTTCTCTTGATCCTCCGGGTGCATCCGAATCTGGTTATACCCGGAGTAGGCATCGAGAAAACTTAACATCTCATGCCCGGCCGTCGCATCGATTATTCTATCGATGTGAGGCAACGGAAATGAATCCTTCGGGCATGCTTTGTTTAGGTCCTTGTAATCAACACACATTCGAAATTTATTACCTTTCTTCGGCACCACTACTACGTTAGCTAGCCAGTCCGGGTACTTTACCTCCCGGATAGAGCCTACGTTCAAAAGCTTTGTTACCTCGTCTTTTACGAAGGCTTGTTTTACTTCTGCCATGGGCCTTTTTTTCTGCTTTACCGGAGGAAATCTCCCGTCAAAACTGAGCTTGTGAGTTGTCACTTCCATTGGTACACATGTCATATCTATGTGGGACCATGCAAAGCAATCGGCATTAGCTCGAAGAAATTCGATTAACTTGTTCCTGAGCTCCGGGGTTAATCCCGTGCCCAGGTATACCTTTCTGTTCGGTAAATATTCGAACAAGATGATCTGCTCCAGCTCCTCTATTGTTGACTTGGTTGCATCCGAGTCGTCTGGCATGACGAATGATCTGGATACACTAAAATCATCCTCTTCATACCCCGGATCTAGCCCCGACTTCTTTGATTGCTATTTGGTGTCCTTTTCCCCGGTTGAATCTTCTTCCTTTGATCCAATTTTTTGGGCTGAGGCGCCGCTTCCTCGACCGTGAACATCTCCATTGCAGCGGGTTGTTCCCCTCGGATGGTTCTTATCCCTTCCGGAGTCGGGAATTTTAGTAGCTGATGCAATGTCGATGGCACGACCCTCATGCTATGTATCCAGGGTCTGCCCAGCAATGCATTATACTTCATGTCCCCTTCGATTACATAGAACACCATTTGCTGGATAGTGCCATCGATGTTCACCGGCAATGAGATCTCCCCCTTTGTGGTTTCGCTCGCCATGTTGAACCCGCTGAGTACCCGGGCTACCGGTACGATCTGATCGAGCAGCCCTAGCTGTTCGACTACTCTCCACCGGATGATGTTGGCCGAGCTACCTGGGTCAAACAAAATACGTTTAATCTAAGTTTTAAAGATAAGAATAGAGATTACCAATGCATCATTGTGTAGTTGAATGATGCCTTCTGTGTCCTCGTTGCTGAAAGAGATGGAACCCTTGGGTATGTAATCCCGGCCGTGCTTTTCACGCACAACAGAGACCTTGGTTCGTTTCATCACCGGCCCTCGTGGGGTATCGGTGCCCCCAATTATCATGTTGATTACATGCTGGGGTTTTACCGGTTCGGCCCTTTTATGGGTCTCCCTATCCTTGTAGTGTCCTTTGGCTCGCTCACTCAGCAATTCTCGGAGGTGGCCATTCTTCAATAACCGGGCTACCTCCTCTCTTCGCTGGCGGCAATCCTCGGTTCTGTGCCTATGGGTTCCATGATATTCACACATCATGTTCGGGTCCCGTTGGCCCGGATCCGACCTCAGAGGCCTCGGCCATCTTACATCCGGTATACGGCCAATTGCCGAGACGAGGTCCGAGGTGTTGACATTAAAGTTGTACTCTGATATCCTCGGCGAATCTTTGCTGCCGGCAGAGCTTCCGGCATCGCTCTTGAATGAGAGACCTCGACTGTTCGACGGGCGCTCAACCCGCTTATCACCCCGACCGGAGAAATGGCTCGGGCCAACCCTGGACTTCTCCGACCTAAAACTTGATTTCTCCGAATGAAAATATGGCCGATACCTTTCCTTCGACGATCTGGCCTCCAGTTCATAATTTTTCCTTGGTCTCTTAAAACTTTTGTTCATATTTATTGGCCCCGAGGGAAGCTCGAGTTGGTCATCCTCTACCCTAATCTTCGACTCATATCGGTTATGGACATCTGCCCACGTCACAGCCTCGTACTCTAGCAAGTTCTCCTTTAATTTGAATGAAGCCGTCGAGCTCCGAGGGTTGAGCCCCTTTGTGAAAGCTTGTGCGGCCCATTCCTCGGGAATCGGAGGGAGCTCCATTCGTTCCCTTTGGAACCGATTGACAAATTCCCGCAGCAACTCATCGTCTCTTTGGGCTATACGGAAAATATCTGTCTTACGGGCCTGCACCTTCTTGGCACCGGCGTGAGCTTTTATGAAGGCATCGGCGAGCATTTCGAAAGAAGTGATCGAATGCTCGGGCAGATGGTCGTACCACGTTAACGCCCCTTTTGACAGAGTTTTCCCGAACTTTTTCAGCAATACTGATTCAATTTCGTCTTCCTCCATATCATTGCCTTTTATAGCGCAGGTGTATGAGGTCACGTGTTCGTGTGGGTCCGTTGTGGCGTCATACTTCTGGATATCCGGCATTTTGAACCTCTTCGGGATTAATTTCGGAGCTGCACTCGGAGGAAAAGGCCTTTGGATGTACCTCTTCGAATCCAGCCCTTTCAGTAAAGGCGGAGACCCCAGGATTTGGTCCACCCGAGAGTTGTATGTTTCCACCCTCTTTTCGGTCGAGTCTACCCGTTTTGCCAAAGTTTCGAGCATTTTCAGAACCTCGGTGGAGGATCCAGCTCCGGACCCATTGCTCTCAACCATCCGTGCCTCATCTCTTCTGGGTTCAGCAGCACCCTTCGCCTCCTCCGAGGTCGTTTTATCCTTTCCGTTTTGCAACCGGGCTATTGCGATTCCTTGTTCGGCAATCGCCGCTCTCTATTCCTGCAACATTTCAAAAATTAAACGTAAGTCACTATTATCATTCGGGGTATCCGGTTCTTTCCGGCCCTGTGTCCGGGACAAAGTAATTGAATTGTGTGTATTCAAAGGGTCAGTGGCCGGCTCGGCGGCGTTCTCCTGGTCCACGGTGTTTTGATGGTTGAGGCCCTCCCTCGAATTAACGGGGTTAGGGTCAGCAGGGTTTGGTAATCCTCGTGGCCCGCTGCCTTCATTTTCGGCCACGATCTCGTTGTTGTTGACGTGACCAGATTGCCACTGTTAGCCATTTAGTCCGTTTTTTCAGAGACGAACAGCAGATGTTTTTTATTTTGATGGGTAAGGTAGAGATCAGGATAAAAGACCACTATTATCCTAGCCCCACGGTGGGCGCCAAACTGTTTACCCCGAATTTGGATAATCAATTAAATTTGTGAGTAGGTATAGGATATGTGGTTAAGCCTCAATCTTTTTGGCGAAAAAAAGATATGTATGATATGATATGAAGAAAGCAATAATGACCAGAGATTCGCTATAGATTTATGTGTATACTAATATATGAGTAGCACTCGATTGAACAAATTTAAGAGATGAACACAACAAATTCGGATCAAAATACGATATTGAGAGTGATTTGTATATATTTTTTGCTATTACAAAAGTTCTTGAGATGAAGAAGCCAACCCCTCAAAAGTGGGCAATGAACCTTATTTATAGTGTTGCTCTATGGGTTTCATACAATATGAGAAACTAAAAAATAAAGAAAAAACTCTGAAATTGATTAGGTTAGGTTAGGTTGGCCGTACAGTCTGACACCCGTACGATTGGCAGTTGAACATGGCAGGACGTTATCGACGTGTGGCAGTCGCGCAATGGATCTCCCAGACCAACGTCCACGATCAAACGGAGGAACGGCCATGATCAAACGGAGGAACGACCATGATCAACTCGGCTATGGGAAAATCGGACCGAACAATATTCTTCCCTTTCCTCGGTTCAAGCATTCCTCCGATCTAAAAAGCAAATCTCCATACCTGTGCTGATTTCTTTCTACCCTCGGTCACCGGTCTCACCGGCCTAACATATATTCGATTTTTACCGTATACAGTTGGTCCCTTATGTGTCAATTAAATTCAAAATTGTGGGCCCTTTGGTCTTCTTTACCATTTGCTTATCTATTACTCTTATACACTCTTCCAACCCAATAGCTTTCATTTTCTTATCTATAATTCCCCAGGCCCCTGCCCTAATCAAACCATTTCTCACCTATGCATATTTCAACTAGAGCTTATTTAACAAGCAAATTTTTCTGTAAACTGTAGAAATCGTGCTTAACCTGCAATTCTTTCTACCATTATATATGAACTATGTGATTAATTTTAAAACTATTTAAATTAATTAATTTATCTCTTCTATTAGTGAATTTTTTTTCATTTGTTTAAAGTACCATAAATGGCAAGATGCCTTTTCCGTTTTGGTAGTATTAAATTTTATGAACCTAAAAATACTTTAAAATATAATTATTACTACGGAAAAGGCTCAAATATGTCATTCAACTATCGGAAATGGCTCATTTATGCCACTAGTCAATAGTTTGGCTCATTTATGCCATCGACCTATAGGAAAAAGCCCATTTATGCCATCGAACTATAGCAAATGAGCCATTTATGCCACTCATCAATATGACTCATCCATGTCATTTTTCATTAATGTCGGTTTTATAATACCATATATGACACGTAGCCTCCAATTAGAGGTCTACCTCGTTTAATTAAACCAGTCCAATTTTAAATACCAAATTAATAAAAAATCCGACCCGTACACCTTACCGCCCACAATCATAATCTAGCTGGAGGCCACGTCATATATGATATTGTAAAACCAGCTTTAATGAAATATGGTATGGATGAGTCAATTTGGTAACACGCGATGACTTAAATGAGTCAAACTATTAATGAGTGGCATAAATGAGTCATTTCCTATAGTTCGATGGCATAAATGAGCCAAACTATTGACGAGTGGCATAAATGAGTCAAACTATTGACGAGTGGCATAAATGAGCCATTTTTGATAATTGAATGGCATATTTGAACCTTTTCCGTTATTACTAATCTCAAAAATACTGGACAAAATTGTCTTACACACTATGGAATCTCAAATATAAGACTTAATACTATTAAGACTTTGTTCAAGATCTTAATAATTAAGACCTATTCAGACCCAAGTCTTAATGTAAATAAATGTACTAATGGCCCGAAAGTGCGAACTATTCAGATTCAGACTTCCATTAAGTGCAAACAATTGAGGTTTAAGAAAAAGCTGACAAGGATCACTTTATTAGTTTTTCAATTTCAAATAATTTTTTATCAAATTCTATTTAAGTCAATTTGAATTTCTTAACTCAATATGATCAATTTCTAGAGCGAATGAGGAATCGATTCACTTTTAAATGGCCCGGTGAAATAGCTTGCAAACCTAAAGTAATATGAAATATCGAAATGATTATTACTTTCTCCGTCCCAATTTATATAACACTCTTTTCTTTTTTGCTAGTCCTAAAAAGAATGATAACTTTCTATATTTAGTAACAAGTTAACTTTAAAATACTCATTTTATCCTTAATGAAATAATTTACAGCCACACAAATATATATAGCTTATTTTAGACTGCCAGTTTCAAAAGTCTTAGTTTCTTTCTTAAACTCTGTGCCAGGAGAAGATATTTCAAATCTTTTTATCGGAGAACCAAACTTTCAATATAAGGGAGAGACGAACTAAGTAAAATAAGATACTGACATTTTGAATTAATTACCTTTCTCTAATAAAAATTTACTAAAAATGTAGTCAGTTTTTGTTCGCCCTAGCACGGGCTTCCGTCATCTAGTAGTATAATACAACATGGAAAAATCCGTCGTTAGTCGTTTTCGTTAGAGGAATAATTCTTTTTTTCCGGAACATTAGAGGAATTTCGTCAAGCATATATCTTTGGAGCCAGCAATTTTGTGAAGTACAAGGACATGTTACTGTTAATTATATGGTTTTAGACTTTTAGTGTATTTATATATTAAAAAAATTACTAAGTAACTTTAAATGATAGATTCCAAATAAGTAAATTAAAGGGTAGTGGGAGAATTGCAAACTCAAACTCAAAAAGTTCAAATTCTAAATTCGCCTATTTCTGCTTATTGTTTGTATATACTCTAATTAGCCTTGATGATTTCCTTAGGCATCGTCAATTCCAGCATACAATACTAACTACGATAATATTCCTTTTTGTTCTCTTTGACCTGTTTTCTTTCTTTTTATCTTTTTCCCTTTAGCTTTTCTTCATATAGGAAGGCAAATATTCTTATACTCCCGAATCTCAAATCCCACTAACATTAGTTGAAAATACAATTTGTTAAATTTGTCTCTTAAAGACATATCTAGAGCCAAGTTCTGTTTGACTACACGTTTACTTAGAATTAAGAGTATTTTGGGATTTATGTCATATAACTTTTACCTCATTGCATCATGATTCTATTCATGACACAAATGAGAAATATCTGCCCTTCTTTATTTATTTTTCTTTATTTCGAAAAGGCTGAAATATGAACTTCACTAAAACATCGTCATGGATATTCAAAATTAGAGGTTATTATGCCTTAATAAACATGATGGCGGTCATTTGGTTTGCGAACAAGTAATACGGGATTATAATGGGGATTAATTAATAACAAAATTATTTAATAAATATATATTTTCTTGTACATGTTTGATTTAATGAACTAAAAATGAGATATACGAGATATAATATAAAACACACGTTTGGTTGTATGCTATATATATTACAATTTTAATCCTGACTTTCTTAAAAAGACTTTAGAGGAAGAGCTTTGGACAAGGGCATACTTGTCATTTTGATGCTTTATTTGAGGATTAATAACTCTAAGGTTGTTATCTCACATTGAAACACTACGTACAATTATGATATAACTCATTCTGAAATCACTAATCCATAGTTAAGAACTCAACCAAACATGGAGTAAAGTAATCACGTATTTGTTCACGAATTAATTTTTATCCGTTATCACTTCAACCAAACGACCCCTGAAGGCCTTTAGTTCGACTCACATCAAGAACACATGTGGGGTATTTTTTTGTATTTAGCTACTAGCTTAATCTTAATTAAATTATTTAGAATTTGATATTTTAGTTTTTTTAATTAGTTAATGTCTAAGTTCTGTTGTCAAAATAATATTATAACATGTCTTCTTTCAGTCAAAATAGGCTTTGTACTTCTATAAATATGAATAATAATTACTACCTATCTCTGTACATGGGGAGTTTAGTGAAATAGCTGAGATCATCAGTGTTAATTAAAATTGTTATTAAGTTTACTTCAATAATGTTGAGATTACTAAATTAATGATCAACCCTTCCTCTCTCCTTCTCTGTAAGATTTCTTCTAAATATATATGGTTAAATGCTTCACTTGTGGCAAATTACTATTTTGAGGCATTTAAATGCCTTTCAAATTGGTATTAGATACTTAGAAATTATTTACAAAAAAATTCCAAGATACATCTATCACATCTTCATTGCAACTTGTCTAAGCTCCATATATATAAGCTTAACTTCTTATTCTCCTCCATACAACAAACTAAACAATGAGTACTCAACTTTTTCTCCTCAAAATCTCAACCCTGATATACTTCTCAATCCTTCTCCAATCAACCCTAATCTTTGCAAATTGTACATGTGAACCCCAAGACAACAAAAACAATCATCAAACCAAACATAAAGCCTTATCCTACAAACTAGTAGCCATATCTTCAATTCTTTGTGCAAGTGCACTTGGAGTTATCATCCCAATTCTCTTAAAAAGCTTCAAATCCTTGCAACAAAATGATTATTCATCCCTTAATTTCTTGATTAAAGCCTTCGCCGCGGGCGTGATCCTAGCCACTGGATTCATCCACATTCTTCCAGATGCATTTGAGAGCTTGACTAACCCTTGCCTTAGTAAGAAATTATGGGGGAGTTTTCCATTTGCTGGATTTGTTTCAATGATGTCTGCTATTTTTACTCTGATGATTGAGTCTTTTGCAACTGGTTATCATAGAAGGGCTGAGCTGAGAAAAGCTCAGCCAGTGAATATTGAAGAAAAGGAAGGTATCCATACACATGGGCATGGACAAGGACATGAGCTTGGTCATAGTCCTCAAATTTTGTTAGAAAGATCCAATTCTTCAAGTCTTATTCGGCATAGGTTAATATCACAGGTAATATTTTTTGGCTGAACGGATAATATAAAAAATAAAGTTCATGTATATTGACGATTATGTTGCTCAGACTTTCTAAAAGCTATGTTTCATCCCTGTCAGATTCAACGGCAGAGGCATGATTTTAAATAAGGGGTTCAAAAATATACAAATAAAAAAGTCAAGGGGGTTCAATATCTATTATGTATACATAAAAAAATAATTTTCACCTTATATATACAATGTAATTTTTTGCTGAAATGGGTTCAAACCCCCTCGGCCAATACTGACTCCGTACCTGGTCAAATCCTCCAAAAATAGATTACATTTAGAGAAATTGTGTCTTACGTTGAATGTTGCACGGACTCTCTAAAAATATTATTGCACCCATATCATATCCTCCTAAAATAAATACTTTTGAACGGCTACTGATAATTTTATTCTATTCTCTATTGAAAAGGGAGAAAGGGAAAGGAGATACTACACTACTAATATCTTATTATGTTTAGATTCCCAAGCCAACTGATAATTTTTCTTGTAACTACACGAATTAGAAGACAAAACAAAGAGAAATTTAAAGTTTTCCTTAACTCTCACTTGATCTTATTTTCCTTAATCTTCTTTATCTTAATTTGTTTCTTTTCTTTTGGTTTTCATCCGAAAAGGAAAAAAACTTTGAGAGATTTCTAAAGAACAAGAATCATGGAATATAAGTTGCGTATATTCTTGTGTCGGTATATTTGTCCTTTTGTATTAAGCCTAACCCTTTTGTGCTGTCAATTATTCTGGAATTTTTTGTCCATGGATCAGGCAATATCATCGAGATCATAATTCAGCTCCATTTGTTTCGATTCAACAGATAAGGTTAATTCTTACAAATTTATCCTAATCACACACACACACACATATATATATATATATATATATATATATATATATATATATATATATATATATATATATATATATATATAGGAACCCCTATTTAAAAAAATGATCCATCATATAGTAACTAGTTTTATGTTGCGAAACCTTCAATTTAATTCAAAGAGAATTGTTATTTATAAAGGATTATAATCAGGAAAGTTAGAACTTAGTAATTAAAATCACTTCCAGACATATTTACCACAAATAATTCTCTAACCAAAGAAATTAAACTATGTAAATGGCTTCTCGAAAAACAAAAAATTGCACGCGACCTTTTTAAAAGACAAGAAGGTGTGTCTTTGTTTTTCAGGTGAACTAACTATTTGGCTTAGTGAATTCAATAGGTTTACGAATATTCTAAAACAATTCTTCAAAATTTGCAGGTTTTGGAGTTGGGAATTTTGGTTCATTCTGTGATTATTGGCATTTCCCTTGGAGCTACAGAAAATCCCAAAACAATCAAACCTCTAATAATAGCTTTGAGTTTTCATCAATTTTTTGAAGGCATGGGACTTGGTGGCTGCATTTCCCAGGTAAGTTAGTGAATTTTTTCCCTATTAATTTTTTAAAGAACAAATGCTAGTATTATATTATTTGTTACTTTCAAGTGTCACTTGCCTGCGGAAGAACCTGTTTTATGTTTTTCTTTATGAAATATAAAATAGAAATTTACCTTGGCATACTCTCCCAATTTATCGTTATCTATGTTGAACAATGAAGCGGTAACATTTATGATAGATTTAAGTGAAACAAAAAATTATACTTCTTTAGAATATAAACATTTGAAGATATATACAAACTAGTTATATGAAATGATCACCACTAGGCAAGGCAGAGACAGGTGCAGAGTTTATGTAGTAGGTGGATCGCACTCATTAGCTTCAGCTTGAACTATATATTCGTAATTAACAAATAATTCGAGAAAGTATGCATTGATACTGAAGTGGGGCCGCAGGCAATATTACCAAAATGAAAAAAAAAAGTGAATGTAGGGACACGTACTCACCCATTGATTTAATATTCTGAATTCGCCTCTAAAATTCTAGCTATCCATTAATTATTGAAAGAAACATATATAGTGCAAGTTGTGATGCATGATAACATGTGTAGGCAAAGTACAAGGCAAGAACAATCACAATTATGGTATTGTTCTTCACTCTTACTACTCCAACTGGAATAGCTATTGGAATGATGATATCACAAGGTTACAATGAGCAAAGTTCAGCAGCTTTAATTGTACAAGGAGTTCTTAATTCAGCGTCAGCTGGGATTCTAATTTACATGGCACTTGTGGATCTTCTTGCAACTGATTTTATGGACCCTAAACTACAAAGTAGTTTCAAACTCCAAATAATTGCCAATGTATCCCTTGTTCTTGGAGCTTGTTGTATGTCATTATTGGCAAAATGGGGTGGGACATAATTTTCTAGACAAATTATGTATATAGTTTTTACCTTCACAAGAATTTGACCTTATATTACTTTACTATAGTATCAACTTATGTCATCCAGTGACGGATCCAGGATTTCACGGTCCTTGGTGCTTGCCTTTAATGACAAATGACGGTCGTCCAGAAAGGCAAACCAAAAAAAAGAAAAATTACTCTATTCAAGTTAAAAACTGATAATTTTTCTCTTCTTCTTTTTCTTGGGATTTAATTTTGCCACAATGAAGTTGACAAATTAGAAAGGAAAAAAAGAAGAAGAATATGCATTAAAAGAAATTAAGAAACAAAGCAATGAGACATAGAAATAAGAACCAGCAAGTTTCCAAAACAACCTTAGTGGAGGGTTGAACCCCCTAACCTCACGCGAAAATGGAATTTCACATTTTACTTTCAAACCAAAGCACCCATCAGCACATTTGTGCAACGGATGCTTATCAATTCTATATATCTATTTTTTACAGTTTTATATATAAATAATATATACATTTCGAGACGAATTTAATGGGTGTTGGAGCATCACAATTTTCGACGTGGGTCCGCCCCTTATTGTCATCCCTTTGTGATATGACTCCATGATTGTAGTGAAAACTTGTAAAATATTAGGCTTTTTGCATGCAGCATCTGTCAATTTGCAAGTATATTCTTATTTTTACTAAAATAGCGGGCATCGATGTGACAAAGGACTGCATCAAAAATCAAGTTGCTCTCCTGTTAACTATTTGGAAAAAAAAAAAACAAATTAAATTATAATATGGACAGGTAGTGAATTCCAATGTTTGATTTGATGTATATAAAAAATGTATTGAACTATCGTTTTTTCGTGAGTTACCTGAACTATCACCAACTATTTATCATATTTATTGAGGTGTGTTCTGATAAATAGTTGGTGACAGTTCAGGTAGGAAACTCGCTCACCTGTTAGTTCATGTAGGAAATTAAACTCACGAAAAAGCAATAACCGATGTGTATTTTTTACCATTATCTCAAATTAGGCAAAAGACATAGATTGCACCTTAAACTATACCCAAAAAGCCGATATCACACTCAAACTATTAAGGTGACTTATTACATCCCTGGCAATCTTAAAAGTGAAATTTATACCACCTTATGAGCTGATGTTGCACAAAAAAAAATTATCACTACTAAAAAACTGCTGAAAAGTGACCTCATGAAGTCGGTATAAGCATGTTTCTTTATTTTGTAATTTTTATTTTACTAAAACCAACCTCAATAGGTCGCTAATTTAATAATAAATTCTGAAAAACAAGTCACCGACCTCCTGAGGTCGCAAACCTGACTGGCTAAACAGTACCGACCAGACGAGGTCGGTAAATATTTATAAGAAATTAAATATATAATTAATTGGGCGACCATATGAGGCCAGTATGTTAATTCCAAAAAAAAAATCTACGATTAAGCGACCTGGCGTGGTCGGTAACTAAAAATAAAATAATTAATTTACCGACCTCATGTGGTCGGTAACACAAAAATAATATCAGCCTAACATCCAATTTAACATTTCCACCCCCCACCCCCCTCCTCGTCATTGCTTGCTCTCTCCCTCTCTCTCTCTGATTGCCGGCGATTTCAGCTTTCTCCCACCGTCGCCGGCCACTTTCCAACCGCCTTCTCCCGTCGTCACATTTGAGGTACTTATTTTTTCATATTCCCAACTTAAGGGTTTAAGGGTTTTTGAAGAAGGTTTTCATACACCATTATTCAACTTTCATCTATGACCTATTTATATGTGGGTAACTTTGTCTATATTTAAACTAATAAATTCTTCCAGTAAGTTGTGGTTTTCCTCATATTTTGTTCTTTATGAGCCCGTTTGGATTGGCTTATAAGTTAGCTTATAAGCTGTTTTCAGCTTTTTTGAGTGTTTGGCTGGCCAGCTTAAAGTTATTTTGTGCTTAAAATAAGCTCAAAAAAATAATTGGGCCCATTTGACTTAGCTTATCTAAAGCAGCTTATAAGCTGAAAACAGCTTATAAGCCAAAAAAAATAAGTTAGACTACCCCAACTTATTTTTTTTAGCTTATAAGCTGCAAACAGCTTATAGGCATAAGCCCATCCAAACAGGCTCTATATCTACTCAAAGTTTCCTTTTTGAAAAGTTCAAATTGGGAAATTTGAACAACTAGCACCTTACTTTTAAAATCTTGACCTTTTTAATAACAGTTCGTTGTGTGTTTGAATCTCGAATAATTTAAAACCTCTTATACTTGCGATTTGCGAAATGTTGAAACCTCTTATTACTGTATTTTTGTTTTAACTTGGCTGCTTATTTTTCCTTTCCAAAGATCTGTTTATTTTTCTTGTTGTGGGTGTTACATATTTTCTGTTATTTTCTATTTTATAATAATTGGGAATTTTTTTATCAGAGTGAAACTGTGGTTGTTTGTTAATTTCTGTGAAGGGATAATAATTTGATGGACAATTCGAGTTACTTTCCATTCTCAGATACTACACTTGGTGGCTGCAAATAGCATTGGTAGATTTAGTAGAATAATGTGCGAACTTAGCTTGTTTGGACAGTGTTGTGCTACTCTATCGAACAATTAAGGTTAGTACTTCATAATACTCTTTCTTATTTCTCGTCGCTCAATATGCTCTTTGTTTACTTTCCAATACTGTTTGCGGTATGCTTGTCGATCTATGGTTCAACTCTTTTAATCAATATGAAACTTTAAGCTTAATTACTGTTTTGGGTGATATAATGAATCCATTTGTATCACGTTATTAGTTCTGACAAATTATAAGGGAAAATGGCTAGTTCATTTAACTTGTCGGATGTGCGATTAACATTGGAGAGTGACCCCCCCCCCCCCCCCCCCCCGCGCCTCCTCTTCCTTCATTTCAATACAGCCCCCACCCACCCTCTCCTCCTCCTCTTCTTCTTCTTCTTCTTCTTCTCTTCCGTACCGCCACCTTACCCCCTCTTCTCCTCCACGCCACCCCACCCCACCCCGACATTCCCTACCACCACCATTTTCTACCACCAACCTAAAATGAAAAAAATAAAGTAATGGGTATTATTTAAACATCAATAAAATGTTCTTCAGTACTTAAACAATGGCATCATGAGAAAACTAAGGAAACAAAAAATATGTTTCATGGAAGAAGAACAAGATTTACTAAAAGATAAAAAAAAAAAAAAAAAAGAGTGTTGTTTTTAGGCAAAAAAGAACAAAAATATACTAAAATGGAAAAAAGAAGAAGAAAATAATGGGTATATTATTCATAGATCAATAAAATGATCTTGGGTGCTCTAAAAATTGAATCTTGAGAAATTGCAGTGATGGTGGTGTTAGGTGGTGGCTGACCGGTGGTTAGATGGTGGTTAGACAAGAACAAAAAGAAAAAAAACCCGTAAATAAAGAAAAAAAGAAAAATTGTGAAAGAATAAATAAAATATAAATTTATTATATTTCTAACATTAGCAATGATGTGTCGCTGACGTGTCGTGCGTGTGTAGAACACTTCCCATACCTAAGACTGATGTTTTACCTCAGAGGGTGTACATTAATTCCACTTTAAATTGGATAGGGGTGTAATAGATCGCCTTAATAGTTGAAGTGTGATATCGACATTTCGGGTATAGTTCAAGGTGCAATCCATGTCTTTTGCCTCTCAAATTATTACTACAAGAATGTACCTAATAAAACCATATAGCAGTTAATTAGCCTAGTCTGTGATACTCTTAGGCACAAATAAGACAGAAATTATCACAATTATGGTAGGATGAATAAAATTTTCCTACCCTAAATTAACTAGACCTGGGATTCAAGCTCTGAATATGAAAAAAATTATGCTATAATGAGATATAGGAGTATAATTTTTCGTCTTATTCTTTCGGAATCCAAGTAATGATATATTTCATCACTTCTTGTCAAGATAACTCCTTCAGGGAAAATAAAATTTAGGAATTTTCTTCTGTTCTTAATATAAAGTGAATTTTTTTTGAGAAATAAGAGTTAGGTAGAGCATTAACATAACTTTATTAGTATATATTTTTCTTTTCTTTTCTATATTATTTCTATATTGGTCTCATCATCCATCACTACACTGGGCCGACAACTTTATGATGTTCTACGTGGCATCACTCTCAAAAAGCTCTTTTCCTCTTGTACCTTTTCTCTCTTTAGTGGCTTTCACTTTTTTCCCTTCTTATTTTACTTCCTTAGTTTTATTTTATATATGATGATATCTAATTAATACAAAATAGTAGGATAAAATAATACTTAAAAAAATTGGTTGGATAGATAGAATCCTATCAGAGATTAAGGTTGAGATAGCTAATGAAATTTAGCGCTTTTAATTCTAAGTATTAGGAATTACTTATCCTTCTAATTTATTTGCAATATTTGAATTAATAAGAAGAAGAAAAAGAAGAAAACTCTTGACACAAAATCTAAAGTTGCATAAAATACAAATAAAACTACTCTTATTTCTACAAGAGAATATTTTTATTGAAAAGAGAAACTGAGTATTTAATATATTTTGAATATAGAAGTTCAGGTCTCTCTGGATTGGTTAATTAAAAACAAACGTTAATCAAGCATGATGATATGTCAAAAGAAAAGGCATAGGTATTCTTTAAATTTGTCCCATAAAATTGTTTTCCTTTTTCGTTCTCAAAAAGATTGTTTCTTTATGTATTTAGTAAGTTATTCAATTCCAATATTATACATGACAACTTTAAGACCACAAGATTTAAAGGGTTACACACCTTAATTTAAGACAACAAGATTTAAAAGTCTCATTTTATTTTTTAAACTCCGAGCCCAGTCAAACTAAGACACTTAAAAAGGGACGAAGAAAGTAGTAAACTTGTTTTTTCAATTTTGATGTTTGCATTTCACAACTTATGTTATATATTCACTATTCAAAAGTGATTAAAATCTCTACATTTAAACACATACATGAATCATTTACTTTCCAATTTGGCATCAAATTTGAACTTTTTATTTAATTTTACAATAGGGAAAATACATAACCCCCCCCCCCCTTCCCCAACGTATACTCGGATTAATTATGACGCACCCAATCTTTGCGGGCGACCTATTACCTCCCGGCCTTATTTTTCTGTATTTTTGTACCATTTTCGACTAACATGGCAAAAAAAAAATATGGCGAGTGAAAGCAGTAAAAATAGTTTTTATATTTTAATAAAAATTAATTTTTAAATATTTATTTATATTTTATCTTCTCACCCTCGCCCTCCCTTTCTTCCTCATTTCAATTGTTAAATGCAATTTATTTTTCTCTTTCTTCTTCTTTCTCCTTTTTCTCTTTCTTCTTCTTTCTCTTCAACCACCCCTGCCACCGCCGCCACACCGTAACAGCAGCAGCAACACCGCAGCAACAGCAGCAACAATAACACCGCAGCAGCAGCAACAATAGCAGCAACAACACCAATATGAAAATGGGTCTGACCCATTAAAACATAATGCCATTTTGGTGGAGAGAGATATTTTGGTGTTTGATTTGCCTTCAAATGAATGTGTGTGTTAATAGAGGAAGAAAATCGGTTGAATGTGTGTGTGTTAATGGAGGAAGAAAATGGGTTGAATGTTTCTTGAAAATAAGCTCTTTATGATTGATGATTAAATTGAATGTGTGTGTTAATGGAGGAAGAAAATGGGTTGAATGTGTGTTGTTAATGGAAGAAGAAAATGGGTTGAATGTGTGTTGTTAATGGAGGAAGAAAATGGGTTGAATGTGTGTGTGTGTGTTAATAGAGGAAGAAAATGGGTTGAATGTGTGTGTACTAATGGAGAAAGAAAATGGGTTGATGGATTTCTTGAAATGAAGAAGAAGAAGAAGAAGAAGAAGAAGAAGAAGAAAGAAGAAGAAGAAGAAGAAGAAGAAGAAGAAGAAGGGTTTAGCGATGAAGAAGAAGAGTTTAGTGATGAAGAAGACAAAATTAATGATTGAATGGTTAATTAGAGGTTAATTAGTGTAAATATAATTAATAAAAGAAAAATCAAATGACAAAAAAAAAAAAAAAGGAAAAGTGGCAATGACGTGGCACTGACGTGGCACGAATGTGGCGGAGAGTGTGCAACACTCTCTACTGTGCAACTGGGCATCAATTATTTTTTGTGCCACCTCAGCCAAAAAGGGTACAAAAATACATAAAAAATAAGGTCGGGGGATAACAGGTCGCCCACAAAGGTTAGGTGAGTCATAATTAATCCGAGTATACGTTGGGGGGATTTTTATGTATTTTCCCTTTACAATACTCATCTTTCATGCCAGCACGGGCCATTCACCCCTAGTATATAATATAAAATCGAACTAATTCTCATGCATGGTATCACAACTAGGGGTGTTCACACAAAACTGAAAAATCAAACCAAACCGAAAATTGAATTAAAACGATGAAAAAAATCTGTCACATTTTGGTTTGATTTTAAGCAAAAAATAGCCGAAATAACCGAACCAAACCGACAATATAAATATCTATCTAAAATTATAGATGTATACTTTTAGAGAAAAGTTTGAAATTGTACGATATTAATCGTTTGCACTCTTATTCATAATCTATGTGTTTGCTTTTATAGTAATCCAATTTTTATATTTACTTTCTAGTTTGATTTGTAATTTTTATTTTGATAATTCTAAGAATCTATTCCTTGCTCAAAATAACTTTTTTTTATTCCTTTAATTATTCATCAAGATATCTTGGTATATCACAACTAGATTTTTAATTTATTGCACAAAAACAAATTCATTGTAATTTTTTTTTTTTTTATATTCCTTAAAAATGGGTAAATTCTTAGATGATGCATACAAATTTTTGGAGAAATTACATATATAACTTGATTAGGTTTATATTTCCTTCTTTTCTCAAATAGGAGTAATTGATTTGGTAGTGTTATGCTAAAAAATAGTCAATATGTGCTTGGACGTATATTGTCATATATTTAAATAAAAACCGGAAAAACCAAAAAACCAGACAAAAACCAAAGCAATGAAAAAACAACTTACTTGATTTGATTTGATTCTAATATTTGAAAAACCGATTAAGTTGATTTCGTCATCTTTTAGAGGATAACCGACTCAAACCGAACCATGAACACCCGCAACAAACTTATCACTAAATTGACCACTGTGTATGCGCTATTCAAAGAATTATACTATTCCAAAAGTTTATCCAATTAGAGTTTGTGATCAAGTTGTCTATTGTTCTTTAAAGATTTTAAGTATTTACATGGAAACTCCTAGCTATAGCTACCATCCCTTTTAATTTTCATTGTATTGCCATGTACCAATTGAATTTTTCCCATTCTTTAATGGTTGAAAGAGGAATATTCACTTTACCAAATACATATAGAACAATCACAAGGAGATAAACTCTTTATTCTAAGTAAGGGTGTACATGGACCGGGTTAGTTCGAATTTTTTAAACACTAAATCAAATCAATTGTGTCGGGTTTTTAAATTTATACACCAAATCAAACCAATAAAATCTGGTTTTTCAACCTCGGGTTATTCGGGTTTTTTCCGGAATAGTCTTGATACAAAACATATAATTTGTCTTGATACAAAACATATAATTTTTACTTCAAATATTTCTTTAGTCCTAGTAAGATACAACTATGTAATTAAGGTATTTCATAAGAAAATAACACAAAATGTGAGAAGAGTGATGACATTGTATTAAAATATTCAACAAAAGATAATAAAATCGGTTAAAATAAATATTAAATAAAATCGGTTAAAATAAATATTGTTAATTAATAAGACATAAAGAAAATGACCATAATATAAAAATACTAAGTCATGCTAAAATAAGTACAGCTAATAAGTATTAATTACATGACAAGAAAAAAAACTTAAGTTGTGTATTTTCACTCTCTAAACCAATTATGCAAAACTAAAGAATAGATATCCAACATTATTGTCATTCCTAGTAGTAAATTGAATTTCTTTTTTTAGTATCAGCGTTGAGTTGGTTTTGGTTTGGACTTTATATGAGTTACTAACATTCATAGGATATAAAACTTATTCACATTCAAAATTCTAAGTTCAAGCTTGAATAATATGATAATAGATAAAAAATTACGAAAACATTTAAGAAATATTTATAAATTACATTACAAATAAATATTTTTATGTATAAAATATTTTAAAAATTGAATACATGTAATGTCGGGTTGGTTTGGTTTGGTTTGATTTTTTTTTAGCTAAAATCAAACCAAACCAATTATGGTCGGGTTTTTTTTTTCAACACCAAACCAAGTCAAACCAAACCACTAATCGGATTTTTTTCTCGGTTTGACTCGGTTTATCAATTTGGTGCGGTTTGTCGGTTTACTTTGTACAGCCCTAATTCTAAGAATCAAAGTCGTGTACACGTACAAATTATATGTAACAAGGAGCTCAAATCATCCTGTTATCTTTTAAACAAATGGGATTTTTTATTTTATTCAAGTATCTGACATTGAAGTTCACTGGCTCGACTAACTTAGATTGACGATCTTAAGTCCATGCACTAAGGGGGTAAAGTTTCTCTACTAAAAAAAGGTCTCTATTCATATTTGAACTCTGAAACTTCTAATTCAGTGTATCCTACAATACCCCTCGGCAATGGAATGCTTGTTTTGTTATTATTGAGTCAAACCCGCTCGTCAAGAGAGACGTTTGCAACTTCATAAATATGGCCCTTTTTTTTTTCCTTCAACAAGAGGGATGTTACTTGTCTCAAAGTATCTATTCTATATATTAAAGGGAGAGGAAGAAGCACCACATTAAGCCAAGTGGCATAAGCAGAATGAGACATGTGTACAGTTTTAGGACAAAGCTCCAAAAGATTTGGAGTTTGAAAATATTTTTAAAAAAAATGTCTGAAAATTTAATTTAGAAGAAGTGCTCAAGATAATGCTGCTAAATTTAAGGAATTAGGAATTTATGTAAATTAAAAACACACGTTCTTGAAATCAGTTTCAGGGCCTATTTTTGTGGAACTATATTTTCACAAAACACTCTAACGGGATAATAGCACGTACAACATGTTGCTAAAATTTAGGAATTAGGAATTTATATAAATTTAAAACACATGTTCTTGAACACAAATCAGTTACAAAGCCTTTTTCTGTGGAATTATATTTCCACAAAATACTCTTAGGAGATAAACGCACAATTTCAAATAAAACCACATTTTCTTAAATATACATATATATATATATATATATATATATATATATATATATATATTGTTTACGTTTACTCACTTTTTAAATTATTTTTCAAACTTATCCATTAATTGAATTTGAATTGAGATAGACTATAAAAAAAATAAAGAAACTTACGACTGCACAACATTTGCATACTTGCATTATCGCAACAAAACCACAAACTTAGAAACCACCAACTATACTCCCACTTCCACAATTCTCTCAACTGCACTTGACACATCTATATATACATTCACGGATAAAGGACAAACTTAGAAACCGTCAACTATACTCCCACTTTCCCAATTCTCTTATCTGCACTTGACACATTCTGTATATACATTCATGGCTAGACAATGTGATGCGTAAACAGTTTCAACATAAATAGTTGTCACATAATGCACAATTGTGGAGACTATTCTTGAATTTCAATCCAATATTTGCTAAGGAATTAGGCGGGCGGGAAGACAGTAAGACCCTCAAGTAACGATACAATCCACAGCAAGATGTCAGGAGATTGAAGGACGACGATTTCTGCAAGACGTTTGTTGTTGCTCTTGAATTTTTGCAATGTTATTATGTTACCTTCTTTTGCTCCTACACTTCCAGAGTTAATTATATTATTAGTTATATTATTATCTTCACTTTGTTGCTAATCCCGACACCCAACCTGAAAAAAATAGAGGAAAATATGTATACATTCATGGATAAAGGACGTTTTTTAATCAAAAGTCAAGAAAGATAAAACCAAAACTTAAAGATAAATGTCTTGAAGATAAGTTGTTATCGGTATTGTTTCTTCATTTCCATGTCATTGGATATTTAATGCAATAAAAAAAGATAAATTTACGTTTCCATGTCTTAACATATTAAACAAATAACTATAAAAGCCAACTAATTAACAATTACTTTTTAATCATAACCTTTGTCAATGGGATATGATCAAAATGTTTTTTCCCTACCAAAACGTTGAAAGTAATTGCAATCATGTTATGATATTAAGTGTCAATATAAAATTTTTATTTAAGTATGCATCATTGATGGCATTGAATATAGTATATTAACAGTTATATTTATTATTTTACAAATTTATTGATTTTAAATATGTCAATGTAGTATTAATTTTCTTTGATACTGATCGCGCATCGCGCGGGTACAATTACTAGTTTATTTATAAATGTGAAATATTAAGAAAGAACAAAGTGCATTAAGAAATTGGAAAGAGGATTTATATCCTAAGTTCATAATAAGGTTGATATTTAGTAATCTTGATTATAACTATTCTCTATCGAATAATAATTGCAAGATCTACCAGTCTATTTTGAAGGAAATGTAAGACCAAATAGAGAATAAGGACAGATTATCTGGTCCTTCAATCTTCAGTTTGTGGAAGTGTAAAAAGGACAACATAGATACAGTTCACCAGGACTATAGAGATGTAAAGCAACTTAACTTTAATTACAGTCAACAAAAGGATAAATATGAAATGGGAAAAATAAGAAAAAAGGGGTCCAATGATAGTGTTTACTTTTAATCTGGTATAGTTGTGTCAAATCTTGTACACTCCACAATAAAACAATACAACAGACAATTGAACAAAATCCCATGGGTGTAAGATATTCACTTGATAGGTAAGGTGATTTGAGTGATAGGATAGAAAGACATTACACATTACTGCATTATTCTCAATTTCTTTCACATGTTTCGCAAAAGTAAAATCAGCATCATTTTATTATTTAAACTTAGCTAAAATTTAGATATAAGGATCCTGTCCAGTAATGAATCCTCCGGTAATCCTCAACGGTAAATCGGATTAAAGCGACTTGATGATGTGCTTTTGTAACGAAAGAAATGTAATGATGTTTTCAAGACTACTAAAAGTAATTTTGGCAATTAACCAATCTTTCTTCCTATATTGTTCACTCAAACACTGCCGTAGAAAATGATGCAACAAATGAAGTATATACTCATGGTCGAAATAATATCGAAATTTAGTAGGCGTTTGGCCATAATTTCAAATATTTTTCACTTTATTTGGAATCCATGAAGTTGAAGTAATTGATGAAGTTGCGTTTGATTATACTTTTTAATAAGAGAATAGCTTAATAGGTTTGGAATTTATGAAGATGGAGTTGGAAAACAGGTTTGGAGCACTTCTTCAAATTTAGTAGATGTTTGGCCATAGAAACAAAAAAAAATTAGAATTTTTGAAGTTGGAATTGTGTTTGGCCATAGTTTTTGCAAATAATATTTGGTTGTTGAAATTTACTTTTCCTTAAAAACATGAAATATGATTTATGTCCCAATTTCTAGAAACTAGCAAAATCACCCAAAACAATTAATAAACATAACCAGTGCGAGAAATATAGCAATTATACTTGATATTAGCTTATGGAGTGCTCAAAACTGGTGATTTCTTTCCATCAAAAGGCTACAACGGGGAGGCTTACTGGTGTACACAAAAAATATAGCATCTCTAAATATGGTTTTGTTGTAAAATTCCCACTTGCTTCTTTTCTTTTAGAAACTTTTTAGCACATGATGTTCAATATTGTTGGAGTGGAGAGCAACTGAGCAACATAAGTTGTCTCTGACTAGTGAAAAATTGTATGAACTTTTAGGGTAAAAATTGAGCAACACAAAAACTTTTGGGATAAAAATTGAAAACAAAAAACAAAAGTAAAGTCCAAAACAGAAAACCAAAAAAAGTGAAAAACAAGGTTTGGTTGTTTTCCAAATTCCAAATACAACTTGAAGTTGTATCTGAAATTTTTATGGCCAAACACCATAAAGTGAAAAGATATTCCGAAAAAAAGTGAATAATTCTCATAGCCAAACGACTCCTAACTCCAAGTTGGATTTGAAAATTTTATAATCAAAACTAATTTTGTGAAAAGGGTAAATAATTTCATGGCCAAACAGGTCCTAATTAGTATTTGCAAGTACTGAAACAACACTTAGTAGGCGTTTGGCCATCAATTTTCAAATCACGGTTTCAAACCAGCGTTTGGACATGTGTTTTCAGTCATGGTTTCAACTTTTTAAAATATACATTTAACCCATAAGTTTATATTTTGTAAAAAAAGACTCATAAGTTGGTAAATATTTTTAACAATTACTCCCATCAATCATTTACCAATCTCATTAACTTCCACCAACCTTTATTTATGTCTACCAACCATTAATTTATGTGGGAAGATTATATTAAAGAGTAGCTACATTACTATTCATGTTAAATTTTCGTTTTTATTGAAGTAAAATTTGATTAATTGATGTTGCATTTTTTAGAAAAGCCTTCTAGTAGTGTACTAATTTTATTATAAACTATGATTTGCTCATTTAGTAAGATTATATAAGAATTAAGAATGTTTTAATAGTTTTCATAATTTGTGGGATTTTTATGTCTATAAGAGAAAATACAACTTAAAATATTCAAATTGTATGTCCAAACATGGTTTCAAACCATGTCCAAACGGGGTCTTATGCTAGATGAGCATTTTGGTGAAATGACATACTTGTACGATTCTACATTGGTTCTCGTAAGACAACTAGGAAAAAATTCGACATGAGCTAGCAGAAAGCAATCAATAGTGCTTTAGCTGGGCAATAAGAATACAAAGAGTGGTCAAAATTGATTGTAATTCAAAGATTTGATTCAACGAATCACATTCACCCATCCACAAATCTATCGAACAAATAATTAGCATAGCTACATCAAAGATTTGATTCAACGAATCACATTCATCCATCCACAAATCTATCGAACAATTAATTAGCATAGCTACATGACTAGCTAGACCAATAATATAAAAGAGACAAAAGGCTTAATCAACTGATAACTTGTTTGAGTTACTTATACAAAGAAGATGCCTAAGAATATAACCTGCTCATTCTGTAATGTTAAAGCAGAGCTTAGCCTCATCCCAAGGGCCATTAATCTCAAACTTGTACTCTTGAATCCTTATCAGCCAGTAAGGACAAACCAAATTCACAAAGACAAAGATGCCCAAAAGCAAAATGAAAAGCAGCTTATGCAACTGGTAAGTGAAGATTAGCGTCAGAACCAGTAACTGGAGGGAAAAACAAATATGCAACTTAAAAGAACGCTTCTTGACACAATATGTGACTAAAGGAGCGAAGAGGAAAACTTGCAAGGAGAAAAGCACGATAGCAAAGACATGAAGCCTCGATGGAAGTCGAGAAGAAATCAGAAGTGAAGCCACGATCGAAGCATTCAGAGAGATATTGCTTGTCAGGGTTGGATTATCTAAAGCTCCAGGAGCCTTTACGGTGGACCCTGAGTAATTGTGCAGGAATAGATGGAGTATGAGAAGGGAAGCTGTTAGTGCCCATATAGAATTCGAGCTTATGGACCTAGTAAGTGTGTGGTAGATAGGAGACAACATGTATAAGGCAGTTATGAAGAAGGTATTCTTTAGGAGGTAATTGAGGAGGAGATGGAAGGGTATCATGTCCGCAGTTAAGAGCAGAATAAAGAAACCCGATCCAAGTAGGCTAACATTCAATAGCAAAAGATACTTTTCCGTCAAGGTATTTGTGAGGGTGTAGGTCCAAACCAAAACCACAAGGGCAACAATGCAAAGATATTGTGAGATAGAAACTGCGTCGAGGACCACCTTCAATAAGTCTCTTTTGACAACATTAGCATTCATGATCATTTCCTCCAGGAAGGTTTCATCTGTGTGATTGTCACCAAAGCCAGGTTGCATCCCACCATAGACAACTTTTCTCCATTTAGGATGGGTTGGAGAAGAGCTCCCACTGATGCTAGTTTCCATTTGTATCATACAACTTTACTCCAAGGCATCTGTGAACAATTAAATGACAATCAGCACTTAAGTATCCTAAATCACCAGTCACTCTCTTATAGTTTATACTAGATGAGCGATACCCGTGCTGCGCACGGGCCCTACAATTTGAATAGAAGCAATACTTTGATATTTATGATTTTTTGTTACAACCTCACAACCACATAAATGATGTATAATTCAAGCTTGATAAATAACAAATAGAGAAAGCTACATTATTCGCATCCCAAAAAAAAAATCAAATTATTATACAGATTCAAAAATGAATTTCACGCCCTGTGCAATTAGCATGTCGAACTTTGCTCATACTCCAAATCACATCCACGAATATATCCATACAACATGAATTTACCGGCACACTTATGTAGCATCTTCAAATGATCTAAAACGGATCAGGTTATTGTTCTTTGGAAAAGAAAAGAGGATTCAAGAAAAACAAATGTACTTCTCATCCAGCAATTTAGTGTGTGTGTGCATATATATAGCTAATAGAAACAGTGAGCATACATCAACTCCTATCAAATGCAGCTCCAAATGCCTAAGTTCGAAGATACTAAAACCAAACCTGCATAAGTATTCAACTTTAAATTAGGAACTGCCAAATTATAGTTAGCAAAGCATCAATTACTCCGTCGAAAGCAACAAGTAAACAGCCTCTTTACTGCTGAAAGTGCAGCAGCTGCAACCAACTCTGAGTCCTCAATATAGGCTACCATCTAGATAAATAATAAGACACTTCTCTGACATGCGAGAGCTAGGCCAAAAAGCCCTTTTTAAAAGACAACCCCAGTAATGTCATCCAACTCTCTAGACTATAGAGCATGTTATAGCAGAAGTTCAATTAACAAAATTTAAGTTTTGAAGGAAAATTAGTACTATTTAACTTAGTAACTTAAGAGGTCAATTTATATAGGTAATCATCCTGTTTTGGCTTTCGTATGCATAACCCCAAGCAGTAAAGCTAAACTATATTGCCAACTAAAACTACTAACAATTAATTAATCAGAGATGTTTCGCTCGCTTTGGTTCTTACACAGAGACACAAACAGGACACACGTAGTCCTTTGAATGAATCGAAGTGCCATATCATGATGAAATTTTATTTTGTAAATGTAAGTTTGGAATATATCCTTTACAGCATTACACATCAAATATCAATGATATGAAGTTTCAAGTAATCAAGTAAGCTGAGCATGTCATAAGTAGTGTATCGACACGGAATACATGCCTTTTCTGCCTTGCAAATAGAAATAGCAGATATTAGCAAGTCGATCTTAATGAAATACATATTCCCACAAAATCACAATCATTGTAAGAGTCTGAACTTATCAATTAAAACAAAGAATAGAAACTTTGATACAAATTTTCAACCACTTTCTCCATTACTAATGCTACTTCTGCACCATTACACAACAAAGACATTAACTGTAAAAGGATGGTCAATTTTTTCTGTAGCATAATTTAAATCGATCTTATCGTGTAATATCTCTAATGCAGGATTCGTTACTGATTGTATCAATATTTCTAACACACAACCATATGATCTCTTTTTCTTTGATGAATATATGGTCTCTTTTTGTTTATAGAACCTTTTCTCCATTATATTTAATGATAATTATACATACCTAGATTAAATAAAAAATCAAAGCTCTGTAACTCAAATCACTCACTGTCGGTGGAAGGAATATAAGAAGAGGATACCATGAAGATAAGCCTAATGTTCATGGTATGGCTGAACATCAAATCATGTAGATAGGAACAAAAAGATAAACGACCTCAATTTAAACAATTATCAAACCATTAATCAATTTTACCTGATGATGTAAACAATATATTCTCCTGGTCAATAACATACGAATTGCCAGTAAGCAATTGCAGTTGATTCATGAAATTATGCACTAAATGGTTTGGCTTTCTGTACTACATAAAAACTGAACTCACCCATCTAATCACAATTTTGAACAAAACGAAACTATGAAAGAAAGGTTTCAGAGCTTGTAAAAGACCCGGGCATTCAAGTCAAATAAAATCTTCCAGCATAATCATTGTCCAATTTATCAGTATCTCTGACTGAGGTTTTCGTGGAGAGAACATATAACATTCAAAATCATTGATTAGCATCAGTATCTAGTATCAAACACTGCGCAAAGTTGAGTTAATACTTATCTACATCATCACTTCTTCACTTATGTGTAAATGCTCATGTATTTAGAAGATAAAGAAGGTTAGCAGATGCAAAGCTTCAAACCCATATTTTAAACTACAACCATTTTGAAGTCACAAATTACAAACTATAATTCCTTTGATAATTGTCAATTGAATTCTATATTAACTTTTCAGCATCTCATTCTTTTTAAATGTAACAATTACTCCAAGAATCAAGATCTTATGGGGTGATATAAAAGTGTTAATTTTTAAATCATTATACTGATCGATAATTGAGTTTATAATAAATATCCACCACCTATTGTATTCAAAACTTTATTATATCTAGAACTATTAAATTTATCTTTATCTGTATTTAATTGTATTCAATTATGGCTCTGATTAGAGCAATGAAGAAGGCAAAAAGCAGGGTAGAAGAGAAAAATTGAAGCCCCTGATGAACTGACCACGCCAAAGATGAATAAAATAGTCGGATGAAAAATAAATGAAATTCAAATAGCAAAGAGAAGATACTCACCTCAACTGTTCAACACTCCACTAGAAGACCAACGATCAGAGAAATTAAAATGAAGGGAAAAGATGACAGTTGAATATCAAGATCTAAGAACTTAGAAAGAAATTAAGCAAAAAAGGGAAAGGATGATTCAGTGAGGTACCTTGAAAGCTAAGTAGAGATGGTGATCTAGAAACTTCAACGTAGCAGCTGATGGAATTGGGAGGAAGACATGAAAGGAAGAAAGAGAGTGCTGGATGTTCAGCTAAAAGCCACGTTGCTTATGTGGTTGAAAGTCCAAAATGCCCTATCAAGCAAGCATGTCGATCCGCATCCAAACCGACGCTTCTATATAGTAGAAAAGACAAGTTAGAAATGAAAAAAGTTAGAAATGATGCAATTTTGCTTAAGAGTGTGGAGCTATGTAATATTTTAATCAACATTAGCAAATCGCTTTATGTTAGGGATAAAGAACATAACAATTTAAGTAACTGGATAGAGTTGTCTATTTAGTAGCTTTAAGCTAGATAAACACATTGCAGAAAGTAAATTTCACATTGCATTTAAGATATAAAAAGAAGATTCCTAGCTACAAAAACTCTTTATTTTGCAATATTTATCTTTATAGAGTCTGATAGAATAATATATTGTATGCCATCCTGTTCCATTTTACATCACTTAACCCCTCTTAATTGGTGAATGTACTCCTTATATCTTCAGCTTTTGAACTAGAGTAAAGCCTTTAAGTCTCCCTCGAAGTGTATAATATGACTGCCTTATATTCAAATGAGCTTTTTTTCTTTTTTTTGTTTTGTATCAATTCATAAGGATCAAATAGAGTTAAAGATTTCTGTAGCACCATTTAACCTCAAAATGATCCCCTCTAGCCAATGCCAATGCCCCCTACCAGGCCATCACCATAGCCCTAGTGCCCAGCATTTTTTTGGCTGCCCGCCAAAGCATTATGCCAACCCACCTTTTTTCAAGTTTGAAATCTGAAGAGAGCAAAAGTGTCTATTTCAAGAAAAATCAATTAGATGGTATCAAAAAATTTCCACTTAACGATAATGTTTGAAAGATCATCACTATATTTTAGAAATATGCAATGATGATGTCACTGAATATCAGTAAACTGTAGTCGTATCCTATACTATTATAGATTGTACCATGATCCATCAATCACTGCTATTGGTAAGGAAACCACAAGAAGAAGAAAAAAGAACTGCATAAGCTCAAATAATTACTACAAAATGCTCAACACAGGAGAGAGAGGGCAGATGGTTTACTTTAAATTTTTCTTCTACCATCTATCTTGAATGTATTGGAATGATATGGTCGCCTCAATAGAGAGCGGGATTGACAAAGATGATTCATATAGTAGCCCCTAGGGCTTTGGTCTAGTGGTAAAAGCACAACATATGATGTGTGAGTTAGGCACACGTCGACAATGTAATCAACCAGAAAAAAAAGTAGACAAATCACACAAATAGGAAATAAGACAAACCTCCACTCTTACTAGTCCAGTGAACTAATCATCAGAGAGAGTTGGTTGAAAAATTCAGGATGATGAGAAGATATCAAAATATTTTACGGTGAGAGAGCTAAATATATGACATTTACAGAGTTACCATACTTGTCTTGATTTTAAGATTAACCTTTTATGTTTCAAAGGACAAAGACACTTCTGCAGTGTAAATCTGATCTATAGCAGTCTTTCTGAAAATATTTGGCCACAATGGTCTGTGCACAGATAAAATGAGAATGAGAATGTTGCGATGGATGTGTGGGCACACCAGGCGAGATAGGATTAGGAATGAAGATATCTGAGATAAGGTGGGAGTGGCATCGGTGGAGGACAAGATGCGGGAAGCGCGGCTGAGATGGTTTGGGCATGTGAAGAGGAGAGACACAGATGCCCCAGTGCGGAGGTGTGAGAGGTTGGCTATGGACGGTTTCAGCAGAGGTAGAGGTAGGCCGAAAAAGTATTGGAGAGAGGTGCTTAGACAGGACATGGTGCAGTTCCAGCTTACCGAGGACATGACCTTAGATAAAAGGCTATGGAGGACGCAGATTAGGGTAGAAGTCTAGTAGGTAGTCCCACATATCCCGTCGTACTAGTAGTCGCAGTTTTGATCTTCATTTTCTTGTCCTTTGACTCGTGCAACTATATGTTGTTCCTTGTACCACAATTATCTTATTTATTTGTGGTAGCTACTGTTTCTTTTTTCTCAGACTGCTTTATCATGGCTTTTTCGCTTTCGTTAGTTTCATTTTCGTATTGCTTTGAACTGTTTGTGCTTATCTGACCTTTTCTCATCATGTTTTCTCTTGAGCCGAGGGTCTTTCGGAAACAGCCTCTCTATCTTCCGAGATGGGGGTAAGGTCTGCGTACATTTTACCCTCCCCAGACCCCACACTGTGGGATTTCACTGGGTATGTTGTTGTTGTTGGTCTGTGCACAGATAATTTTTCAACAAATTCCACTTGTCTCTTAGTTTCTGCCTTCATCAATTATCATGTGTTCTTGCTTAGTATTCTTGGTCATTGCTGAAGAAGTTATATTGGTCCAAGATAGAAGGCTAGAAGAAATTCAGCAAGTTGTAACAAGAACGTGTTTCGAGAGACCTCATGGTCTATCAGTCATCAAGAAGACTGTGAACATTATTTCAAAGAGAGAAGATCACCAAGAGAGTCCAGCATGACTGACGAAATATTTAAAGAACAGCCACTGACATCAGTCACAATCTTTCGTTGATGCATCACTCACATACGTCATAATCTTATCCATATCATTTTAGAGAACTATGAAACTATTGATCAACAGCATGAAACTAAAATGTTAAGCAAGTCAATCAAATAAACTTTCAGTGTACAGTCTAGCGCAATAAGCTCAAAAATGTAGATGGCAAAGACATCAACTTGGTCCAGAAAAGAGAAATTTATTAAATTCAGTGTTCAGGTTGTGGAAGGCTGATTTTTATTGTCTCCAAGAAAACAAGTTGGAGAACTTTCCATTAGAATTTGCTCGTCAGTTAGGTCCGGGCCGGAGAGCTGATTATCTGGCACTTGAGGCCGAAGGTGCTGGAAGGGCGGGGGGGGGGGGGGGGGGGGGGTAGGGTATAGCAATAATATGGGACAAAGAAACATGGTTGGGCAATGAGATTCTAAAGGGTCTCCATTCCATCTCAGTCCATTTCAAAAATCTGCTGACTGGTTTTGAATGGGTTCTTTCCGGAGTTTATGCACCAACAAATGACGCCGATAGGTCTAATTTTTATTTATTTTTTGATAAAGAACTATCTGCAGTCAAGGGTTTATCCACAGAGCCTTGGGTGATCCGTGGTGACTTTAATGTCACCAGATTCGCAACGGAGAGGAAACATTCCAACAGATACACAAGAGCAATGGAAGACTTTTCAGATTTTATAGAAAAGCTTGAGCTAGTTGACCCCCCTCTCAATGGTGGTAAGTATACGTGGACCAGGGGAATTAATAGCTCCACGGCGTCTAGAATTGATAGGTTCTTATACTCCGCAGAGTGGGATGACAATTTCAGGAACGTGAAACAATCTGTGATGCCAAGAATTACTTCAGATCACTTTCCCCTCTTGCTGCAATGTGGAAAGTGGTCAAGCAATCCTTCATACTTCAAGTTCGAAAATATGTGGCTTGAACATGAAGGTTTTGTGGATTTGGTGGAACATTAGTGGAATTCCTGCGTCATACCAGGCAGCCCGGATAATATCTTTGCCAAAAAAAATTCAGCATCTCAAATCGCAGTTGAAGGAGTGGAACCAGAATATTTTCGGTAGAATAGAGCATAGAAAAGCTGAAATTTTACGGAAAGTGCAGTGGTTTGATAGGGAGGCTGAGAATAGGATCCTAAATGAGAGCGAGATGGTTCTTAAAGCGGAGATCTCAATGGAGCTGGATGAAATAGCAAGACTTGAAGAGATCTCTTGGACACAAAAATAAGATGTCTATGGCTCAAACATGGATAAAAACACAAAATGGCAAATGCACGCAAGAGAATCAACCATATTGACAAGTTAGAAGTGAATGCGCAAGTGCTAGAAGAAGAGGAAGCCATTGTCGATGAAATTTTGAGTTTTTACCAGTCCCTGTACACTTCGTCAGAGAGCTGGAGACCTTCCTGGGCTCAAGAATACATGCCATCCATTTCAGCAGAAGAGAATCAGTGGTTGCAAAGGCCTTTTCATGAAGAAGAAATTTTGCGGGTGATTACAGACTGTAACGGGGACAAGGCTCCGGGCCCGAATGGTTTCACTATGGAATTTTACAAAAAATGTTGGAACACTGTAAAGTTTGATCTCATTGCAGCAGTCAACTTTTTTCACACTCAAGAAAGATTTGAGAAAAGTTTGAACGCATCCTATATTGCTCTAATTCCCAAGAAGAACGAGCAAAGGAATTGAAGGATTTTAGACCAATAAGCCTAATTGGTAGTTTCTACAAGGTGCTGTCTAAACTACTGGCTAACAGGCTTAAAATTGTGATGGATAAACTAGTGTCGACTTCTCAAATGGCGTTCGTAAGGGGTAGACAAATAGTGGATGCTGCACTAATTGCGAATGAATGTATAGACTCCAGAGTGAAGCAAGGGAAGTCGGGAATCTCATGTAAGCTAGACATCGAGAAAGCTTTCGACAATGTGCATTGGGATTTCCTCTTAGACATGCTGAAGTTGATGGGTTTTGGAGGAAAATGGATAAAGAGCCCGTTTGGATTGGCTTACAGCTTAAAGCTGTTTGCAGCTTATAAGCTGAAAAAAATAAGTTGGGGTAGTCCAACTTATTTTTTTTGGCTTATAAGCTGTTTTCAGTTTATAAGCTGCTTTAGATAAACTAAGTCAAATGGGTCTAATTATTTTTTTGAGCTTATTTTAAGCATAAAATGACTTTAAGCTGGCCAGCCAAACACTCAAAAAAGCTGAAAACAGCTTATAAGCCAACTTATAAGCCAATCCAAACGGGCTCAAAATGGATATCCTACTGTATTTCAACAGTAAAATTATCCATCATCATAAATGGCTCTCCTAAGGGTTTCTTCACCACTCAAAAGGGCCTAAGACAAGGCGACCCTCTGTCCCCCTTCTTATTCACTTTGGTCATGGAAGGCTTAAGCAGGATGCTTGTAACAGCTGGACAACACAGGTGGATTAAGGGTTTTAACCCCTGTATCAGAAATCAGGGGGAGCTGGAAATCACTCATCTTCTATATGCTGATGATTCTTTAATCTTTTGCGAACCAGAAAGGGAGCAAATTTATCATCTAAAACTGATTCTTTTACTCTTCGAAGCAGTGTCCGGTCTCCATATAAACTTCGCAAAGAGTGTTATTTATCCGCTCAATGAAATACCCAACATCAAGGAAGTTGCAGACATCATGGGCTGTAAAGTTGGAGTCTTTCTAGCTAAATATCTAGGCCTACCCCTCGGATCCAAAGCAAAAGCTGTAACAATATGGAATGATATAGTAGAACGCTGTGAAAAGAAATTGTCTAGCTGGAAAAGGAAGTATCTTTCCTTGGGAGGCAGAGTTGTTTTGATCAATAGCGTGCTCGACTCATTACCCACCTACACTATGTCCTAGTTTCCTTTACCAGCCGATGTAGCTAAAAGACTGGACAAAATTCGTGGTGAAATGGGAGGTTGGAAACAGGAAAGTTGGGGGCCTTGGGATAAAAAATCTGAAACATCAAAACATCAGCTTAATGGAAAAGTGGCTCTGGAGGTTTAGTCAAGAGGAAGAAGCACTATGGAGGAATGTTATTAGTGCAAAATACGGTCTCCTTAATCCCCGGACTACCAAACAACCATCTTCTTCTGGTATATCTGGTATATGGCGACACATCAGAGTACATTGGCACTCTTTCTATTCAAACTCCGCTCTCAAAGTTGGAAATGGTAGAAAGATAAAGTTCTGGTCGTATATTTGGCTCGGGCACTCTCTTTTAAAAGAGAAATTTCCAGTACTATTCAACTTAGCACAACATCGCGATGCCACTGTCTCGGATTACTGGTCAGAGCATGGCTAGAACCTCACGTTTAGACGCAATATGAATGACTGGGAGTTTGACAGTGTGTCCTCCCTATTGCTTCAGCTACATGGCCAAAGCCTGGTCCAGTCAAAAGCTGATACTTTAATATGGAAAAGAGATGCAAAGGGGAATTCAAGGTTAGAATCTGTTACCAGAACTTGATGAGATCATCTAACAACATTCCTAACTGGCCTTGGAGAATCATCCGGAGAAATAAGGCACTTTTGAAGGTCGAGTGCTTTTGTGGCTGGTGGCACACGGGGCAGTTTTAACTCATGACAATCTTCAGAAAAGAGGGATTACAATCTGCAGCAGATGTCTATTGTGTGAGAAGGAAGGGGAGAGTGTCAATCAACCTTTTCTTAAATTGCCCCTACACCTCAAAAATGTGGTATCTTCTCTTAAATATTTTGGGGGTCAGTTGGGTAATGCCTAAGACTACACTCGAGCTTCTGCAATGCTGGCATTTGAAAGGACTGGGAAAAGGCAAACTAAGAACTTGGAACACACTGCCTGCCGCCATCTGGTGGTGTATTTGGAAGGAAAGAAACTCAAGAACGTTTCATAGCAGAAAGGAATCTGTAATTAGTTTGAAGCACAGATGCATTTCTTTACTGCTTTTTTGGTGCAACATGGCAATAGCTAATGATGCAGAAGCCATGGTTGACTTTTTGAGTTCATTTCCCAACTTGTAAAGAGGCTTTCCTCTGTAAATTCTTGCCAGCAGTTTTGCTGCTTATCAATACAAAATACCCTTTACCAATAAAAAAAAAACCTTTGGACAAATTTCCGTTTCCCCTAAAGTTTCAAGTGACTCTGACCAAGAACATTCAGAAGTTTGACACTTATGGTGATATAGCATGAGACATTAGACTCTTCTTTCTTTTTAGTAAACTAAATTGTACCATGAAACATTAAACTGCAAAACTGACTCCCTGTGATGTAATTCAAATTTACTTCAGAGCACGTCACACAAATATGTCTACAGACAGTTGCCAACCACAACATCCCTTGAACAAATAGATAGCTAATTGTCACTTCTAACCTTACTCAAAACATAATAACAACACTTGACTTCACAAGACAAGGAACGTCTTTTAGTTTTTTTTTTTTTTTTTTATGACAAGGGAACCCCCAGCCGCTACCCTTTGGGTGTGCACAGGGTAAATCCCACTCCTATGCAATAGCCCGCAAACCACACAAAAGAGATAACCCGCACTAGGCAAGCCCCATGCGACGAGCTCAACCCAGAAGGCAAATCCCCTATTGTAGGCAGGGGGTTTCGAACTCACCATTACCGTACTGATAAAAAGGAAAAAAGATAAGTCACCATTACTGATCATTACAATTATGAGTGGCATATATCTAAACCTTGACCTTATAGTATCTTCCCAATATTTTTTTTATGACAAGGGAACCGTTCGGGTGCGCACAGGGTAAACCCCGCTCCTGTGCAATAGCCCGCAAACCATGTAGGAGAGATAACCTGCACTACACAAGCTCCGTGCGACGAGCTCGACCCAGAAGGCAAATCCCCTGCTGTCATAGATTATCTTCCCAATATTAAACTACATGAAAGTACTACAATGACTCGATCAAATTGTAAAAGTCACCAACGGAGCAACTGTATGTTGCATCATCATCAACTGGCTCAACAGAAGAAAAATCACTTGAAGCTCCAAGAAAAAAAAAAACGGAGAGAAATGTTTAGAGTCTGTCCGTTCGTTCACATTCAACGGATGCAGAATTTAAACTTGATGGATTTGACCTTTAAAGATTTATTATATTCTTAACACTAAACTTGTTAGACTATTGAAATTATGGTTTCAGAACATAATATTTGTTAAAATCTTAGTGATTTTTCACAATGCCGGTTTGGTTGAATCCATAGCTAATAAGCTACATTTGCTTCGGTTCACATTATGGAATTGTCCAACATAGGTAGCCAAATCTGCTAAAAACCCATAATTCCAAAATTCCAGAATGTTTTGAACAATATACTTAAAAATCTATACAACATCCCTTTTATATCAACCAATAATTCTAACCCCATCAACATTTACAGAGAACCCAATTCATTTTTAGCTATTTTAGCCACACCCAGATAGAAAAATATAATCTTTTCACCAAGATATGAGTAAAAAAGCCAACATTTTGTTTGGAACAAGAAAATAAAATAAAGCAATAGATGAAAAGTGAAATTACTAGCAAGTAAAACCTGAGATTGGATGAAAATGGCTCTCCCCCAATATCGGACAGCTGATTCTGCTATCTTCTCAATAAAAAGAAGAGGAAGCCTGTATTTATGTGCAATCTTGGTCCCTAAAACTAAGGGAATTTAAAATTTTAATGGGGTTGTTGTTTAGAAAATAAGAAAGAAGAAAAAGAAAGAGAAGGACAGAGCGAAAAAAAAAACCTTTGAAATGCTTCTTTCTTTTAGCTTTGCTGCAATCGTTTTTGGTGGAGAAGAAAAGGAATTGTCACCTTCGTCTTATATCATATTCTCTCTCTTTTTTTTTTTTTCTTCTGTTTTCTTAAAGGGAAAAGTGCAAATATATCTCATGGTGGACTTAGTTTTTTCAAGTTGCATGACATTTTCTTAATAAAAAGATAAGCTAAATAATTTATTTTTTAAAATCTGTCAGCGAAAAGGATATATTGGCATCATTGCACCATTTGTGTAATGGCAGGGGTATATATGCATCACTTTTTAAACAAGAGGTATATCTGCTTTAAATTGCAAAGTTGAAAGTATATTTGCACCTTTTCCTTTTTTTAAATAACAACATTAACATGCCCTATGGCTATGTGGTTCACAACAAGTGAGGTATGGAGAGGGCAAGATGTATGTAGACATTACATCTGTCTTTATGAGATAGAAAAGTTGTTTCCGATATACCATTAGCTCAAAAGAAAAGACAGTTGTTTTCTTAAAATAAATTCTAATTTCTTAAGTAATTGTTCTATTGAGTTTTAAGACCATTGCTAGTTTAAGGGTTCAGAATCATACATTTAAATTAATTATGGGTGAAATGTGCTATACCACAAAATTAAAATCGAACTAAACTTGTAACTCAAATACTAAAATCACTATATTCCCATCACTTTTTTTTCCATAAATTTCCACTAATTACGAATCGGATTGAATTGCATTTGAGAATTATCAATTTTATAATTTGATTTTTGGATTTCGTAAAATGTAATTTGAAATTGATTCAGATAAGCTTGGATTGGATGAGATTTTTTTAATGTTTGGTTTCGAGTGATTCGCTTTGGATAATTCGAATTTCGGTTCGACCTACAAGTGAATTGCTTCATCTTCTTCTTACAAAAATGAACAACCAAATAAAATATTCACACCGAATTGCCTTAATTTATAGTTCCTCATTGTTATCATAATCATATTACCTAGATGCAACAGAAGCACTGGTCATGTGAATTAACCAGTCCAACATAGTAAATCATGCCATACATAGAATATTCTGAGAATGAAAACAAAAAAGTAATCTTTAAAATTAACAAAGTGTACTGAACTTAGTAATATTTTTGAATACAGGTTTGATGTATAATGAGTAGGGGTATACTTGACTTATTAGATTAAACATACAATAATGTGCTAATACCCGATGGATAGTCGAATAGGCTAAATATAAGTTATAAGAAAATCGGATTTCAGATAACCAAAAATTGAAGTTCCAAATCCGAAATCTGAAAATTTTAAAAATTAAATTCAAAATCCAATTCAAAATCCAATTCAAAATCCGAAAATTCCAAAATATTAGTCCAAGATGTTCGGATTTATCCACACTATGCCCACTCTTAGTTTTTGGGATAGGTATTTAATAAGTGATTTGTTTTTTCAATATATGAATCGAAATGATCCATGACCCAGAATTTCTTTTTGAGATAACTCAAAATCGTATGAGAAAATATTGCTCAACGGCCTAAAAATCTTGTTATTGTTGTTGTCGGATGTTTTAGCTTTTATTTTCAATGACATGCCAAAATAATGTTCATTTTAAAACAAGATTAAACTTTTAAATTATATTATACTCTCAAGAAAATTATGGAGCTCATATTTAATATTCCTAATATATCTTTGTCCTTAATTGTCTTCATAAAAAACTAATGATCGTATATTTCAAACCTTTTTTGTTCATCCAAAATTAGCCTGTTTGGCCAAGCTTCTAAAATTTGCTCTTTTTTTAAAAGTACTTTTTTCAAAAATGCTTTTGAAAAAAGCACTTTCGGTGAAAAGCAGTTCGTGTTTGATCAAGCTTTTAAAAAATGCTTCTAAGAGCCCGTTTGGATTAACAGTTACGTGGTTGGATAAAAGTGCTTAAAGAGTTTTTAAAGGTAAGGGTAGTATTGGGGTTAACAGAAAATATAAGGGATAAAAGGGTAAAGTTATTGGTCAAACAGAATTTTAAGCCCCCCAAAAAAAATTGAGGTTAAGCAACTTATTGATTTTGGCTTATTTTAAGCATTTTTTTTTTTAAACTTAATTTAAGTTATTTTCTATTTTTGCTAAACACCCAAATAAGTTAAAAATGACTTTAAGCTGGTTTGACCAACTTATAAGTCAATCCAAATGGCTCTAAGTGTATTTTTCTCAAAAGTATTTTTGGGCGAAAGCTTTTTTTTAGCTTCTGAAAAATTATTTCTGCTACTCTCAAAACACAATTTTTTTCTCTATACCTCACTTTTAAAAAATAAACAACAACAACAACAACAACCCAGTGAAATTCCACAACGTGGGGTCTGGGGAGGGTAGAGTGTACGCAGACCTTACTCCTACCAAGGTAGGATGGCTGTTTCCGAGAGACCCTCGACTCAATAAAAACATAAAAAGAGGTCAGATACGGCTAAGAGATTCAAAGCGATATGGAAATGAAGTAACGCAAGCGACACAGATAACATAGAATAATCAAAGCACAGGAAATAACAGATAATAGCATAATAGCATACATTAGAGCACAAGAAATTATACTACGATAATGCGACTATTAATAAGGCAGGGGAATGAGACTATCTACTAGCCTTCTACCCTAATACGGGTCCTCCAAACCCTCCTATCTAAGGTCATGTCCTCGGTAAGCTGTAACTGCGCCATGTCGTGTCTAATTACCTCTCCCCAATACTTCTTTGGCCTACCCCTACCTCGTCTGAAACCATCCATGGCCAACCTCTCACACCTCCGCACTGGGGCATCCGTGTCTCTCCTCTTCACATGCCCAAACCATCTCAATCTCGCTTCTCGCATCTTGTCTTCCACCGAGGCCACTCCCACCTTGTCCCGAATATCCTCATTCCTAATCCTGTCACTCCTGGTGTGGCCACACATCCATCTCAACATTCTCATCTCAGCAACTTTCATCTTTTGAACGTGAGAAACCTTAACTGGCCAACACTCCGCCCCATACAACATAGTCGGTCTAACCACCGCTTTTAAAAAATAAACACTTATTGAAAAAAATTCGCATTTTTTTTTAGAAAATATACGCATGGCCAAACAGGCTATAGTCACTTTTAGTTCCGCCCAATTTCTTTTTTTCATTTCTATGCTGCTAGCAATTTTTATGTAGTAATTTATTTTTTATTAGGATTAGGACTTGGAAGTATATCCGTTTAATTACGTAGTTCTATCTGTTTCAAGATTTTCTTACATAAATAATTAAAAGAAAGATATAAATAAATTTATTTCAATTTTTATTATTAGGAAGTGTCTCCCGTTTATTGACAAACCCTAACTCCCTTCCAGACAGAAAAACCCCCCACTCTTCAATCCCCCAAATCGATTTCGTAAACCCTAGCGGATCGGATCGGAGCGGAGAGGAATTAGGGTTTTCTGTAGGGATAAAATGGGGAAGAAGAAGAAGAGAGCGACCGATAAAGTATGGTGTTATTACTGTGACAGGGAGTTTGATGATGAGAAGATTTTGGTTCAACATCAAAAGGCTAAACACTTCAAATGCCATGTTTGTCATAAGAAGCTTTCCACTGCTGGTGGTATGGCCATTCACGTTCTTCAGGTTCACAAAGAAACCGTCACCAAGTGCGTAAATGCCCTTTTTACACCTATTTTGTTGATAAATTTGAGTGTGGCATTTGTATGTTTTATTGTTGCTGCTGTTGAAGTGGGGAATGTAGCTATAAGGGGTTGTTTGGTAGCTGTTAGTGTTATGTAGGTATTAGTAATATATGGATTAGTTATGAGAGTATGTTGTTGTTGTTGTTGTTGTTGTCTTAGGGATTAGTTATGCGCGGTTTGGTTATTCCATATTCTATCCTGCATAAAATAATACATAGATTCTCTCATAACTTATACGTGTATTAGTTATGTGGGTTTCTAAATTATAAACCAAACACCGTATTATGTATGTTGCGTTTTATACATAGCAAAAGAATGCTATCGAACATGGTATTACTTATGCAGGATTTGAGGATTTAATACATGAATAAGTTAGCTCCTAAACCAGCTACGAAACGATTCCTTAAGGGTGCAGACATGTGCTTTAGATAGCGATCCCAATGAGAAATTATTGATTCTTTGAATCTCACAGTCAACTCCCACAAACTGAGTGAAAGAAGGAAGAGTTTTTCCCGGGATAGAACTTATGCAAGAAATATATTAACTCTGGTTTCTGACATATATATGTTCCGTATGTTCCAAAAAATAATGAAGATAAACTATTTCAAATGATTCAAGGAAAATTAATATATGAGTATTGTAGAAGAGGAAAGTTGCATTATGTGGCTTTTAGATACTCTTCCTCCTTGTTACTGCATTCTCTTTGAAAGTACGCTTCTTTATGAGCTTCCTTCTTTAATCCCTCTTTCAAGACTGTTCATTAAAATGTAAAGAAAAGTTATGTAGGTGAGTGGGTATTTGCTTTTGGATACATGTTTGAGCAGATATCTTGAAGGTTGTGTAAGAATATAGTTCGTTATTGAGAATTTTTTGGGACACAAAAGAATCAAAAGTAGTTCGACAATTTGGTCATATTAGAGAATGGTATCAATTTATTGATGTGTGATTTAGGAAATATAAACTTAAAATTTCTCGTGTAACCTGTGAGTAATTCATGTCTACTAACGTTGAAACATGGAAAAAATTGTGTTATTTTAGGTACTCTTTATGATACCCCTTGATACGTCTTTATCAAGGATGATATCCCTCGATCCATAAATGTGCATTGCGGGTTTCCCGTCAGGAAGAAAGTTATTTACTTCACAAAAAAAAAAAAGCATCATCTAAAGTAGGTCAGCTTTTTGGTTTATAATGTAGGGCAACATCTTCCCAAAAATATATAGATATAATATGCCTATGCCTGAAATATTTTCATTTTATAGAATTTTGCCTAATGTGAAGCTGGAGCAAGAAGTCATTTATTCTGTCTCAGAAGTTAAATGTTATGGTAGAAGAGCATTCTTTTTTTTTTTCTTTTGTAGATTGGTGACATATGTGTGCGTGTATATATAATCAGTACTAAGGTAGTGCATCATCATAAGGTAGAAGAGCATTCTGTTACCCGTTGATGCAACTAAAAGAATTGTCAATGTCATACTGCTTTGGGTAGAATACAACACCCTGGAAGCAAATGATCCAAATAGGTGATACCAAGTCAAATTATTGAGTATTGCAATAAAGCAGTTCCAATGGAACAGAATAGATGTTGAGGATTCATATAACGGCACCCTAACTATTTGGGATGGAGACATAGCAGTTGATAATGTCGGTGGGTTCTTCTGAAGTTTAAAGCAAGTTTGAACTTGTTTTTTGACCCACACATATCTGCAAAATTCCTAAAGCATCTCTGCTCTAGTTTTCTTGCCACATGCTGATAATGTTTCATGCTACCTTTTTTTAGTGTCATTTTTTTGGCTATAAATGCATTAAGATAGCATATTTGGCTGTTACAGGGTACCGAATGCCAAATCTGGTAGAGAGTCAACAGATATTGAAGTATATGGAATGCAAGGAATCCCAGCCGATGTCTTAGCAGCTCACTATGGAGAGGAAGGTATGAGCAGTGCTGTGGTGTGCTTAAGTGTGCCTCTTTGAGTGACATGTAGGAGCCCTATGGTTTGCTGAATTGTTGCAAGAAGAGAAAACTACTTTTGCATTCTTGTCTTTCTTGTTATACTATTGTTTTGTTACTATTGAATTGCTATTTTTGTGCCAAAAATGTTTCCTCAACTTAGAGGGGGGACCTGTTATCCACCAAGTTTCGAACCATGAACCATTCACCCTCGGCGATTTATTGGTTATCAAAAAAAGAATCTCTCCTTAACTTTGTTTTACAAACTTTAATAAGGGTGTTGAAAATTTGAAATAAAGCTACAGAAGTTCAGGGCATTTGCTTGAATTTAGTTATAGACTAGGGTTTGTATCATCCCATTTTTATCTAATGCCCCTGAAGGGACATCTGGAGCTTGTAGCTTAATATGTCACTGCTATAGAATTTTAAGTCTGCTTCAGTATGGGCTCCTGGGCCTTTTTCCTACGTCTGTAGAACCCTGTATCATGCAGAAATTGGAAGCTTGTTTTTAAGCTTTTCAACTTTGCATCTTGCTAAACTAATTACAATTGATGTCTGAATTATTTGCTTCCTGTCCACTGGTTTAGGTGTTTAATTTAGTGCCTTTCTTTATCTCATCTTTGAGTTAATATGAGCTTATTACCTTTTCAGCTTTCTGCAGATCTTTTCCCCACATACTAATATGTCTGTTCCTGCTGCTCGCTTTCATGATTACATAAAGCTAAATTCGTTTCCCTGTTTGATTTATTTTCCTGTAGATGATGAGTCCCCAGCAAAAACTGCCAAAGTGGACATCCCGTCATCCCAGTATCTTGGTGGTGCAATTCCAGGATATCCTCCCCGGGCAGCTTTTGGTGCAGTGCCACCACTGTATGTTTCTCATGAAAATGCTTGTTATTCTTTTAAATTTCCTTATGCTTGATTGCATTAGGATACACCGTCATTTTCACATGCTGTTGCATGAGTTACTTATTAAAAAGAGCCTTTCCTTTTTGTATGCTGCATGCTAAATCTTTTGGATGTGGATGAGTTTTTTCTTTCCTATTAAGCATAGATATTTGGAATCCGTGAGAATACATGCCCACATAAGATCCGGGACATGGTCTCTTCATTTTTTGTTGATGAAGTAAGTTGTATTAAAAACACGGTCTCTTCATTTTGTGCTTGAAGTCTGGAGTCAGTTCATTTTTATCTTCTCTACCGATGTATGTTCTCCTTGAATAAGTTTTCTCTAAGATGGAATCTGTCATTCATGTCGGTTTATCAGTATCAAAGACAATTTTCCTTGAATAAGCTTCTGTGTTTAAGACCGAATAAATGCAAAGAAGCATAGTATTTCTTGAAAACAATTAAACATTTTCAATTTTGACTAGTCAATGACACAAGCTTCAATAGAGAAGGGCAAAACAGCTAACTCTTTTAAGAAGGTATGCTTAAGAATATTTTAATATGGAACCATCCTGACCAATGGTTTAGCAAAAGACGAGGCAATCTCTATCTTCGAAGTAAAGTTTAGTTCATTCTATAGTTGACTGATCTTTTTAAGGACTACAACTTGTTTTTGCTTATCACCAGGGGAGGGAGGGGGGCAGCTGTATCTTGCTTTTTTTCTCTATTCGAGGAATACCTACTGTTTCTTCTGAAAGAATCCCTTTGTTAGGAGTAGTAACTTGGTCAAACGAGCAAAACAATGAATTTATGAGATAAGATTAAACTCATTATTATAGTATGATCCAAATACCCCAGTTCTAACTTTGTTATGGTGTTGGTGTGACATGACCAAAAAATTTAGTCAAGATTTGGTGTGTAAAGAATTCTAGTGTTAGTTTTCAGGTGTCCAGCAGCTCTGTTTCCAATATTGAAGTTCGCCCATTTCTTCCTTGCTATGGTTAGCGTTCTGGCCTGTAGATAATACAGAAATCTTTGTCTCCAGAGATAGCTCGGTAGTTGAGGAATCTGAGTAACAGTCTGGAGATTCCGTGTTCGAATCCCTGTTACACGACTTGGCATTAGTATTGATGGTTTAGGGTTACGGACATGGCAGCACCTATGCTTGTGGGCGGTAACTAGCTTCTCGGTGGATTAGTAACTTGGAATAGAAATCATACCATCGCCATCACCAAAAAAAAAAAAATATATTATGGAAAATTAGTCTTTGCATTTTTATCTTTTTGTCAACCTTCTCTTCTGCATTTTGTTGTTTTTTGGCATGCTTTAGATTTATTAGCTGTTTGACGTTTATTTAGCAACTCTAATAGGTATAAAAATTCTTACATGGATCTGGCCTGTTTGGTGTAGCTATAATCCTGCTGTGCCTATGCCTCCTGCTGGTTGGCCAGTCCCTCCTCGCCACCCACCTTGGTATCCACAGTATCCTGCTGGCTCAGTTCCACCTGCTGCACCGATGGGTCTACCGCAACAACCATTGTTTCCTGTGCAAAATGTAAGGCCTCCAATGCCAGCCACTGCACCACCAACGCTTGTTGCTCCTCCGGGGCTCCCAACATCTACCCCACCTGTTTCCGTGTCTCAGCCCTTGTTTCCTGTTGTTCCTAATAACAACAACCTTGCCCAAAGTTCGCCATTTTCAGCGCCGATGCTGTCAACAGGTGTGCCATTGAGCTCTGCAGCTGAAGCAAAGAGCTTAATTGACCCAAACACGGGCAGCAACACTCCTGCCACCATTGGCTATCAGATTTCAGGTATTCAAGGTCTTGAATTGTAATGTCTTTATCCATTCTGTTAAAGGTCTGACCCTTAACATGGTTCCTATTGGGACTTTACTTACTACCAATTTAGTGTTGTGCCTTTTTGATAGGATAAGCAGCTCTGTTCTGATCCTTTAGTAAGAAGTATTCGTTGATTATTTTTTGGAATTGATATGTGAAGCCTGTTTGTACTACCAATTTAGTGTTGTGCCTTTTTGATAGGATAAGCAGCTCTGTTCTGATCCTTTAGTAAGAAGTATTCGTTGATTATTTTTTGGAATTGATATGTGAAGCCTGTTTGTACTACCAATTTAGTGTTGTGCCTTTTTGATAGGATAAGCAGCTCTGTTCTGATCCTTTAGTAAGAAGTATTCGTTGATTATTTTTCGGAATTGATATGTGAAGCCTGTTTGTTGGCCATGATTCTCTCCAAACTATGGGAATTAGTTTTGACATCTTGCTGAAAGAAAATTTGTTAGTCACATAGAGGAGGTGATGGTACAAACTTCATTTGATGTACATGCTCCAGAGAAATTAACATTGAAGGGTGTTATAGTTTCAAATTTGTTTATAATGATGAATTTTTGACATTCTGTCTCAAAAAAAAATAAAAAAAAATTAAAGGATGAAATTTGACATTGAAGCTGTTGGCTGTAGCCTACAGGCTTTGTACAACATGCGATTTTTATTAGCTTTCTGATCTGAATCCTTGTTGAAGCACAGGAAAAGAACATCCTATTTCTTCCTCATATAATATTTTCTGTTAAATACTATGCAAGCTATCTTGCCAGATTTTGTGATAGGCTTTGCTGCTTGGTAGAGTTCGATTTATGCTTTTATATGTCAATCTTGGCTATCTGACTAATGCTTTATAAATACCATGGCCTGTTTAGAACGTGGAAAAGCTCTTTGGTTCATCTTCATTTCTCATTTCAGTTACTCTTTCTGCAGCGCCAATGCCAGTAAATTCACATTCTTATGCATCTGGCCCAAATACTGGTGGGCCCTCATATGGTCCACCACCTGTTATTTCAAACAAAGCTCCAGCTAACCAACCAGCAACAAATGAGGTCTACTTAGTTTGGGATGATGAGGCAATGTCCATGGTTAGTAGTGTTTGCGTTTTCATGGAATTGGTATCTTACAGTTAATTGGTGATACTGAGTGTTGATGTGAAATATTTGCAGGAGGAAAGAAGAATGTCCTTACCAAAGTATCAGGTGCATGATGAGACTAGCCAGGTAAGTTATAATTACCTAATACTAGTATTCGTTCGTATGGACATGGACTTGTGTTGTACATTTATCCAACAGATGGTTGGTGTTAGTTTCATATCTCGGATCCACTTGTTTACTATTCTTTCGTATTCATAAAGCAAATTTGTAAGTCTTTCCATTCTCATTCATCTTCTTGGAAATAGCTAGTGCTCTTGGATGAGTATATGATAATCACTCAATTATAGTGTATTTTCAACCCCATTAATTAATGGGCGTCTTTTATCTTCTTTTGGCCATTCTCCGGTTGGCAAGCAATCCCAACAATTTTGTGGTCATCAAAGATTCAAGTAGGTATCTTTATCATCTTTTGCTGGTAGTTAAGTAATGACGTTTCTGACTACTATGCTGCCATCCACTCAAGGAATCTCAACAGAGTGCATGTATTAGTTCTTGGAAATTTCCATGTTCTCCTTGAGCTTTACTTTGACCTTGAAAGACCCAACAGATGTTTGCGAATTACTGTGATTATTTATAGATATTTGTGGTCGAACAGTGGTTCAAATTTGGCCCAGGTCAGAATCTATTGTCATTGAAGCAGGCTATGATTTTGACTCATACATCATGCTGATTACCTAACCTTTTCACGTTTCTGTCCTAATAAAATTTCCTGTCTGTGTTTCCTTCTTTCAGATGACGTCAATAGATGCGGCAATAGACAGAAGAATATCAGAAAGCAGACTTGCAGGGCGCATGGCTTTCTAGACCTGGTCGTTTTTCTCTGTTTGGCTGGGTGCTCTCTCACCGTAGGAAATTGTTTAACTGGAACAAACTTCTACTTCAAAAAGATTTGCATGTTGTTCTGGATTCATAGGGTGGTTTAGATGTTGTAATTCTTTAGGACAAGTATTTATGAGAAGCATTCATTTTGCAGAGTCAGATAGGAATACGCAAATGATGCAGATTTGTTGTTTTCGTACAGCATCATTGCGGTTGCGAGTTAGTCATACATCGATGTGATTTAGCTGGCATATCTAACCTGTGGTGCAATTTGCTTCCAGGCAGTAAAATGCCTTTTGCCGATTCATTTGTGTAAAAATTGTTCTCGATTGTCATCCTTAAATACCAAGGACTTGAAAAAAATCCTTCAATGCTTTGTTTTTTTTTTTTTCCGGGAAAAGCATCAAATATACTCCTGTACTATCAAAAAAGGGTCAAATATACGTCTAGTTATACTTTGGGATCAAATATACTCATACTGTTATATTTTGAGTTTAAATATACTCTTTCTCCATTAAAGTTATTCAAGGTGGACATTTAATCCCACGTGACACTGCCATTTGATGAGGTGGTAGTCGCGTGGCATGCCACCTCATCACCCCTAATCCATTATATTCCCTTTCCTCTAAAATTTCCTTCCCTTTCACCATCATTGCCAACACAAAGAAGCTTGTCTGAGCAATAGATAAACATAAAGTTGTTAACTTTTCAATAAAACCGTAATAAAAAATAAAATAAAAATAAATCCTAAGTTCAATGAGTTAGTCCATTTAACATCGATAGGAATAAACACTAAATTGCATTCGTACATTCGTCTCAATCACTAATTACCTCAAGAAAAACCCACCAACCAAATAGCTTATATAATCAATATTTTACAGTAACAATTGTCAAAAGCCATAATAACCCAATTTCAAAAAGAAAAAAAGAAAGATAACCCATTAAGAGAATTGAGATGGAACCTTACGAGTATTGAGAAAAGAATTGGAGAAATTGGGGTTTAGAAACTTAGTAGAGGGAGGCAATGATGGTGGGAGGATTTTTTTTATTTTTTTTGGGCTTAATGCATATGCAGCCTCCTAAACTTGTCCCTTTTTTCATTTTGACACCTCAATTAAGTGTTGTTCCTATTGAACCCCCGAACTCGTCCTCAAGTGTGTCTATCAAACACAATCTGATTTACATAGTATTATATCTTCAATGTAGCAACATGCTAATATATATTCTAATTTAATTATGTCATTTTTTAGCTAAGATTAGCAGTAATTGAGAGGGGAAAAAAGAGTAAGCTCTTAATTAAGCTGACAGTGAAAGAGCAGAACCAGTAGAGACCGACACATCCATGACCTAAAGAATAGCTTACCACACGTCTAAAATATTACTTTACTTTCATTATCACAATTTATTTTTTGCTTCTAATAAAAATCATATTTAGAGGGTTTGATAGACATACTTGAGGACGAGTTCAGGGGTTCAATAGGAACAACAGGTAGTTGAGGTGCCAAAAAAAAAAAAAAAAGTTTAGGGGGCTGCATATGCATTAAGCCTTTTTTTTTTTTTAACTCCTAATTGATGGTAATGATAATAACGATTGGGAAAGAGATTTTAGCGGTGGAAGAACAAATTGAGGGAGGATAAAATGGGTTAGGGGTGATGGCGTCCACCTCATCAAATGACAGTGGCATGTAGGATTGAGTGTCCACCTTAGACAACTTTAAAGGGAGAGGGGTATATTGGACACAAAGTATACTAACAGGGGTATATTTGGACCCAAAGTATAACGAGGGGTATATTTGGCCCTACTTTTTTTTTCATGGTTTGGTGCTTAACGAGCAACGGTGGGGTCAACCATGTGTTCACAAAGCTTATAATTGTGTACGAAAAACAAATTCCAACGTCAGCTCAAAATTTAGGGTGTTTGTATTTTGATTAATAATTGATATTTTTATTAATTTTTTTATGAAGTTTAAACTATTATCTCCAAATTATTTGTCTATAATATAATATAAGCAACCACTACGAGGTTAAGTAGTATGAGAGTGGTTTGTATGAGATCTATGGGTGGGTGGTTAGGGTGAGTGTGTTGGAGGGTGAAAAAGAGGCGATCAATGTATTATCACTTAACTTATTTTGTTCAAAATTCTCCTCTCTATTTGCCTATTCATTACAGTTGCATGTTTTCATTACGCTTTGAAAACCAAGAATCCTATTTATTTGTTTTAAGGTTTGCCTGGTCTCTCTAATTTGTCAATGCTTAATCTCCTGCGTTCTCTAGAAGTGAAGGGAAGTTCAAATTAGGGCTGAGCATAAATATCGAAAATCGAAAAATCGAATCGAACCGAACTGAAACTTCAACAAATCGAACTAGTTTGGTTCGGTGTTTGGTGTCCATCGTCAAAAAATCGAAACCGAAATAGCCGAACCGAAGTTTGATAAAACCGAACAGAAAAATCGAACGCGCACCGAAATTTAATAAATTACCCAAAAAAATTAAAATAATCCAGGCCCATTAAGTTTAAAGCAAAAAAAACCCAAATGTAATAAGTTCTCTTTTGCATTTGTATCCCTAATTTTCCACTTCAATTGAAAAAATCAAATATCCTTGACAAAGAAAGGTAACTAGGATGTCTCTTTAGGATTAATGTATGTCCTTTATGTGTTTTCTTAATTATCCTTACAGTATGTATATAACACCTAGTAATCCTATGTCATGATTATAGTTTTCTGTTCTTGTGCATCCTGTTTGTTTGATTTTGATTTCAATTTATCAGTTTTATGTTTTATTGCTTTTGAGAATATGAATTAGTGTTAATGAAATCGCTTCTAATATTATATTAAAAAAACCGAATTGAAAAAATTGAAACCGAAACTGAACTGAACCGAACTAGTTTGGTTCGGTGTTTGGTGTCCACCTTCAAAAAACCGAACCCGAAATAGTCAAACTGAATCGAAAAAACGAACGCCCACCCCGATTCAAATGAACTTTTTTTTTTTTTAATTCTTTCTGATATTTGTGGCGTGGGACGTGCGCCTCTCAATACGTGGGTATTTCCTGTTAAAATATCGCCTTGAGCCTTTTGATAACTTTTTCTTTTCTAAAAAAATTTCCTGCTAAATTCATGTGATACTTAATTAAATATTTCTATTAAATTAGCTAAAATGCAAAAATTATAAGCTACAATCAATTTATTTGGCTATTTAAAAAAATATTATTGTTAGCAAGAGTAAATAGCAAAATTTAAAATAAACACGAATAGAAGGAGCAGAGGGGTATATTGAGGAAAATGGATCCTAAATCTCGCATGTAAACTGCCCATCAACTAACTCAGCCAACTATTTTTTGTTTTCAATACAATAGATTTTTACGCTCTCTGTGCATTAGGGTAAAATAATTACCCGGTTTAGCCCAATACTTTTTGTTGTTGCCCGCCGGCTGTGGGAGAGGTTATCTCATCACTGCAACCACCACGTTGAACTGTCCAGACGGAGCTAACGGTGGAGCTTTATACGTACCATTGTGAGGTACCTGATTTATTCTCTCTCGCCATTGTATAATTGGGTATAACAGTGTAAATGTATGTATAAACATCTCTTATACACTTTTATACAACGTTGATACATTGTGTAAAAGTATCAACGGTTTTGGGAATTTTTTTTTGCACTTGAATGAGCTTCGATTCAGAGTTGTGTTTTTTATTTTTGAGTATCTTCATAAACTGCGCTGTTAAAAATGTGCTCCATGTCGTCTAGTTATTATCTGAGCTTCCATTAAGTTCTGCAATCTTATCTTGTTATTATTATTTAAAAGATGGTTAATGAATAATATTTGTTGTTTTATTATTACTGAAAAAATTACTTTTTGCTCTAGGTTGTCATAATTATTGAACTAACTTTTTTTGCTCAATCAGTTTGTTTATAGTAACTGAAAAAATGAATAACCAGAATTGAAGCCCAAACTGACCACATGTATGCCTTGGGCACACACAAAACACAAAGACATACACATACACACACACAATGCCACTGTATATGTCGTTTTTTGTATATTCACTGAAACTTTCTTGGAGAAGGAACCAACTTTTAGGAGATTTTTGCCAGAGGTACCGCGTTCGATTCTTGGAACGGCCCAAACTATTTCTTACATTACATGTCAAAAAAACTAATAAGGAGATTAATAGTACTGTGTGAAGTTTTTGTTTTATTTTGTTATGTATGAAAAAATATTATATGTTTTTATGGGATGTGGCATGTGGGTGAAACCCAACTAGTATTATACATTTCATATTCCAATTAGTAATAATTTTGATTTTTAGAAAAATCTCTTCCGTAAATGTTTCTATTGAGCATTAGTAATTTATTTGTCCTCTTATTATCTAGTTATATTTTAGCTTTGGAATGTGGAGGGGGTGGGGGGTTAGCTTTATAGTAAACTTTGTTTTTTCTGCTATTATGATGATGTAGTTTTATTTGTCATTTTTGAATTTTACCCAAGTTCTGAAGTAGTTATGATTTATGAAGATCTTTCCCTTTATTTTTTTATTTGATCTTTTTTTATTGTTGTTTTTTTAGTTCTTCTTTTTATGTCTGGTTCATTCTCGGTCTTGGAAATTGTATCTATACTCCATAGACCATTTAAAGTTATGTGGCTTTAGTTGTAATTCTCAAATTGAAATTTTACAAAGATGTAATTACTTTATTTAAGGCTGTTTTTAACTTATTTTAGTGGTTACATTTCTCTTATCAGTCATTATTCTTTTCAGTGTTGAAAGTGTGCTCATGGACCTTTTAGATGATATTTTTGCCGATGGTGCTTCAAAGACTGGTAAGTGGGGAGAAAAGGTCTCTTTAGTTTGTGATGTAATTTATTCTCGGTGTTCAAGGTTAAGCTTTATATTGTTATTTGATGCAGTCAAGGCTGGTGGCAAGTTTCAACCCAGGCCAAAGCCTCGTCTGGCGAAAAAAGGTCCAGCTGTTGCGTCCCCAGCTGTTTCTTTGACGTCAAAACCCACTGGTGATACTGTAGCAACTGATTCCTCTGAGGCTTTCACGACTGCAAAGAATTCCCAAAACTGTTAGCTGTCTTGCCTTTATGTTATTATCATTATTATTATTTTTCCCAGAACATTTTGTTGCTGCCAACTGTGATCATATATTGACTGTTGAGGCCTGAGGGTCATAAAAAACGTTGATTGCTTATGTGCATAATTTATGAAATGGTAAGTGATGTCAAAATATTGCACTAAGAAAGTGCTGTGATTTCATCAAAAAGAGAGCCAAATAAGCAAAAAGAAAATACCCCGACTATCTATATAACAGATTTTAGGAATTGTAACCAGAGTTTCATTCTCATCTGGCCATTCCATTTTACACCTAGACAAGATCAGCGAAAAACAATCAGATTTAATCTTCAGAGTTGAGTTCCCTTGTCCTTCAGAACACTTTCTGTTTCTTCTGTGCAATGCACATAATTTAAGAATTTGCCTTCTAGACAAAGTTGGCTTTGTATTTTTTAGCTAAATGTCATACAAATATGCTCTAAATAGTCTATATTGCTCTTCGTTGATACTTTTAGACTTCTTCAAGAATGATCGTCTTTTGTTAACTGTAAGCAGACGATGAAATGTCAGCTGAACCATCGTTGGAGCACCCTCTTGCTGCAGAAACTTTAGGTCCATCAGTTGGTTCAAGTCTAGATGCAAGTACGGTAATGACTGATAACAATGAAGATTGGAAATCTTGCTTTGAGAAATCTGAAGGAGAGGTGATATATTCTTATTCATATCTTGATTGCGTTAACAAAACTTTTGTATCCTTATTAAAGTTCTTTGATTTTCAGAATGCAGATGTATATATAGGTTTGGATTCGTTTGATGATTTACTTCCTCACTCAAGCGGCATAGGTAACAACCAATCATCTTCTGTTCTTTTCTAGCTGAATATTCCTGCCTATTGCTATTAATTGGAACTTGATAGTGGATGCTTTAATTGGGTTCCTTCTTTGGGATAAATTGGCCAATTAATGATTAAATTATTAAAATTCTGTGCTGCATCTAATGCAGAGAGTTCTAGTCCCGCTACAGATCCATCTCCTGTTCATGTTGCTGGTGCAGAGAAGCGAGAAGAACAAGAACAGCTTTCAATTCCAGTTTCTTCAGTTGATGATTCAGCTCCTAGTGCTTCCAATCTTCAATCTGATGAAGCTGCAGCAGCCCAAGATCCATTAACTTTCCAAGGAACTGTTCTTCCTGTTAGTGGAAGTTGTCAGATGGTCAAATTCTTGTCCTTCCCCTCTTTTTACTCTGAGTAGATAAACATTTGTCACTTAATTCCTTGGCACACTATGAAAAATTCCAGTTTGTCGGTTGCAGGAGATGGACACCTACCCTTCCTTGGAAGCTGATATCCTTGGGGTAACTACTATACCTGGTATGACTGAATTTTCAGGTTCCTGCACTTGTACTTTATTATATCCTGCACTTCTTTTAAATTTCTAACCTTTATCCAGGGCAGAGTAGAAGATTCCAATCCAAGTCCAAGCTACAAGTATACAGAGAGAGATACGATACTAGCATTCCTGATTCAGATGTAGGACAGTCTGTATCATGTCAGCCAGATTTACACTCCGTTCATTCTGAAATGGATTTTGTGGATAATGGGAAGGAACACGGGTTCCCTGCTGATGATGTCCTTGATTTCTCAGCCGGAGGATTTGATAATAATATAATGACAGAATCTGCTCATGAATTTCCAGTTCATGAAGAATATGTTGCAGAGGCTTCTCTTCCAGATGCTGGCATCCTACCAAAGCATCCTGAAGCTACTTCTCAGATGCCTGAGGAACTTGTAAATCCTTAGCTTGTTTTTCAAATTGTTTCAGTTATTTCTCAAATTTTTGCAATAGTTTGCCTCGTTGGAGTCCGTTGTCCCTCTTCTTAACCCACTTGCAACTATGTCTGTTTAGGTACCTCAGAGGCCAAAGACTAAAAAACGAAAAATCCCTGCATCTGATCTTTCTGCAATTAGTGAAGAGAACGGAGACAGTAGATCATTAAGGAGTAGAAGAAAGTCTGTGAATGCAAATAAACTTGTAGATGAGCCTGAAGAAGTAATTGATGATGGGGAATATGTGCCTGAACATCCTAATGATGTTATAAATGGGAATGATGATAATGATGAGGATCTTCTGGTGGAAAATGATTCAAAAGGGAAAAAGGGACAGAAAAAGTCGAAGAAAACAGTTACTAAAGAAGGAAAACGAGTAAGGAAGAGTGAAAAGACTGCTGAAGCTTCGGATCAGGCAGCCAACAAGAAGCCTAAAAAGTTTTCTCATTCCACTCGTCAAAAGAGGAGAAGAGGTAAGCCTAGTGGGTATTGCTGACATTTGGCATACTTATGGTTATGATTTTTTTGATCAACATCCTTGTTTACAGTGGACAAGGCTTTGCTTGAGGCTCCTGAGGGTGGGTTTGACTATTCAAAGGTGCCTATTAAGGATTTAATTATATTAGCTGAGCACAAAGAGCGGTTGGCGGTACGTTTCTTCTTTATGTTTCTCTTGTTTGCCACCAACCTTTTATAAAGAGGAAATATTAAATAGAGAATTCTTTATTTTGACACTGTCGTCCTTGATTCTCTTGTTTCCTTGCTTGCCATCCTTACTTGCAGAAAAAAGATGCAGCAGCGTCACAAATACCTACTACAGATCCGAGGTATCAGAAGTTATATTCAATTAAATATACTAAGCGACGTTTACCTTTTGCTTTATTTGTGGAAAAAATACTAATCCGTGTTTAACCTTTTGCATAGGGCTTCTCCGTTGACTCCATAGATTTAATAAATCTATTCTTGTTGATCGTAAAAATGTAGATGATGTGTATAGGTTATTATTGGGTCGATACATTCTAGTCTCCATTCATAAGGTCTGCTTCTCTCATATCAGATCCATCTTCTAGCTATTCAAGAGCACCACTGGTCTCTTTAATATTGTCCACAGCTTAGACTGTTTTAACTAATCAGTCCAACCACTTTTTCCAGAATTATGTGAAGACTTCTCCCTAATGGCCCTTTGCCTCTGCTATTCCTCTTTTTCTATGCCACATTGACCAAGTGAACCATCTTCACCAATTCTAGCATCATTACTGTTCCAGAAATGGTCGAGTAGCCTTTGCTTACTCTGTTCATTAGCTCTGTTCAATCTGTGCCTGAAACAGGGCAGTACCAACTCTCTGTATTACAAATAAACCAAGCTTAAGTATTACAACAGCTGGGTTCTATGCTCTTAGGGACTCTTTAACACCTTTCAAGAATCCATGTCCAATACAAAGATTTCACAACCCAACTCCTCAGATATTTTACTGTAAGTGATATTACTACATTTTTTGCCTAGAAGAGCACAACTAGTTTGTCATTTTACCCTAAAAGAAGAGAAGGAGTTTTTGAATCCACACAAGCACCGGTATCAAGTTATCAACAGTCACAATGACCAAATCTTCAGAACTGACAAATCTGTATGTACAAAATCTAAAAGCATCTTTTGCACAAAAAGAAAGAATTGTTTTGTTATTGGTGATAACCTGCCTGTGCTGCTTAGTCCATCCACCAGATAAAGCTTGTATTGCATTTGCATACAGTTTTCTCATCTCAGAAACCTTGTATCGTGAAAATTCGCCCCGAACAACCCGCGCGATCTCCGCGTGCAACTACCTGAGTTTTGTAGAAGCATCTTCCCCCTTTGACCAATCAAGATATCAATATTATCTCTTCTCCTCTAAGCATTCATAAGGGAGAAGCAGGTCCCTCATAAAAATAAATAAATAAATAAGTTTGATGTATGCTGGAATAGTTTTGTAATCAGTTGTTTTTGTTGTGTCATAGTTCACATTCTTACTTATGCTAGAGGTGTTGCATGTATTTTCCCCTTTAGGGCCCAGGTCCTTTCATTTTTGGAGTTATATTTTCTCCATGATTTGTGTTTGTGCAGTGCTGGTGCTTCTGTTTCTAATTATGATGAGGATGAGACCTATGCTTCAGATGAAGATGGGGAAACTAATGATCATCACAAAAGTCCTACGGCTGAAGATACCTCTGCCTACTTCAATTATCAGACTTACATGGACAAAACCCCCAGCACAAGGTGGTCAAAACAGGACACAGAACTTTTCTATGAGGTACACCCCTTTCATTTGTAGCGTACTAAAAGATGCACATGTAAATAGGGAGGTAATTGAAATTTGAATAGGAAAAATTAATTTTAAATGAGGATTCTACAAGTGCAACTTATAAAGTGCTCAAGTTATTAGCAGATTCACCTAGGCATTCCCCAGTCTAGAAGATAAAGTTTGTGGATTCTTTTCTATATTTCCTTTCATAGATCTGTCAATCACGGTGTTATCAAATTTGTTTCAATTGTTGAGACCTTCCTATGAGATATTAGTGAAAGATTCCCGTAGGACATCCTTGTAGGTGTTTATTTATCTAAATGTTGTTTTCTCTATGTGAGATAAGCGTCCTTGTCAAATATTACATGGATATATTTGTCCCATCCAAGTGAGTTCTGGAATGCAAAGGCACCTATAATTGTGGATAGATGCACTTTTAAAGCAAAAAGAAAATGAAGTATTTCTGTAGAGGGAATGCTTGGCAGACAAGATTACGGTCTATGTTACATGGACTCATTCGCGAGGGACCGGGTAATGCTACGCAGTATTTGTCTATTTTTAGTGCACTTTGAAGAATTATACGAAGTTTCCGCTCCTATGTCATTCGACAATGAATACTTCAAGGCAAATGAAGCATCCATGTAATTTAGTTTTCTGTAGAACATGGTTACCTTTTCAGGATATACTTGTTGGAAAACAAGTGGGAAGCTGGTCTGACTATGTACTCCCTCCGTTCACTTTTACTTGTCCACTATTCTAAAAATAAATTTTCACTTGTACTTGTCCACTTTAGCATATCAAGAGTTTTTTTTTTTTTTGGTTTTACCCTCAACATTAACTACTCATTTCCCAAGTCCATTGAGACAACACCAATTAGTATGGGTATTATGGTAAAATATGCACTTCATTTATTATTTTTTAAGGGGAGTGCAAAGTCCATCGTGGACAAAAAAAAGTGAACAAAGTAAGTACTATTTAATTAAAAGGGACTTACTAGAAGATTCAAACGAGCTGGCAAGACTGTCTTGAAGAGTCTGAAGTGTATGCTATCAATACAACATACGAAATCATTGAAAGGTCAACAATATTGCTTGGATGTGACAATTACGGACAGTCCTTTAAGAGGAGGGGGGTAGGGGGCATGGGGGCGGGGAGGGAAGTTTGCATTCATTTAGTCTAAGCAAGCTTCTCATTTTCATCTATTAACGGAAGCGTAGACCCAGTCTATTTGGTGCTACACTAGCCCAAAGTTTTTTTGAACATGGCACCAGTGTTAACTTCTTTGGCATCTTTATCCTCACCATGTTGATCAGAGCAGGGGAAGGGGATCTTAGATAAACTTTAGAACTTTTGGATATAAAAGTTTCACGAGGCTCGTGCTTAGCCGGGCCCAAACTTAAGATATAAAAGTAAATATTTTAATTTAAGAAATATAATTTATGTTAGTAATAATTAAATTTCAAGTAAATGTATTTTCAATATATAAAAGAAAACTTTCATTTCACTCATTTAATATCTTAACTTTCATTTTGGTAAAATTATTTACTTCAAATCAGATGCAGAGTCAAAATTTGAAGTTTATGAGTTCTGAATCCTAATCTTTTAAGTTAATTTAGTTTTAAATTAATAATCTATACATATTTAAGGAACTTTTATGACAATTACAGAATTTGAACCAAAGCGCTACCGAATCCGATCAAACCCGTAGCTGACACTTTAACTCCTCTTGCTTCAAGCTCATTTTGTGTTTAAAAGATTAATTTTAGTTAAACAAGAGATTTTATAGATAACCTGGTCTTGGTTGATCTTCATTGTCAACACTATATGGCATCATTTAATACTTATTAAAATTTTCTGAAAATTATTTTAGTTCAAATCTTTGTGAACACATATGAGCTCATTATAGTATAAATATTTTCTAAAAGGAATGCCTACATGTAAGTAAAAGAATTTTTAGAAATTCTCAAATTTGATAATACAAATATTAAGTAAAAGAAATGCTTACATGTAAAAATCTATAATAAGCAACAAATGAAAACGGAGAAAACGAGAGAACAACAAGAAGCAAAAATATCTAACGAAGAAATGACAAAATTCTTGGTAGGGAACACTTCCCCCGATTGGGCTCTACGCGACGCGAATCCGAATTAGTTGAGCTCCAATGAGCGTATCGGACACTGGATAGGAAAAAAATAAATAAAACACAGGGTAAATAAGGTAGGAGGTTCGACAACTTTTGAAAAGTAGACCATAAGATCAAAAAGTAAATTTGACTTTAAAAAATAAGGTCAGGACCTAGAAGTAATTAATTGAAAAGTTTGACATTTTATTGGAAACTTTTGTGGGGACTACAAAATACCCTTTGGTTGTCCCTTACATATGGTAGTAATATATATTTGTTTTTATTTTTTATAATGGAAAAATTGATATGAATTAAAGATTAAGATGCAAAATGATGGACAATAAGAAAGTTTCTGTGTAAATGGAAATTTGAAGCTTCATTTTTGGGCCTTGAGATGCAATTGGGATCAGTGTTGCTTCTTTGCTGGATGTAGCACTACTGCGTTAAACAGATCATTAGGTTGCTGATGGACCAATTGGGTTAATTGTCAGCTTGTGACTTTCTTCCGGCTTGCTTCCTGCTTATCAACAATGCTTATCAACAATGTTGTCATATATATGGCACCCAAGGGTGTGGCCTAGCGGTCAATGAAGTGGGTTGTGAACCTTGAGGTTTCAGGTTCAAATTCCGCTAGGCAAAAACACTAGGTGATTTTTTCCCATTTGTCCAATTCTTGGTGGCAGAGTTACCTGGTACTTGTGTTGGTATGAGGTAGCAGCCTAGCAGGTGTCCCGTGGAATCAGTTGAGGTGCATGCAAGATGGCCCCGACACCATTGTTATAAAAATATATGAAAAAATTTCGTTCTTTATGATTCTAAAGTTGGGTTAAAGATTTTTTAAATTTGTTTTGGAATCCCTAATAGTTTCAAATTGATTATAATTGGCCTATCAATCACTTAAAAAATTGATTATAATTCATTTTAGAAAAACATTGCTCAGGGTTATTCAAGGTGAGATGGTGTGTAGAAACTCTCACCAAAGCACCGACTCATTCACTTTTCGGCTATTTAGGCTAGGATTTGAAGATATTGAATGTAAATGAAACCTTGGACATATTTTTGGTTCTTGGCATCAGTTAGCTTTTGACTTAGTTAAGTTGGGTTGGTAGCTACTCAACAAGTAACTTTGAAAGAGATTATGCCAGGACACCTTGAACTATGATTTTTGACTCACTGACACAGTTGAAACATCTCAACTAGTTTGGGAATGAGGCGTAGTTGTTGTTGTAAGTTGTAACACAATTGAAACTTATTGGTAACTTTTTTCTTTCCCTTTTGATAAGTAATTGATGCAAAGTGGGGGGCATTCCGACAAAATGAACTTGAAATGTATCAGTGGCTTGTGATAATTATATAAACTAAAGTAATGAACTAACAAGAACAAGCTAACTGCGCAGTCTTGTTGGTGTAAATAGCAGATACATGTGTGAAGTACATGAGATGTAAAATGTGTTTTTTCCTTGTAAAAAAAAAAAAAGAAGTAAAAAAAGTACATGAGATGTAAGGAGTCCATTTGCATTTACGACATCTCACATAGCGCTTCCACTTGCCAGACATCTTTAAGCATTAGTGGATGCCTGAGATTTGTGCTTCCTGTTAACCATGTGATAGAGAGTCTTATAACTGTTCTTGGACCCCTGCGATTGTGATGTCTCCCTTTATAAGCTTAATTCGATGTCAGAACTTGCCCCATCACTTTACCAGGACCCTCAAGATTCAGTTTGTACGAAGGAAGAACATAAAGAAAGAAGACCCACTGTCAAATTATGTGCAGATACGATTGCAATCTCTTATCTCCAGAGTGTCTGACAAACCAGCAAGGTGTTACGGCCGTGGTAGCTGCTAGCCTCCTGGGTCTTTCTCTCATCTTTTTTCGCCCCCCTGCCTCTTATATCTTCTAGAAAATAAGAACAAAGAAATGAATGAATTTAATAAGTGGTGTGTAAAGGTGAAACTATGGGGAACTGCATCTATATAGTCTAGACTAGTTCGAAAAAGGCGTGACCCTTCCTTTGACAATAAAAAAGAAGAAGGCATGAGCCTTTTATAATATTCTTCCTTTTATAAGATTCTTATTCTTTTGATAAATTCCCTTTTATAAGATAATTGTCAACTTTTATGGGAAGAGTAGGGGTAAGGTCTGCGTGCATCCTACCCTCCCTAGACCCCACTTGTGGGATTACACTTGTTATGTTGTCGTGGTTGTTATGGGAAGAGTAGGAGAGCTGAACCCAGATGTTACGAGAAATTAAGTATTTGAAAAAGATCGTATAACTTTTGACTTAAAGGTGTCATGGCACCAAATAGAGCTAATGGATAAAAATGCTTCAAGTGATTGAGCAGAAATAGTATTGTGCTATACTCTTTTGTTCCTTTCCCTTGGTTTGATCTTAACTTAGAACAAACATGTCTTCAGGCTGTGCAGCAGTTTGGGACAGACTTATCCCTGATACAACAACTTTTTCCTGGCCGGACACGTAGACAGCTAAAGCTAAAATACAAAAAAGAAGAGAAGCAAAATCCATTAGGGCTTCATGATGCTCTAACAAATCGTTCCAAAGGTAAATTTTGTTCAACTTTCTCTACTGCACATCTATTTATTTTCCCAGGCCTCATTATTATTTGATTAACATTTCATTGTAAATGGGCGTAAATATAGTTTGGAGATACATTGGACAAATGAGTATTATTTTTAAAGAGAAACCTTCCAATAAAGAGTAATGTTTCATCAGCATGGCAAAAATGAAATTCTGATGTGGCTGAAAGCATACATGCTGGCTTGTTGTTATGGCCGATCAAGCCCCAACATGAATTGGAGCCTAACTTAATAAACTTGTTAAATAAAAAAGGGGGAAAAAGGAATTGGAGCCTGGATTCTTATTCCATAATTTTTTCTTTTCCTACTTTCATGTGTTTGTCTTGTAATCCTCCGATCTCTCCCTAGTGCTTGTTAGGCTCTCTGTCAAATGATTGATGGCTAAGATTATCATATTAGAGTATGCAAATTCGCAAATTCTGAACGATCTGAGTTCTCTCTCTCTCTTTCTCTGTTTTATAATAATTCTTTCAACGTGGTTTCTGCACTGTAGTCTCTAGAGTTATAATTCTATATCTGCTCATGGCACGACACTTTTCATCTTTAGTTTGTTTGATATTAGTCTTATATTTGATCATAAAACAGTATAAAAGAACTGATATTTGGATAATTTGAAAATTCAATCTTTATCATTTTTGTAAATTGCTACGTTATGGTTCCAAAAGATGTATAAAAGGGTGTTGTTCCATCACTATGTTGACTACAGGAACATACAGGTTTTACATAGTTTAACTACTCCCCTAAACTTGGTTTTCTGTTTCATTTGGAAAATACATTGAATTTCTTCGTGATTTCACTTTTACTATATCCCTTAATCATTATTTTGTAAAATGTCTTGAGGCTGGAGCTATGGATAGGGCACGCACTACTTAAATTATTTTTCTATGTCATCAGACCATCACAGAAGGAGAAAGAACAATTGCCCTGAAGTAGAGAAAGGCTTTTCCACTAAAATGTGTCATGTTTTCTTTTTAAAGTTTTCTGCAGAGGTTTTACATGATACTATACTTGTTGCAGATCATTCCCACTTTGAACGAGTAATTGAGCATTTAAAGCAAATTGAAGCTGAGGAATTGCAGTACGCCGATAAAGATGAGTCAGTTGACTTGATAGGGGAGGAGGAACTGGAGGAGACTCAGGAGATCAATGTATGGATCTTCTCTTGCTTCTCATCTTCTTTCTTATATATCTTCCTGTGTTGGGGTGCATGCTCTTTTTCTATTTCATGCTGCTTTTCCATAACGTAATCTCTGCAAAATTTTATCTGCATCATATCTTGCTTTAGCAGAATGTCTGTTGACCGAGTTCTTCACTCTGCATTTGTATTAACATACTGATGCACATGTCATTATCATAATTCTTTTGTTATTAACTGGCTGGAGAGAGGAAGAATGTGGGCTGTGGTTTGGCTAGACTATTTTCAGGGTTGTCCTCGAGATTTTTTTCATTCTTTTTTGTCTTTCCAATTTCCTGATTTGTCCATTTGCTGAACAATGATTTTATACAGGAGGAAGAAGCAAAGTCTGAACATGTTGAGGAAAAAGAAGCTGAAGCAGTGGAGCAAGATGTTCCAGAAATGGAGAGCCCAGTTAAGGAGGACGATATTGAAGATGATTTCTTGAAATGGAGTGAGTATAAGAGTGAAGTCTGAATGTTAACTTAGTTTTAGTTTATTTGTATTCTCCTGCCACAAGGATCTTATATCTCTTTATTTTATTCCTTTTTGAACTCGTACCAATAGTATGGTACTTGGGAGAATCATGTCAAAGGAATGTAGCAAAATGTTAAGTGTTCAAAGTTATATGACAATGCAAAGAAAATTTGCACTGATAGCTTTAACTTGATGGGTGTAAGCATTATTCTTCCTACCATTTCTTATTAGAAAATTAAGAAGTGGTAAGAATGAAATACCAAAGGCATGCATGTTTCCTCTTATAGAATACCCTATTGTCCTCACTTCTGGTTTGAAACTTTGATATAACTTTTCTAATTCCTCGTTAACTAGTTCGCCAAAATTTGTTAAGATGTTCTGCAGTTCCCTAAACAACATACTAATTTGCTATTTTCTGACTCACTTCTTGATTATTTTCTTCTATAGTTGTTCTTAGTATTAATATTGGTCAGTTGCTATTATTTTCATAAGAATCTATTTTTGGTTCTTTCAATCCCAACCTTAGGGTGACTTATGTTGTACCCTAGCCGTTTCCTCCAATAAGATCTCTCATGTTTTTTATTAGTAAATAGTTAAGTATAACTAATCAAAAATGTGTTCCTCCTTCATGTTGGTAAGTGGGCGGGAGATTAAATTGAGAATTATGTTTTTTTTATACTGATATATAGTCGAGTTTTTTATCTTGTATAGTCCCTAATTGATAGTCAGAAATCAGAATTGAAAGATTCCGTAGTATGCTCTCATACCTACAAGTGAATGAATATGAGCTACTTCAATCTTTCTTGACTAATCTAATAGACAAAGGTTGATTATGCAAACTTTAAGAAAAAGGTTGATTTCCTACCTTTTGATTAGTGAAGCTAATATTTTTTACTTGACTTTTATTAAGAAACACCCAGGTTACCAAAAATAAATTGAGGTATAATATTTTACACGAGTATCTCAACCAAAATTTAAAAAAAGGTAATGACACTTTCGGTCTCTCAGTAATTGATAATTCTGATTTTGCTTTCTGTGATATATGATTAATAGCCTGTTTGGCAAAACTTCTAAAATCAGCTTATTTTAAAAAGTACTTTTCAAAAAAGCACTTTTAGCGAAAAACAATTTGTGTTTGGCCAATTAATTAAAAAAGCACTTTTGAGCAACAATTAGTGTTTGGCCAAACTTCTAAAAAATGCTTCTATTTGTATTTTTCTCAAAAGTACTTTTCAAAAAAGTGCTTTTGGGCAAAAATTGTTTTTTTAGCTTATGAAAAACTGTTTCTGCTACTCCCAGAAGCACTTATTTTCTCCCAAAAGCTTGGCCAAAAACCTCACTTTTTTTCAAATAAGTACTTATTGAAAAAATAAATACTTTTGGGGGGAAAATAAGCTTGGCCAAACAGGCTATAAGTACATTAAATCTTCAACTAATTGAATTCTGCATTTTTATTCCTTTCTTTTGAATATTTACAAATTTACACAAGTATAATCGCTTCACCACTTAATTACTAATGTGTGTTTTTTTAAATTTATAGTCACTTCATATTTAACGGTAATATGGTTCTATGAATATTCAAATGTAATATATATTTTACATGACGGGACAAAAACCACATGGCAATTAATGAAAAATGGTAAAAAATTCCCTTATCGTATTGAAAATGATTAAATTTGTCCTTATTTCATCAGTTGGACTCCAATTAACTTTCACGGTAATTTTCGAGTTAAAAATGCCCCTCCTTTCATATATTGGATCTTAATTGCCCTCAACGTTAATTTTCGAGTTAAAATGCCCCCTTTTAACAAAATTATGAGATGACACATATGATGTTTTAGTAAAAAAAGATAACACTGATTTATTGATCCGTATGGTCCCAACCATAAGTAACTCGACTCATCCAGGTCAACCTTTAACAACTAAAAACTATTTGTTTGTACCCCGAATAATGCCTTCTTCCTTTGAAGCTGTAATTTTTGGTTCAAAATCGATGCAAACAAGCTCATATCGTTTTCAAATCTAGGTTCAACTCTACTTCTTCATTCTTTAAAATGATGAATTCCTGGAAATCCAGCCCCAACAATTCTAAACAAATAAATCCGGACGGATCGGATTATTTATGAGTTGGATTTCATATTCACGCGAACTAATAAATCAGTATCACCTTTTTAATTAAGTTCCAGTATATAGTATTCTTAACGGTAAAGGATCATCAAGGTCAAAGATAAAAGGAGGGACGCAAATTAATATTGAAGACAATCGACATCCAAAAGGTGGAAATATGATAATTTTAAATCATTCCATAATTTTAACCGTTTTTCTTATAATTAATTAAAGATCAATCACATTATCCCCAAAATGAAGGAGTATTTTCAAGGACAGTTGGAAAAAAGCATGTGGAAGTTAACTAGAATTCAAACATCACTCGCATTGGTTAAAGGGAACAACAAACTCCGTACGAGCGCCTACATATTATTTAAATAATGCCCCAAGAATATACGGGTCGGGTTAACCCGAAGCAACTCTGAAAATCCCCCATTTAAATTGCCCTAGCTAGGTCACCGGAAAAACCATTCATATCTGCCGGACCTTCTCTACAGGTATAGGTTATTATTGTTGTTGTAAACGGGTCACTGGGTCGGACTCAGCTCAATTATTGAACTCAAGAGTGTTGAATTTATTTTTGGGGGAAATTACGCTCTATGTCTACTGGGACAAAATATTTACCTCCTTCACCCCATATTTTGAGTTTATAAACACCTTTTATACAAGGTTGATACATTATGTTTGCTTTCCCCCCAGTTATAATGTTGGGTAAACTGAAAATATGGCTACGTGGCGTAATATTTCATGTTGGGCTGTATATTTTTGAAAATTTCCCTTTATTTTGCTCAGTATTGATAGTGTTTGAAGCTTTAACTTTTTTTGTGTGAGTTAATGCAGTGTGGGAGGTTGGAAGCTGAGGTGAAAGTTGATAAAAGAGTGAATTTTGTGTGTTGGGGGGAATGAGCTGAGTTGATAATGAGTAGACTCTCATTTAGACCGCGTCCTCTTGATATTCACAAGAAGTTGCCAATTTTAAAGTCTATCAAGGATTTTGAGGATGATGATTCCCAGACTAATACCCGAAACCTTATTCTTCGTCTCGCTGCTGAAGCTACCGAAAATGAGGTTTTTGAGCTTAATCTATTATGCTTTAATGTATTGCATGGACTATCTATGATAAACTTGTATGCATGCATTCTTCATAATTATATATTCATTTTAACCAACTCTTACTACTCCCTCCATTTCAATTTGTTTGTCTGGTTTTGACTTGGCACGGAGTTTAAGAAAATAAACAAGTCTTTTGAATCTTGGTCATCAAAAAAAGAAGACTTTTGAATCTTGTGGTCTTAGACTAAAGATATGTAGAATGTTTTAAAATGCCCCTCAATTTTGTGGTCTTAAACATGCCATGGGGAAAGTTGGAACTAATGAGTTGCCAAAAAAGGAAAGATACAATTCTTTTTTAAACGGACTAAAAAGGGAAGTAAGAGCAACAAGTTGAAACGCAGAGAGTATCATTTTATATTTTAATCCCTTCGTTTCAAGTTAACTGTCCTAAGTTTGCCTTTGAAGGTTAGACCATCAAAATTTTCATAATGTACTTGGTCTTAATCATGACACACATTAAGAATGAGATTTCGGTATTGCTGTGCTGGTGAATTCTGTCTGTACTGAGCTTATTATGTTGTAAAATAATTTCCTTTTTAGGTACCACAAACTTCTAGCAAGAAGTTGGCTCCCGAAATACCTACTCCTGAGTATGTTGTTGTGGATACATACGAAAGAGATTATTCGCGAACTTTTGCTCAGCCGACATCATATATACATGCTAGAGGAGGTATGTGAAGTGGGGGGTATGTTCGAATCATCATATGTGCAGTAAGTTCTGAATTTTGTTAAATTTACTGTAGCTCGGGCTGAGATTGGAGAATTCGTTGAATATGATCTTGACAATGAGGACGAAGATTGGCTCAAAGAATTCAACAGAGAAAGAAAGGTTCTTGCGGCTGAAACGTAAAATCCTAAACCATGCTTCTGTGTGCGACATTTACACACACACCCACATACACAACTTTCTTTGAGACAATTTCTCTCTGTTTCTTCCTTATGGTTGGTTCATCCTTTATTTTTGTTTCAATTGGGGCTCTTCTTAGACCTTACTTGACCTTCCATTGATAGCTGATGGATTTTAATCTTTTTGTTTCTTAGTCCTGTTGTGACATGTTGGTTGCCATATGGAAGACACTACTTCCTTTGTGTTGAATTTGCAAAAGTTGTGTGACATTACCTTTCATCCTAGAACCATATACACTTAGGGGTCGTTTGGTTGGTGAACAAGTTATACATGGATTATAATGTGGGGAATAATGATGGTGGTATTATTTAGTGGATATGCTTTTATTGGTAGATCTTTGGTTCTTTTAACTAGATATGGGATACCTTTCTCGGCCGTTTGGCTAAGATCAAGGGTATAATACAGTACGTGTGTTTGGTTTTAAACTAGATAAATTGGGATAAACTTTTACTTTCAATTTTAACCTTGACTTTTCCTAAGGGACTCGAGCAGAGTTTTGGAAAAGGGCATCTTAATCATTTTGGTGTTTTATCCTGAGATTATTAATGAACATTGAGTGTGGTAGAAAAATAATGCCACAATTGTGGTATAAATAATACCGGGATTGCTAATCCCGGAATGAAAGTTCAACCAAAAAAGAGATAAAATGATCCCATTTTTTCCGCGGATTGTTCTATCCCACAAACCAGACAACCCCTTACTTTCATTCTAATATATCCTTCCCATACCGTAAGCCAAGTACTGGACATTAGTTTTCTTCTTAGGGCTACAATGTTTGTGGCTCTCCGACTCACTGGCCCTGCCTTTTCATTTCTTCAAGCTACTTTCAGTTCCTTTAATTATTTCATCTTTATTCTGTATTGGGTTTCAGGTTTCTGATGCTGAGTGTAGCTTGTCTATGCACTATGCATTTCGTTCAGTTCTTTCCCCTTCAACACAATATGTGGTTTTTAATAAGGAATACAAAAAGCCTAATTCAAGACTTGAGTTTTGCTTATTGATCATATGTGACAAATCACTGTTGTTTCCTGATATAGGTTGGAGACGATTTTGTTCAAACTTGAAGTTTTAGATCACAAGGCCCGAGAAAGAGCAGGAGTTATAGTAAATACGCTTGGCTCGCCAGTTCCTGTGCTTCTCAGTTTTGATGCTGCTGTTGAGGTAAAAAGTAGTTCTTCTTGTTAGTCTGTTGATTTTGCAGGTTTGCCATTCTCTTTCGTGTTGCATTGTTATTTGAAGAGTCTACTTTGAAATTTTGATCTTGTTTGCTCTATTAAGAACTCCATATGTGTAGTTATATGTGGACCTACTGGAGAATTCATGTAATTTTAGCTAACTCTTATAGTAATTTGTAACTGTTTCAAGCAGTAGCGGAGGCAGAATTTTTATCAAGGGGGTTCAAAATATAAAATAAGTATGAAAAGATTGCATGCTGATAAACGGGGCGGGGTGGCGAAGGGCAAGACTAACCTTAACCCGCTAAACTTTAACTCGCCTTTTCATCTCCTTTTAATATTTCTTCCTACTTTTGCCTGCTTCATCGAGCCTTTTTTAAAAAATTCCTGTGTTTTTTAAATAAGGATAATTCTGGATTTTTTTTTAAAAAAATACCTTCTTGATTTCTTAAAGATTGCTTATTTTAAAACCCATTTAAAAGGCTAGAAGATCACTTAAAAAGGAAAGGAGGGAGTGTAAGATTGCTCTTCAGAAAAAGGAACTTTCATATCATTGGTGAAAGCACATAATTTTTCATTAAAATCTTCAAACTTTCCATAAATATCTATAGCCTTCACATAAAGCTTGTTAAATTTGTGGGGAACACCCAAAATTAAAAAGGAAAAAAAACTCACAACTTTGTCCTTTCTTTCGAAACTGAGTTCTGAACCTAACTGTAGAATATAAAATAATTTTGAATATTTATGAAATTATATCTACGTTTGGGATGTCTAAAGTATTCTGTTGAATCGAAAGGTGCTCTCTATTTAAAGTTGATTAATTAAGTAAGCGAGAAGCTAATAAAAAGACATATTACGATTTTAGGATAATATTAGTAGGCTATATAATAACTATGAATTTGAATTGATAGATAAAATTTTTGAATTACATGTTGTTAGTTATTGAATTTAATTTGAATTGAATAAAAATAATTTTTAAAAAGATAAAGATAAATATCATTATGTACTATATGGTTTTTTTTTTTTAATGTTATTCAAAAAACTATTTACTAATCACATGGCTCATTTCCTTTTATTTTATAGACTTTTTGTTATTGGGAATACTGTGAAGTGAAATAAAATTACAGTTAAATTTGATGTGTTCAAGCAAATAAAAAAATGCTTTACTATCATTAAAATTAGTTAAGCATAAAAGAAAGCTGGGTAATAGCAACAAGTAACAACCCTTACTTCTATTGATGGAAAGAAATCTGAAAAATGGTACTTTAATAGCTGAAAAGAAATCTGGAAAATGCTGTCGACAATGGCCAAACTAGAAAAAGGAAAAATGCTGCAGTAACTGAGAATTGATCCCGCGACCTTGGGGGAATTTGAACCCCGTTAACAACTGGGCCAAGCTTCTGAGTTATTTCAAGGGGGTTCATTTTGGAATATATACACGTAAATATCAAATTTGACCTTATATACACAATGTAATTTTTTGGCGAAGGTGCTTGCCCCCTTCTGCCACCCTAGCTCCGCCCCTGGTTGCAAGCTACTTAAAAGCTAAAAAATATTCCATCATTATCCCAAAAACTAGAGCCATTTCCTGCTCTTTGCTATCGCACTGAGATTAGTAGATATGTACCAGGATTCTTTGACATCAAAGGAAGATTTTAATAAGTTCAAGAGTTTGATTTCTTATGTTTAACAGTTACATGGACTCTTTTCTATATTTGGTGTATTTATTTCTTGTGAAATTTATGATAATTGATATTTGTTGTCGTCTATGCATTAACGACCTGTGCAAAGCAACACATATTATGTCAATTTAAGAAAGCTGGGAATCATCATGGATTTAAGGCTAGCCTTTGATTGCATGCTGATCAGTCTCCTTGAATGTGATTAAAAATATTGGCTCCTACTTGTTAAAACTTTTTGGTACTGCAGATCTGGTTAGTGTGACCAATATCATGCTTTGGTATATATTTACCAGTTCAATAGAAATAGAAAAACTTCTTGGATGTTCAATAATTGATAGCTCACTGAATTTGCTCAAGTTCTGCAATAATAAGATATATGGATTCTTCATGCTTGTTGCTGACATTGGAAACTATGTTCGTTTCTTCAGTTTCAACAACATAACTCGTACATGATCTTTTTCAACAAAAAACTCTTACACAATCTTTCTTTCTTTCTTTTTTTTTTTTTTTTAAAAATATAAATTACTATGGAGTGAGATTTTAGCTGTTATGATTTTTTTTACTTTCTGAGATCATTTTGCTTCTCTGAATGTAGTGAGGTCTAGTTTACCTAATTATTCATCTTTTGTTTTCCTTTTTTTGATTTAAATTCAGGCCTTGCAATCTTTATCCATTAAATATGGAGTATTCCAGTCTATTTATAATTACTGGAAGGATAAGGTATGTATTTTTCACCACTTACGGTTGTATAAATTGGTGAACACACATGTTCATCCAAAGAAGAATATGGCTAACACACTATTAGCGGGTTCCATTTCAAGACGTTCAACAAGATATATTGGAACATACTTGTTTGTTTGTGTCCACCAAAATCTGTAATTCGCTTTCACGATACTGGTATACTCACAAAAGCTCGTATTCTACTTAATAAGCCTGTTTGCCTGTTATTCCCTTGCAGATTACCTTTCTTCTAGGATTTAAAGTCATCTTAATGTTAGCAGCTTCCTTCTATAGGTGCTAAAGCCTAAATGTAACCTTTTATGGGGCAAATTTAGTAGAATGGCTCATAACCCCTCCTCAAACTACTTTCCACTTTAAGAAAAAAAACTAACTTATTTAGAATATAAGGCAAAAAGGCCTCCCTCCTTATCAAAAAAAAAAAAAAAAGAAGGCAAAAATGCCTTCCATAGACTGATGGGTGTGTCTTTTCCATAGATAATGAGATTAATTGGAAATTGATTTGAGTATGTGCTAAAAGCATCCCCTTGCATGTCAACAAATGTTTATGCAATGCAAAACATGAAAAACTTTATCCTCCAACTTGTATGTTCTAGATTTAATTGGTAATTCAGTATCACACTGATTGATCTGATGTATAATATTCAACATGAAAGCTCCAAATGCTCTTCATCAAAAAAAAAAAAAAAAATGAAAGCTCCAAATGCTTGACTACTGGGCCGTGGGTGTTTGCTTCTTATCAGAATTAATGGAGTCCATTTATATGTGGTATTTAAAGATGAATCCTCATGCATCCTTCTCTTTTTATTGAGAACCTCTGTTTCTTTTCTATCAGCGGGAGCGGTGGCAGAAGCCTTCTCTTCGGCGTTTGCAGGTCAGTTCAACTTTCTGAATTTGTAAACTCATAAAGTGATTTTGAATTAATGTTGCACTAACACTTTATTTATTTAATTATGTCTTCAACATGCTCTCTCACATGCGAGCCTGATTCTTTTTGATATTGGATGGCGGTTGAACCTAAGGTGGGGGTTAGGTCTGCGTACACTCTACCCTCCCCAGACCCCACATGGTGGGATTATACTGGGCTTATTGTTGTTGTTGTTGTTGTGGTTGAATCTAGGAGTTATGCCTGCTTTGCTACCATGTTGAAGTGCGGAATCATCTCATCTAAAAGCTTAATGGTCACACACTTCAACATGGTATCGAGCCAGACCGAGCCAATTCTTATTTTACCCGATGTTGGGCCCCCACATTATCTTGTCTGGGTGTGCAGGGGGTGTTGAATTGTCCTACATCGGCCGATAGGAGGCAATTTGTCTCCTTATATGGTCTTGGGAAATCCTCACCTCTTGAGCTAGATTTTGAGTTTGAGTTAGGCCCAATGTCTATTTTTTAATCAGTTACTACATAGTACTAGACGAAATCTTATTTCCTTAGTTAACCTCATCAATTGGTTATCCGTTAGAGTGAACTGAGTCTTGTCTGCTTCTTTATTATGTCTCCCGAAATACTTTAGGATCTGCCTCCCTGTCTGACTGGTACTTTCAGCACCAATTCTTAAATTCTGCTTTGGGGGTGATAAATGATTACTATGTTTTCCATACCTAAAGAAAAATAGTGCAAATCTTATCTGTATTATTGCCAATGAAGATCTGTGTATATTGAAATAATGAAGATTTGATGTTCTTTTAGTTTAATGTGACTGCATTTACTGCTGTTGATTATCTACTAACTACTTCTTTGCTGTCATGTTTTCAGCCGCCTCCACCAGTTAATGACACAAATCCATATAATGTATTTAGGCCAAGGGAGAAGGCCCACAGACTTCATACAAGAAGGGTATGCCATTCTATGACTGTACCAATCTTGTTGTGTCAAATTTCTGGTTGGCAATATAACTCTCATGGATTTTTGTTTGTGTTAATGGAGAATTTGTGGCTTCTTTTCTTCTTTAACAGATGCAAAGGAGGGAAAACAATGCACAGTCATTTGAAAAGCTTCGCCAGGTGAAACCAAGGACTAATTTAGCTCATATTCCTTTATCTGTCCTCTTAAATGAAATACTGTTCTACCTATGATTGTCTATCTTGACAGTTCTCTGTGTATTGGCCGAGGTTTCATGTGATATCTTGCTTATCATCATCCCAGTCCGGCTGCACCCAGAGTCATAAGCTTCTTTGCCACCAGACGATACCACACCTCATTTCCTTCATTCCAATCTAACAGCATTGCATTAGGTCCGGCATGAATCGCTGAAACAATGCCAAGTTATTGCAATTTTGTACTTCAATCTCTTTTTTCCCGTTAATGAATCTAGACATCTTTTTTAGATGATGGTTACTATTTAATCGTGTACTGCCTTCTTACCATGTCCAGTGCTGACATCATTTCTACTTTGAGAATTGTATTGTATCAGTTTCTCTTGTTCGCAAGGTGAACTTTTCATATGTAGAATTACAGTGATTTGTTGGTTGTTTGATACCTAAGAATAATGATCTAAGAAACTAACAGCTGTTTCCTACATGATTTTTCTGTGGCTTATTGCCTTTATACTTGGTTAGAGGGATAGACTGCATTAGTAAATCTTCTATGACTATAGATGAGTTGATGGTAAATGTGATTTGGTCTTTTTCCCATAAGAAATTTATTTATATCATCTCACATTATCCAGGTTAGGCGCAACCTTGACCAAGCAAAGATCATTCTTGAGGCTCTCATCAAGGTTTGTATTTCTTAATAACTGCTAATGTATATATTTGTTGTGTTGTGACAATTGCGGAATGAATAGGATACTGGACTTCACGAACAAGTTACAGACCCATACAACTTGATTCCTTACGATCTGCACAGTCGGCATTCATTTTCCCTGATCTTGTTGTGTGCAGAGAGAGGAGAAGAAGCGAGATTTTATTGAGAGTGAGATTAGTCTCCAGAGACTTCAAATGAAACACAAGGTATGTGGAGAGGGTTACTATCTAGTCTATCTTCTTTGTTTTTTCATGATATTTACGCTGTAATACCTACTAGCAGTAATGGGAGTATCATTTCATAATTTTCTATTCTCTCTCTTGTTCTGTCTCGACTGGAAATAGATTGAGTATCTGCTTTCGGTTTTATTATGATTGCATTTTAAGTTTGGCAAAATTGAGGTTTTCCTAGAATCTTAAACGCAGCTCCGTATAAATTTCTAACTGCGGTATTGAAAAGAAATTCAGCTGCCTATTAAAAGTTGGTTTGCTGAACAGAGTGGCAGTAGTTTTTTTTTTTTTTCTTAAAGAAAAGGAAAAACTAGTAGGTTGGAGTGGAAATTGCTCTTACTGCAATAGAACACTTGAATGTGGAGGCAGATTTTTCTTATATATATATATATATATATATATATATATATATATCTTGCTTAGTGATATTACGATATCGTTAGACCTTTTCCAAGTAGCAGATGTCAATGGATATCCTCCTCAGGGCCTTATGTTTTGAGGTTATTCATTTTGAATATTACTTTGACTTAATAAATGTAACCTTATTGGATTCCAGAATGAAACTGAGCTTCTTGAGGATACCTTGGCTCTGCCTGAATTTCCTTCCTTCCCAAGTAAGGTTGGTTCAAGTGAGGACGAATTTGCCGACTCTGATGATCCTTCTATTGGCCGTCCACATGATAGGCATGTGACACAACACATAACCTTCCCCGACACGAAGCCGGTGACAGCTTCTCCTAGAATGATGAGGCGAGAGTTCAAGCGAAGACGTGTGCCGCATGGATGGCTCCATAAATTGGTGCTTACTTACTCCCTAAAGTTGCTTCCTTATTATGTTACCATTGTCAAAGAAGTTGCTTCCTTATATTTACTTTATCACCCATATTTTCATATGTTGTGTTCGTATTACTTTGCATGTGAGTTGAAAGCTACTTGAACTTAATTCACTTGTTAAAAATAAACTGAAGATGAGACTGCGTAAATTGGGTTATTTAGGATCCAAACGAGCCCCCACTGCTGTTCACGAAACCTCTGGACCCAGCCAAATTGTCTGCTGCAGGCATTATACCTCCAGGTTCTCCAACACCAAATGGCCTACCTGTCCGCACATTTAGCTTTCGTGGAAGGATGGGGCGAGGTGGCCGCATCGTGTTCGATAGATGGAACCCACTTAGCCATACACCAATCGAGTGCGGTGATACTTTATATGTTCCACCGAAGGCCCGGCATTCTGCACATCAATGAAATATTCAGCATTTCATGAGCTTGTGTCTCAATCCCCTTAAAAGTTGTATATGTGTATGATATTTGCAAGGATGATGCTAAAGATAGAAGGGAAATTTTTGAGCCAGTGACAATCGAAGAACCAAGACTCAGTTTTGGACTTTGAAGAGGCACGGAAATATTTAACAAAAGTGCTGAAGGCAGGTGCCGTAGAATGCTTAAAGCATCGTTTTGCCGTGGTGGCCTGCCCTTTTCTTTTTTGCAGGTGCAGGGTGTACCATTTATTTCCAAGTTAAGAAATGAAAGCATCTCTCTGCCCAATTGAACAATATTTCCAAGTCAGGACAGGTGTAGAAAAAGAGGAAAAAGTATCTTCTTCCCTGTCTTTGTAGAATGTTGTTGATGAGGTCTATTTAAGTACATGCCCACGTAGATAATGCATGTCTTCTGTTGTAAATGAAGGATGAAGTTGGCCAGGTTTAGCGATTCAGTTTTAATTAGGTCTGTTTATTTTCGTATCTTGCAATTTTCCAGTTTTACTTTGTTACGGGATGTTATAATGTTTAGTGTAAATTGAAGTCCTATTGGAAAAGTGATATTTCAAAGGCACGACTGAGTAAAGATATCTTGCAATTTTCCAGTTTTACTTTATTACGGGATGTTATAATGTTTAGTGTAAAATGAAGTCCTATTGGAAAAGTGATATTTCAAAGGCACGACTGAGTAAAGAGCAAATGAATCTTTGTGTGTGTAGCTTAGACCAAGCCAAGCCATAAGAATACTGTTACACCGATAATGGATTCTCGTTTTCTGGTCATTCAATTTAGTCATTTAGATATGTAAGGCTTTTGACCGTTAAGATAGGGAAGTTGCTCGGGTTTTAAGTGTTAGTAAGGTGAAAGTAATAAGTCAAAACAAATAAGTGATAACATCAACATACTCCTCCTCAAACAAATAAATGATAACATTAACATACTCCATGTAAAAGTGAAGGTTGTGTGAAGTTCTATTTTGGTAAATGAACTTGGGAATTTGTTCTACAATTGTTAAACTTTCCATTTTTAGAATAGTTAAGAACATATTCTATTTCACTCCTAGAAATTCTTTTCACCCGTCTCCTCATGATGTTACATCACTGTCGATCACTCAAGGAGTATATAGCTTTTAAATCAAACAAACTAAGAAATATACTCATTGACTTCATGTTGAAAACCAATTGATTCGATTACTGCAAAGATCTCTACGGAGGGGTAGTGGCGAGATAAAGTCTTCTACTTTTTGGGTGTTATCTATAGAACTTCTCCATATCAACTTTCACAGATGTATGCAAGCTGGCCGGTATTTTCTAAAACAAATTAAGAACATGCCATTGAAGCCACTGCCATGTTGGAAAAAATCCAGAAGAAATTGCACATCTTGTCCTTTAAATGGGCTGGTCTTTAATGTTTGACATTTAGCAATCCAACTTATTCCTAACGGCGCATAAGTTCTTTGAGGGCCAGGCATAACTTGTGGGAATTATGATGCGGAAATATTAACTTATATGTTCACGAAAACGTTATTTGTTATGAGGAGAAATATTAAGGAAAAGTCACACAAATACAAATTTTTCAAATGGTAATTAAAAAGATTACAACTACTTTCAAAAAATTACATAAATACAACTTATTCAAAATTTAAAAATTTAAACTTCTTAATTACAAAAATACAACTTCTTACATTCCTAATATATCAATAATACTTAATTTTAGGAGTTACTACCATTAATACATATCCACTTTTTACTTTCTCTTTATTTCAAAATCATCCCATGCTCCCCCCCAAAAAAAAAAATTCTATGAAAAGTGTCACACCCTAACCTTGGTAGGGCATGATGGGCACCCGACTCTCTTCAGAGTCGAGCGAACCCTTAGACATTCGCTCTTATCACAATCTATCATTTCAAAAAAAATAATTAAAAACATGAAACTTTTCAAAATAGAGATCACTGTTTTTATACAGATTACGAAAACCTTCAGTCAAATAAGTACTTTAACCCAATTGAAATCATCTAAAATACATGCTCTTTTAACATACACAAATGGTCAGCTGACATCTCGACAAACGTACCACAGGACGCTGTCTGCAAAGTCTCTAATATAGACGAAATACCATAATCATGAATACTCAGACTCGGCAACACTCCGGAAGGAAATGGAGCTCGCCAATCCCGCTGGAACATCTTCTAGCAATGTCTTCTACTCATCTGGGTGTACCTGCGTGGCATGAAGCGCAGCCCCCGAAGAAAGGGGGTCAGTACGGAATATGTACTGAATATGTAAAGCATCACTGAATCATAAACCAGGAAAGTGCGACAGTGAACAAGTTTAGAAACCAAACTGTAAGTAACCTGAAACAGCATTCTGAACCAAGTCCTGCGACCTTTACCCAAATTCTAGCATGCACAATACAAATACAGCATACACAAGTTCTAGAATACACAATATGAAATTTATTATCACATTAGTCCCTTCGGACAGCCGGTTCCGACATACGTCTATCCTGGCCCCTTCGGGCATGCCGGTCCCGAAATAATAATAATGATGATGGCCCCTTCGGACATGCCGCGTCCAGCGTAATAATAATGATGGCCCCTTCGGGCATGCCGGTTCCGACATACGTCTATCCTGGCCCCTTCGGGCATGCCGGTCCCAACATAATAATAATGGTCGCCCCTTCGGGCATGCCGGTCCCGACATACGGCTATCCTGGCCCCTTCGGGCATGCCGGTCCCGACATAATAATAACGATAATAATAGTAATAGCCCCTAATGCTAATGATGTCAACACAACTTAACCCACGAATATTAATACAAAGAAATGATGCTATGGAGTGTAACACAAATCGTAATGAAACGAAGTAGTAAAATCCCGCACCCCCTTCGGAGTGGTTTTGAAAATCAAATTTTATGTTTCCTTTAGTATGAAACTAATTTTTTTCTTGAAATCATTAGTAAACCACAAACACGTTTCAAGCAAATCCGAGTTAGTATAAAAAGTTAACAATCATATGCCCGAGCAGAATAGTGGAAAATTAAATGCACATAAAGCAACTTCTAAGACTCAATGCAAAGGCATACTTACCGACACCTGAAAACACAGGAACGAGTTTCGAGTCAATCCGGTTTAGTATGAGAAAGTTATGAGCGTTTGAAGTACAAAACCTCCTACGAACTTTTCAGAGACTATTTATGGAAAATTAAAGCAACAATCATACTAGGCACCTTTCAAGTATCGTTATGGACACTATTCATTATAGAATCCCCCTAGGAACATTTCTAAACAATCCGAGTTCGCTTAGGCAATTTATGAACGTTATTTACTATAGAAGCCTCTACGAGCATTTCCAAAACAATCCAAGTTAGCACATGAAAGTTATGAACGCTATTCATTATAGGAACTTCTACGAACATTTTCAAGCAATCTGAGACCGTCTACGAAAGTTAGGGATATTACTACTTACAGAACTCTTTAGACTTTTCTTGTTATTCAATCATACAATAAACTTGGCTACACTAAGTATGCTCACATCAAGAAGTGAATAAGAATCATTAATATACTCGAAATCAAGAATAGAATTACCCCAAGATAAGTATCATAGCTTACTTAGCTCTAGGACATGCCAAAAGAAAGAAAAGGTAAGCTTTACATACCTGTCCGCTTCCTATTAGCTACACTTATTTGTCCGGGCTCGCAAGTCTACATTTAAGAGGATTTACACCATCATTAGACTCATCATTATACGCTTGTCTTAGTCCTTCAAATAAATTCATTTATAATCTGCCGAAATTTCGGCAGCATCTCCCCTGTTTATATGCCTAGCCCAGAATTACAATTCAGCAACCAACACATCAACAACAATACCAAATATATTAACATCATTTTCAACACCAACATATGCCGTAAAACAGCCCGCACATTATTTTCCAAATTTTCCAACCAACCAATTCGCGATATAACTATTTAATAATTTTATTTCCGTAAAGAAGTCAAAATTAACACTAACAACATCAATAACAACATCCTCCGCATTCTACAAGTTAAATACATTTGTTTTCATCCAAAATTTTCTTCAAACCCCATTCTACAATTCAACCATACCAACAAACGAATTTATCACGCTATTTTCTTCGTTCTAATCCGTTAGAACTCTAAATAAACTTGTTAACAATGAAAAGAAACCTTATGCATACCTTAAGTGCTCAGCCACCACGTCATCTCCCTCCTTCTTGGTTGATTTTTACCTCAAATTGAAGACAACGCGACATACAACACTTTTGTCTTCATGGACTTCGGGATTCGGGGCTCGGATTTTGATCAAAATTGATTTTTCTTCTCTCCAAGGCTCTTTTCTATCTCTCTCCAGAATTTTCTGGTCTTCTTTGTACGAAGAATGAGGAGAAAGACCTGAAATTTCATTTAAAAGGGTGTGGGTAATGGGCCTAACCCGGTTGGGCCCGAGTTGGGCCGGGCCCGAGTTGGGCCTAGCCCACTGACCTTTCTGCCTTTAAACGTTCATATCTCCTTATCCCGATGTCTTCTGTGGACCCACGACCTATGGTTGGAAAGCTAACTCAATTATCTACAACTTCTATTTCTTGGTAGTTTTCCAAATTTCAAACCTATAATACCGGTTTTGCCCCTCGAAGTCAGATCACCTAAAAACGTTTTCTTAAAAATATTTGTTTGGAGGGCTTCCACTTTGATTTGGCTCAAGGGTCCTTCTTGGGTTGTGTTTAACTTCCCATATGTGATTCATATAACTTGTCACATATCCGAAAAAAATCTCGACGTGTGGGCCCCACCCCAACTTCTCACTTGGCTAGAATTATGATCTTACAACAAAGAGAGGTTTTCTTGCTCCAACAATTATACCACGTTAAAGAGGGCCTTCCAATTGGTTGAATAGCTAGAAGAATTTTTTTTTTTTTTTTTTTATCAAGATTGATGGCTTCAAATTTTTCTTTCTTTTTCCCTCTCTTGGCCGAAACCCTCTCTTTCTCTTAAGTCTTTTTTTTTTTTTGTCTTGCAACTCATGAAAAATTATTTTTCCAAATTCCGAATTTGCGCCTTAGCCTTCCTCGATATTTCTACGAACCACCTTGCGAATTCCCCTTTTTACCCCTAACCTTTCTTAATATTTCCACTTCAAAGCTTTCATAAATAACTTGTGTGCTAAACAAGATCAAAGATATAACCTTGCTCTTAACTCCCCGCGATTATCTTGAATTATCCGAATACGCAAAATACGGGATATCACATCAAGGACATGAGATAATGTAATTTTCCATATTCCATTTACCGTTTTAAAAAGATTTTTTTTTCTTTTGTTTCCTCCTCTTTATTCTTCTTTTTTTATTTTCACTTGATGACTGATGCAATTATTTTTTTGTCACTAAAAGAAATTATTTGAATATATTAATATTCATATTAAGAAAACTACAAGAAAATATATGGTATATTGTATAACAAAAGTACATGAAAATATACCTAAAAAGTATATGGTATAATCAAATTGGCAAATTTAACTGAAAATATGATTACAAAATATCTGTGAATATAATAGTAGAAATTAGTATATCTAAGTATGTATATTATATACCCAATACAACAACCCAGTGAAATCCCACATCGTGGGGTCTGGGGAGGGTAGAGTATACGCAGACCTTACTCCTATCAAGGTAGGACGACTGTTTCCGAATGTATATTATATACCCAATATACGAATATATTACTCTACGTGCGAACCAATAGTACTCTATAATAACATATATGATAACAATATACGATATATAGATAGAATAATCTATATAACAGATACTACAATAATATACTTGTTCATGAATTAGCTTGCTACCCCCCCCCGACCCCGATACAAAAAGGAGTCCACTTAGCCATTTGAACAACCTTTAAGAAAACACTAACTCGTAGACAAAAATAGGTAATTTGACTAAACTACTCCTAATTAAATAGACATTGAGATTTGATCATATAACACTTAATAGGGCCAAATTTAAAAAAACAAGGTTAATTCTTTCTTGATTCGATAAGTGAACACTTTTTTTGACCCAAGAAAAAAAGGTTAAGTGGACATTTTTTTTGATCCGGAGGGAGTAGTAGATTGTGCTGGAGCTCTTTTAGGTAAGCATTTATTGTGTTTTTATATGCATTTAGTTATGGTATCACTAATATTAGTAATCTCCTTATTTTTAGATTTTTATATATAGCAATAATCTCCTTATTTTTAGATTTAAGTTGCACAATTTTTAATATCTAAATTAGTTGTAGATTATACAGAGACCTCTCTAAAACGGCACTTGCATATAACAACATCTCTCTATTACAGCTAAGATTTTCCGGAATCGATTTTTTATATTATATTTTACTTCTCTATAACATCATTTGATCTCTATAACATCAACCAACTTTATAGCAGTACGTTATTTATAAAATTACCCCCATATAATAACTATTTTCTTTTTTTGGTAATATAATAATTAACCATCTTTATAAAAATAAAGTATCTATGATTATCAATAATAAGAGTGGAAATTTTGACCAAATATTTGATCATTTAATACACTATTTATGACAAAAAATATCATATGAATATATATATTTTCATCATTAAACTATTTTAGTTCGTTATACAAAGTGTGATTAAGCTTAGAATTTGACAATTAAAAATGAAAATTAGATTTTATGCATCTTTTTTGCCTATAACAGCGAAGTATTATTTAAATGTCAATGCTGTTATAGGTGTATAACAACCATTCTCTATAACAGCTGAAAAATTTCGAATACAACCATGCTGTTATAGAGAGATTTGACTATATAATTAACTCTTATATATCTTATATTTATGAAATTTTCTCCAAATACTAAAGACCAGCACTAAAGTGCAAATGGCCCCTAAGCATATCCAGTGTTGGGCTTATTTTAGTCCACATGTACTACTGGACCATTTACAAACTCATGAGCCCATACTCAAACAATTCCAAAATGACAAACAAATCCCCATATTTATCCTTTCTCTTCCATAAACCCTCAAAACCCCTTTGTCCATTTTACAGTTCTAACACCCCCACACCCTCACCATCTCCTTCTCTACAGAAATAAATAAATCAAATCAAATTTTGAACAAAACAATTAAAGTTTGCATTTTGGATTTTACCATAAGCTCAAAGTTGAAATCTTGATATGAAAGCTTTAAGAGTTTTAAGGACATTGAACTCATCACTATCTTCAAATCCAAGAAAACCCCATTTCAATTCAACCATTTTTCTTCGTTTTTACTCAGCCCAACCTCAAGAAGACAACCCCACAACCTCTGAAGAAGATGACACGTCATCCTCAGTCTTTGATAGTTCACAATATGATGTGGGGTTAGGATTAAACAATGATGTTAACTCAGAAAACAGTGTAAACAGCTCAACTTGGGATGAGAAATATAGGGAAAGAGTGAAAACTAAAGTGTTTGGTGAAGACCCTTTAGAGATTAAGAGGAGTTCAAGAATCTTGATTAAAGAAGAAGAGAAGAGAAGGAGAGCTGCTATATTGGCTAGGACACTTCTTGAAGCCGCGCTTGATCGGCCTGATGAAGAGGGGGAGGAAGATAAAGAGGATATGGTTGTGAAGGAAGAAGATCAAATGTCATTGAGTGTTGGAATTATTGGTGCTCCTAATGCTGGAAAATCTTCATTGACTAATTACATGGTTGGTTGTCTCTTTTCGATAAATTTACATGCTTTATTATGTTACCTTTATTAGAAAAAAATAAAAAATTACATGCTTTATTGTTATTTGAGTTAATGGTCAAAAACACACCTAAACTATCACCTTTTAGCGAGTTTTGTACCTAAACTATCCATTGTTCCATACCTCGATGGTGAGTTGGCCTTACGCGCCTGTTGTCGATTGGTTTTAAATATTTGGCCAACTCAGCATCGAGCTGCGTTTTAATATAAAGGGAGTGTTAATTTAGGTAGGTAAAGGGAATAATGGATAGTTGAGGTATGAAACTCGCAATAAAGTGATAGTTTAGGTGTGTTTTGACCATTAATGACTCCTCCTGCTCCACCCCCCTACACCCCCAAAAAAAAAAATACTGATGACTAATTGCCAATATTAGCTTAATTGATGAAAAGTGATAGATAAAGATTAAAAATTGCTAAACCTACTGATCCTCCAGAAAGGTTGATGGGCCCCTCTAATAGAAGATGAAGATGCAAACTTAGAGCTCTCATCCCGCTTTCCCTACTTCAGTGGATAGCCGAGCTAACTCAAAGAAGTAAGAAACCCAACCAAAGCTAGAAAAAGCATGAAGCCTTCCTGTTGAATGAGGATATTAGTGGTTACTAGTGAATACTGAGTATGGCAATGATATGCTTAAGTACTTTTAGTTTGTTATTGCTGTTTACATGAGTAGATGAAGATTAGGAATTGCTAAACCTACAGATGAAGATGCAAACTTAGAGCTTTCATCCTGCTCTCCCTATTTCAGTGAGAGCCAAGCTAACTCAAAGAACAAAGAAACCCAACCAAAGCTAGATAGAGCATGAAGCTTTCCTGTTGAATGAGGATATTAGTGGTTACTGGTGATTAGGGCAATGCTATGCTTAAGTAATTTTAGTTTGTTTTGTTGCTAAGTATGAAATTTCGAACAAACAATTAAGTTATTTAAATACATGGTTCGATTCTTGGTAAATTGTTAAATGAGTATACTGATGACTAATTGCCAATATTAGCTAAAAATAGATGAAATGCGATAGATGAAGATGATAAATTGCTAAACCTACTGCTCCCCCAGAAAGGCTGGTGGGCCAGTTCTCCTTCAAATTGATTGGACCCACTGCCCCTCTAATAGAAGATGAAGATGCAAACTTAGAGCTCTTATCCCGTTTTCCCTACTTCAGTGAGAGCCACGCTAACTCACAGAAGAAAGAAATCCAACGAAAGCTAGATAAAGCATGAGGCTTTCCAGTTGAATGAGGATATCGGTGGTTGCTGGTGATTAGGGCAATCTTATGCTTAAGTACTTTTAATTTGGTTTGTCGCTAAGTATGAAGTTTGGAACAAACAATTTAGTTTTTCAAGTACATGGTTCGATGACCCTTCCATGCTTTATTGTTGTTGTTCTTGTTGTTGTTGTTCTATGAGTATAGTGATGATTAATTTGCCAATATTGGTGGTTAATGCTCATTAGTGCAATGAAATGCTCAAGTATTTTTAGCTTGTATCTTGCTAAATATAAATTTTGAAATTGAGATGTAGTTGTTTCTGTTGTATTGTCTATAGAGTATACCCTATGAACTGTAACAACTCTCATTTTACCCCAAACAAAATGTCATTATTTTATTATTGGCAACTAATCACTGCAGTAGTCTTTAACCTTTGTCTGACCTTTTTCTGTTTCTGTAGGTTGGCACCAAAGTTTCTGCTGTATCACGGAAGACGAATACCACTACCCATGAAGTCTTAGGTGTGATGACTAAAGGAAAAACACAAATCGTGAGTGTACTTAGAATTACTAGGTTGCAGTTTGCTTTCTCTTCTCTGATTGTTGACCTCCATTTCATTTTCATCAGTTTTTTACTGCTTGAGCTGCATCTATTTGCTAAAATGAATTCTAATCTCCTACTATACAAATGAACTTTGCCAACTATACCAGTTAAAAAACTATTTTTGTCACATTTTAAAGCAACTGAACTATGTATCAATTACTCAGAAAAATGTCAAATTTCCTGCTCAAGAAATACAAATGATAGAAAATAAAAAATTCACCAAGTAAAGATTTTGACTACCCATATTTTATGAAACAAAAGACAATTCAAAAACATCTTAATAAACCCCGCCCCCCCTCCCCCCCCCCCCCCCCCACCCCCCCAAAAAAAAAATGATTGATAGGTGCCGGAAATTTGACCTTCCAGTCATTTCTATGTCTGAGCAATTCACACATAATTCAGTTTAATGTGACAAAAAACAGTTTGGTGATTTTACTATAATAGTGGATTAAGTGTTGTTACTTAAATGTGACAAACATATAGTTTTGTGACTTTACTGGTATAAAGGGTAAAGTTCCGGAACCATACATAAAATTCACCCACTAACTGATTAATTTTTTTCTTTCTTTCTTGGATTAAGATTACAATCTCGCTTTCTTAGGATTCATAAATATCCTAAGTTTGATTAAGCTGGCACAAGTTTGATGTCACCCATCATTCTTTTTGAAAAGGGGAATATGTACTCTTACATCAAACATCTTAGCGAGTGAACCTTTTATTTATTTTACCTTTTCAATTTTTTTTTTTTAAATGTAACATTGGAATAACTTTTATTTATTTAAAGGGAAACCTTTCGCAAAAGATAAATGAAGCAAATTGCAAAGAATGACTACTAGCAAAAAATGTCAAACCTTATGAGCTAATCTTGCAGGTAGAAGTATACTTTGTGTGTCTGAAATATATGAGAACAAAGCTGTTATATATTTAATGGATTCTTTATGCAGTGTTTCTTTGACACTCCCGGGCTTATGCTAAAGAAAAGTGGATTTCCCCACAAGGATGTGAAAGCACGTATTGAAAGTGCATGGAGGTCTATTGATCTATATGATGTACTCATTGTCATATTTGATGCTCACAGGCATCTTACCAAGTTAGTTTTTCTTCTTGCCTTGACTCCAAAAGTCCATTTCTGTATTTTATTGCTATAACTATGTGCTCCATCTCATGATATTATATATGCAAAACTTTTATCTATAATTACCTGTGATATGTAAGTTACTAATATAGGAAAAAAGAAAATATGGTAAAATGTGCTTTAATTGCTTAATCTGGATATGTTTGTTTAATTTTCAGATTTTCATCGTTAGGCTGAGTTCACAGAAGAAGGTAGATTTTGTTCTCCATATGTTTAGTGACATGGAGATGCTGTTCAATACTAGTACTATTACCTAATCCTGCATGCTCTTATTTGCTTTTATCTTTGGAGTTTGGTCTGGTTGTTATACTAGCCCATGTCATTTTTCAATCACTTTTTTTTAACAATTATTAAGCAAATAGTCCTCTGCATAGTATTGCATTCACCAACACCAATACAAGGTACCATTCATTTTAACATTTCAAATTTGGTGCATAGCTAAATTTTGTCACATTATATAGGGTGGAGGGAGTAGAATTTCTTGATGATGGTGCACATCTTCTGTGGCATGCTTCAATGGATGGGCTTTTGTCCTCTCGATTTCTCTTGCTCTGTAAATAAGATGCTTATTAATGAAACACAAACATTTAGGAGTACTTATCAAGGAAAAAAATGGCAATTTGGAGTTGCGTGCAAAGATTTGTAATTGTGGATTTCCATCTAAAAGCATTTCTTAAATCATTCAGAAGGATTTACTAATATGAAACTATAACATATACTCCCTCTGTCCCATATTATGTGATGGTGGTCGACTGAACACGAAGTCTAAAAAAGGAAGGTTTTTGAAACTTGTGGTGTAAAACATGCCATTGACATTTGTTTGGCTATAAAATCATGTCATCAAGGGTAAAATGAAGAAATTAAAGTTAAATTAATTCTAAATATAGTATTCCTTTTGAGACAGACTAAAACAGAAAATTTGTCACATAAAATGGGACAGAGGGTGTATATATTACTGGAGTACATCTTCTAAAGAAATTTCTCGCAGATACAGGTAATTTCAAGGGAAGGTTGAGGTTTACTAGTAGCATGGGTGTTTAACAAAATGTAGTTAGTTTGTTTAATGACACCGTGACACTGTAAGTCCTTGACTGAGGCTGGAGATTCTATATTCTTAGAAGTAAAACTGCTTGAACAGCTCTACATGCACCCAGGGGTATGACATAGTGGTCAGTAAACCAGGAAAGCTCCTGGTAGACCAAGATTCAAATTCCAACAACATAAACAACTCTAGTTGATCTTTCAGCTGGAAGAGTGACGTGGTACTTTTACTGGGGCAGGTAGCAGGTACCAGGTTAATTAGTCGAGTGCATTGAAGTTAGCTCGCACACCATCGTTAAAAATATAAAATAAACTACTTCAACAGCTCTACTTGTGATTGTTGAGGTGAAAAGGTGATGGTGTGGATAATATTCCTCTGGAATTTTTTTGAGGTAGAAAGTTGTGCTTCATAGAGGTGAGGTTAGAGTTCCAGAAGAGAAGATCAGCTTGAAATATATCAATGAGGTGACAACCATATTTTCCACGGCTGATGAAAGAAAACTACTTCCTCCATCCCAAATCTTTTGTCACTTTAGGCTTTTTGAGGGTCAAGGGATCATTTCGAAGTGAATTTGTCACTTTTAGCCTTTTGAAAGTCAACTGACGAACTACGACGTGAAACTTGACTTGGATGAAGTTCCTTATATGCTGGTAGAGGTTTATTTATCCAAGATTCATCTTTATGATCAAGATGATATTTGAAGTAATCTCGTGGTCCAATTAAAATTCCTGTCAAATTTGACTTCTGGGCCCATTTTGACCAACTGGTATTTTGGTTTTTGTTCAAGTGTAAGCTTGTCTCCCTATACAAAAACATGGTTCAAATCGCGTGTTAAGCCTTGATAATTTTCTCCCTTTAATAGAGCAGGCTTCCACTTGGGATAGGCATATGAGGGCCTTCCAAGGTCATTGCTGAGATAGAAATGTCAGGACTTCCCAAGATGATTAATTACTTGTACAATATGTGGCAGATAGAGTAGGTTTCCTTTCTTTTATGTAGTCGACGGTGTTGTGGTATTTCCAAATGTATGTCACTAATGTCTCAAGTAGGAATAGCATTTATGTCTATGTAATCCTCTTTTCCTTTTATTTTTGAAAATTTAGTTTTTCATTTGCAAATTCCAATCTAGGGTTAACAAATTATGCTCTTTAGATTTTAACACGGGAAGTGTCAGGTTTTCATAGCTTCGTATATGTATACATGCTAGCAGAGCTCCAAATATTGAGTTTTTGGTGTGAACTGAAATTCTGGGTCCTTTAACCCAAATGGGAAGGCTTTGGAATTTGTTGTGCCTGAAATCCTGGATCACCTTCAGTCAGAAGCGTACCTACCCCTAGAGTAGAGGGGTCACATGCCCCCGGTAACCTCGGGAAAAATATATGTATATATTTTGATTGGCACCCTCATTCACAAAGGTCGGTTAGCTGCACTGGTTGATACAGGGTGCACAAATGATCCTTTAGTGTGCAGACCTGGGTTCGATTTCTCCTCCAGCATCTGCACAATGTTTTTGCCGACAATTTTTGTAGCCACAGATCAGTAGTTCCCCCACTCCTCTGCCTTCAGTAGCTTTGTGCAGTGAAGATAGATATAGGTTTCCATGTTCAAAATGAAGTTGAAATTATCGAGAAAAAAATATTTAGAGAAGAATTAAGGTTGCACATTTAAAATGCATCTATAGCACTGTAGATTCATCAGAATTTTGCATGCATGATTTCTTTAGTCTAATTTTCTGAAACAGATCTTTTATAATGTTCTACTCTACAAATATATAGGCCCGATTCCAGAGTGGTGAGGTTGATTGAGAGAATGGGTTCTGAGGCTAATCCAAAGCAGAAACGTTTACTGTGTATCAATAAAGTTGACCTAATCGAGAAAAAGAAAGACTTGTTGAAAGTTGCTGAGGAATTCAAAGACCTTCCTGGATACGAGAGGTAATCTTTTACTTTCTCATATTATGGTATTGTATTATCCATTATTTGATTTAATTGAGATTAGTGCTCATTATCTTGTTTGCATTCTTGATTTCTCCTTTATTAGGTGCTTTACGATATCAGGACTAAAGGGAGCTGGAGTGAAAGATCTAACGAAATACTTGACGGAGCAGGCATGTTTACGTCTGAGGCTCTGTGTGTGTGTGGTGTTTTTACCCTTCTGCGTGCTACATTTAAGTCATACCTTATTAGTGATACCACCTACCTCTTTTTTTGGCGACTGCTAAGTTATTCTATCTACCTTGGGATCTTTTAGCTCCTAAAAGGTGGTTCTGCCTTATTTCTGTCATGGAGAGTGTAGTTTGAGCCAAAAACTATAATTGTTAGAGTGTAGTTTGAGCCAAAAACTATAATTGTTAGCGTAGTTTGAGCCAAAAATTATAATTGTTAAGAGTGTTGTTTGAACCAAAAACTATAATTCCCGCATCCCATTTTCTTCCCTATTAACTGCAGGCACTACTCTCTAAAGAGAGTGCATAGGGATGTGTTGCTGTGTTTTCTCTCATATACGTTATTATACATGTGTGGAGTTAAGAGGTTCTTCTAGTTAATTATTTCTTGCTTTGACCTCTCTTTGAAGGACTCATCCCCTTTTAGCGATGAAACTGGATGCTTAGTTTTGTAATCTATGTACTAAGTTTAAGGGCTTAACTCGTATACCGTGTTTGTTGTTATGCTTAGGCAGTGAAACGACCATGGGATGAAGATCCATTGATCATGAGTGAAGAAGTTATGAAGAATATTTCAATGGAAGTTGTCAGGGAAAAGTTGCTACATTACATACATCAGGTATTCCATTGTCTTGTTTGTGCACTTTGAGGATGTGCATTCTTTAACCAGCAGGGGACAAAGTACCTTTTATATTACATTAATGCAGTTGATAAGCATGAAGATGACCTGCTAATTTGTCTATGTAGGAAATCCCATATGGCATTGACCATCGCCTGATGGACTGGAAGGAGCTACATGATGGTTCCCTAAGAATTGAACAGCATTTGATCACACACAAGATAAGCCAACGCAAGATTCTCGTAGGAAAGAAAGGTTCCAAAATAGGGTAATGTTCTTTCCATTGAACTTTACCCGACCTTTTTATTAATACTAGAAGAACATGAAGTAGATGTGAGTAACTTCTTAAGCTTAATATCTGAGCCGAAGTGAACAACAAAATTGGTTCATAAAATTTCTTCTTGATATCTTGTCCATGAAAACAATGAAAATGAGATTAGTTTTAATGCATGATCCTGTAGAGGAGGATGGGACCGAGCTAATTTATGTACTTGAACCATCACCCTAGATAAAAGCTTTTCCTTCTCCGTGTAATCGGATTTTTCCAATGTATAAAATCAAAATTCCAATGGCTTTGGCTACTCTAGCCTTCCCGACCACGATTTTTTCTTATCTACTGGTGTATGAACATGAACAAGACTGTTCCCTTCTACGTTCGCATCTAAAAGTAGTATTTATTGTTCTTAAAAAAGCAATTATAATTTGGAGCTTATATATTTTCTTCGGCAAAGTGCTGTTTGACATGAATGATATTAGCTCGGGGAAAGTTGCCATAGTATAACATTTTATATCTGTTATTTTTGTGCAGGACAATAGGCATCGAGGCAAATGAAGAGTTAAGAACGATATTCAAGAGAACCGTCCATCTAGTCCTTATGGTTAGAGTGAAATCATGAGATCAAAGAACAATGTCCTTGTTTTGCATGTATATATTGAGGTGCTCCAGTTTTGTCCCTTTACCAAAGCAAATGTCAGTTGACACAATAATCTACAAAAGCATATCATAATCTAAAATTATGTTCTGATGCAGAATATGGAAGAAAAGTTTAATTTCCCTTTCATGTGAATACATTCATATTCTTTTCTATAATTTAAGGTCAAAATTCTAGACATTGTTTGTATTCATGTTGGATTAAGTGTACAATGCTCTTTCCACTAGAGTAAGATTAGGTGTCCTGTTGGTTCTATTGCATTAATATATTTGAACCTTCAATTGTTCAATTTCTCATCTAAGCTATCTACTTCGTGTTCTTACAATATATTTTAAAACCTTGCAAGTGTTCCCATATTTAGATTTGCACCTAATCAAATTAGTTACTATCCAAACATGGTGATGCTTACGTGGTAAAGGGTAGTTGGGTGCATTAAGTTCTAGCAACATACGTGATTTGTGAAAAGGTCAGATCACTTGCATGTATTGTATGCAGTCCTACCTTGTACTTTTGCAAAAGCTCATTTTCACGGCTTAAACTCGTGACTTTCTGGTTATACAGCTACAACTTTTACTGTTCTGACAAGGTGAAAATTCTTGCCACATGGTAACATTTACACAGTAGTGCTGAAAATAGCCATATTGTACATTTGTATTGGTACTTGCAATACGTGCCCGTGAGATGTACGGGCTGAACATGTCTATTCACTTTAATTAGCTAGTCTTTAAGGTTTGTATTTTGAAAATAATTTTTAAAAACATTCTAATTGTTATTTTATATAGTAACATATACAAAATGTATTTTATGTATCATCACTTTAGTAATCATTAAAAAATGGAATTTAAAAACTAAAAACATATGATGGAATTAAGTCTTTGAGATGAAAAGAGTAGGACTTTTTTCTCATTGTCATGACAATGAAAGTTGTTTATTGTGAAAAAGAAAATTAGTAAGAATATGAGGGAAATTAATATTTTGATTCTAGATTTTTTCTTTGAAATCTTTAATGGCTTATATGTATACCGATAGGTTGATATCCATTTCAATTAACTAACTGTTCAGATTCACACATAAGAACCATTGTTGTATATATTGGATTTTTTAAAAGCAAAACTAATAAAATATTTTTATTAAATTAATTAAAAAATACAATATAATTTTTTATATTAACAATTATAGATTAAAAAATTTGTTATAAAGTAATCAAAATTAGAAAGATATATGTTATATCGTAAGTCACCAAATTTTAATTCTAAAATGAAAATATAAAGTAATACATTTTATAAATGTAAAGAAATAATAATCAAAGACTGCAAAAGAGAGTAAAATAAGTAGAGTATTGACAAAGAAGGAAAATGGGGATAAAAGTCACTTCCTCCCTTCACTTTTACTTGTCCACGTTAACACATCAATTTTTTTTTTCTTCTTCTTATTTTACCCTTCACATTAATTACTCATTTTCAAATCATTTTTTGAGGTTATTGAGACTATACACCAATAAAGATGGATATTATGATAAAATATATACTTCATTTATTAATTCTTATAGAACGTGAAAAGTCAAAAGTGGACAAGTTATGTGTAAGAGAATTAAAATTGAAGTGCATGCGCGTATACATGAGAAGAGAACAAATATTCAGTACTATGACATATGTCCAAGTGGAATAAAAAAGTAGTTGGTTAAAGTGTATAATTTATATAACTTGCACTGCTATTGTTCATCCTCTCTTCACGTTTAAAGTATTGACAAAGAAGAAAAAACGGGGATAAAAGTCACTCCCTCCGTTTACTTTTACTTGTCAACGTTAACATATCAAGAGAAAGAAATTTTTGTTCTTATTATTAATTCTACCCTTCACATTAATTACTCATTTTCAAATCATTTTCGAAGGCTATTGAGACTTACACCAATAAATATAAATATTATGGTAAAATATATACTACCTCCGTCCCATATTACTTGTCACTTTCCCTTTTGCACGCCCCTTAAGAAATCATAAATAAAAGATGTATTTTACTATCTTATCTCTATCTCTCTCCAATAAATACATTCTAATCAAAATTGACTATTTTCAAGAACATTTATTACTAAGGGTAAAATGGGAAATATTTAATTAATTTTACCTTGATTTTGTAAATGAACAAGTAATTTGGACATATATTTTTAGTAATGTGGGCAAGTAATAGGGATGGAGAGGATAAGATGAGAAAAAATTAATTAATTTTATCTTGGTTTTGTAAATGAACAAGTAATTTGGACATATATTTTTAGTAATGTTGAGTACTTCATTTATGAACAAGTAAAAGTGCACAGAGGAAATAAATAGGTGTCGGAGAATTAAAATTGAAGTGCATACGTGTATACATGAGGAGAGAATAAATATTGAGTACTATGACATATGTCCATGTGAGATAAAAAGTAGTTTAGTAATGTGGCCAAGTAGTGCACGGAGGAAATAAATGTGTCGGAGAATTAAATTTAAAGTGCATACGTGTGTACACAGTGGCGGAGCCACACTATGCCGAGGGTGTTCATCTGAACCCTCTCGGCGGAAAAAAATACTATTTTTACAAGGTTAAAATTATTTTTTATGTATATATTGTAGATGTTGAACCCCTTTAGGCTTCTTCGTATGTTTACTTTTTTATATTTTGAACCCCCTCAGCGGAAATCCTGGCTCCGCCACTATGTATACATGAGAAGAGATAACTATTCAGTATTATGACATATTTTCACGTGGGATAAAAAAATAGTTGATTAAAATGTACAATTTATATAGCTTGTGGTAAAAATTTGTAATGTTGTGTCATTCCTCTCTTCACACTTATATATATTAGAAATTCTTCAAGCTGATGTGTAAAGGATTGATTGAGGTGTAACTATTTCGGGTCCAAAAAGAATAAAAGTCTATGAAATATTACTATTTGCAGAGTTATCGACTTAATAAGTTAACTAGTGAACTTGCCGCGCAAAGCGCTTCGCGCGGTTATGACTGATTTCGTTATATTTATGATTTTTTTTTTCTAATGTTCATTTTTTTAGAATAATTAAGATAGGTTGTTTCACCTATTTTTTTTTATCTTCTCATTCTCTTATATCATGTTTGGTTTCACAAAGTGAAGGGGAATTTAACGGAGAAAAATTTCATTGATTAATTTTCTTTACATAAAATATCTATAATTAACCTTTTTAGCTGTTTGACAAAAATTGCAATAAAGGTTAGATATGTTCTCATTTCAGTCTAATTTTTAAGTAATATAAAAAATTATATAGTTAGATACGTTTTCACCAGGAACATGGTATCTATTCATGTAACTGTATGTTATTTGATCTAAGCTTATTTAAAGCAAGTTTTGATGCTAAGATCTCTTACTTTTAAGGTTTGAACCTTTTTTGTTTGATTAATACTTCATTAGCACATTTTAGTTAATTGAGATTTGTATGGGAGAGGATAGCTTATGAGTTGATTTTGGTATGTTATTTGTCCAATGGAAGACATTTTGGTGATATTCTCATAATAAGTCATTGGTCCCTTCAAGTAATAAGGTGCATAAAATTTTAAGAAAATCTCTAAAAGTTACAACTTATTTTGTTGGCAAGAAAACCAAAATGCTTTTATCAGAGATCAAAACAAAACATTCTAAATGAAAAAAAAAAAAAACTTACTGTTGTTGGGGTAAAAGTCTATTAAAAACCAAAGTAATTTTACAAATTCATTAATAAATTTCTCCTATAGAAATATTTTTAAAAAAGTGTTCAAAAGGTAATGGAACTACACCTCTATCTTTGAAAACATGATTGAGGGGTGAAACAAACATCTATCCTTATATTCGTTTCAAATAATTACTGATCCTTGTTTTAAAAGAGATTACAACAACATTATCTTTCGTTCTTCCTTTTCATCCGTTTTTTTTCTTCTTGTCTTTTTGTTTATTTTCTTCTCAGTTTTTATCTACCAATTAGTCACCAAAGTCTGAAGTCACTGCTTTAAATATAGGAAAATTTCTTTTCCCTTAAAAAAAATCAGACTCAATATTTACAACATCTCATAAAATTCATGTTTACCAATTTACAATTTTCACGATGTTTTTTGCATATAAATTCCGCCAAAAGAAATGACGTATAGAAAACAAATCTACAAAGTTCAACTGAAAGAGAAAAGAGAGAATAAATTAGAAAATTAAGCGAAATTAAAATGCGAAACTCCATATTCATGAAGTACAGAATACTAAGGATTAATAACATATAACAGCTCACACACATACCAAAATATTTCTGCGGAAGAATCCAATGCTACCACGCATCTCCACGACTCCACCTTTCTACTTCCACCGACATGACCACTTTTGTCATCTTCATCGTCTCATTATATAAAGTCGTCAATTGTTTTGTCCATTTGATCGAGGTCTCTCCTCATCTACGTTCTTCATAGTTGATATCTTGCAATTTTTCTTTCTTTCTATTTTTAATGATTCACTTCTTTCCTCTGCGCTACATATACTACCGAGATCGTTTATTTTCTCCATTTAATTCCCTTCCTCAGCAACACTATAAAAATGCTTTTTTCTATCTTGCTTACCTATATACGTTGTCATAGCTATAAAATATTCGTCCTCAAAACAAAAACAGTTTGGGATGATGAAATGTCCTAAGAAGTGTTATTTTTATATCTTGCATTTTCCTTAATGTCTTCCTCTTTAATGTGCTTAAACACATATACAATATTTAACGTCTATACATGTATATTCTAATAATAAAGCAATTAATGGTAGAAATTTAAGGTAAGAAATGAGTAGAGGGTAACGTACATGTAAATTCTAATAACCAAAAAAAAAAAAAAAATAGTGGAAGAAATTTAAGGGAAATTAATAGTGAGTCTTCATTTAGTCTTAACAGAAATAATCTGTTCATTCACTTCTTTTTTGAAAAAGATATACTACTGCTAACTTAAAAATAAGTAGGAAATGGTGACCCTTTGTCTTCACCCGTTTGTTGACATATTAAAGATCTTATTTAGGGGACTTTAATTATAATTGATAAGGGAAAATAAAAAGAATCAGATTATTTGGATATTTTGGAGCAAAATGAGAAGGTGAAAATTTCAAAAAAAGGAGAAAAAAGATAAATAGGAATGGTGATCATAGAAAGGTGCCGCATCACCTTATTTATGCCTAGCTTTATATTATATATAGATTTACTTAATAGCTGAGACCAATTGGGCAAAACTATAACTACATCCATAAAAAAAAAATTAATTTTGATTGTTTCTTTTTTGTCAAAATTCACCTTACATTATCGGACGAATCAAATCTCATGGGAGCAATGTACTTGATTGACCATGTAATACTGATTTAAAGATAAAGAGTGTTTATCTCCTTTGGAAAATGCAGTGAGGAAGAATTACATAATCCTTGATTGGTCCATAAAGAAAAGAATATATACTTTTAACGACTCAACATTAGGTAGTAATTAGCTAAAAGTAAATATTAGATGGCAATTATGATTAGGTGTATAGTATATATTTCCTAGTTAGGATTAGAGTTGCAGTGATTGCAATTTTATACTTAGGTTGTGTACTTGTGTTTGGTCTTATTGTTTGAGAAGCACTTTTTAAGGTATTACAGAGGCAGATTGGAACCAATCTTTTCGTAATTGCTTGAGTGTCAAATTACAAAAAATATATATAAAAAATCACTTTATAAGTAGCATCATCTAAATGATAAATAATTTGAAGACTTTAGTTAAAGTTTTTTTTTTAATTAATTAAATGCAAAAAAGCAAATCTATATCTATATATAATATAAAGCTAAGCATAAACAAGGTGATGTGACACCTCTCTATGATCACCATTCTTATTTATCTTTTTTCTCCTTTTTTTTGGCCTTTTCCTCACTTTTTTAAAATTTTTTAAATTTTAAAAATCATCTCCATACCTTAATCTTCATAACTTCTACTTATTAAGAATGTAATAATTAGTAGTATCCATAACTTCCAAGCCTTTCATGGTAATAACCCCCAAATGAATTAATGTGCAAATTTATGAGCACTTTATTTGTCATCTATTTGATATCTGCTAACCTTTCTTTGTTGATTAGAAAGTTCAGATTTTTTTTTTTTTTTTTTAAATTAAGAGATTCACATAACTCATAAAAAAATAATAACTATACGCAAAATAACTGTTAAGCTCCTGTCCGTTTGCTTTCTTTAAGAAAACCAAAAATCACCGGTCCGTTTGATTTTTCATATCAGTTACAAAACTGCTTTTATGAATTGGTGTTATTTAGGGATTCACCACTATTTATGAACAAAATCTAAAATGGAGAGGTGTCTTTTTCTCTCTAAAAGCATGTCCATAAGTGATAAGCTTGAGCATCTATGCTATCAAAGGCAACCTGGAACTAGCTGCTTACAAAAAGCCAAAAAGGTATGAGAGGCTTATATCTGGTCTTAATTTTGTATTATGCTTTTATATTTTTTTCCTTGCACATTTGTTTTCTTAAGTTCATTTTTAAGCATTCCTTATTCAATTGTTGTTTAAGGTGATTTAAAAGGAAGTTGGCAAAGCACGATCATGTTTTTGGGCGGCAGTACTAATAAATTTGAAGCTATATTGCGAGTCGCCAGATAAGAAATTGTATTTATATAACATTCTTATGCTGGATTTTTTTTCTTCCCAATTAATAGAGAAGATTGCAATGAGTACAAAAAGATTACCGTTTCTTTCTATGCTAATTCTTTGTTTGGTCACGGATCATATGTGAATTAGTATGTTGAATTGGCTAGATAAAGTTGTTTTTATCCCTCTTACATTCAAATGTTTAACTATTAACAAAAGCATTTGCTTCATCAAGGTAAACTCCAATTATGTCGTTTGAATAACATTTATAAACATACGATCAATTTTTTGTTGCTTATTTCAATATTAATTTTACTTATTATAGATACAAGGTACGCACTCTAATAAGAAAATTTCAGCTATTTTTAAATTTGTAATGAAAGGCCGACAAGAGGTAGTAGAAGTCATATGATGTTGTTGCTAATTACAAAATTTGTACTTCCTTTATAAAAAAAATCATCTTCTCAATGTACCACTAATAATAATTAACTATACATTTTATATGCATGCCAAAGTGATAAATTAACCCAACGATAATTTAGTTGTAAGCCTATTTGTTTTCATAGAGCAGAAAACTGTGTCTAAATTCTTTATTCACGTGTTGGTCTTAGGAACGTGATGTGGCGACAAACATTTTGTTCTTTAGCTTTTTTCCTCAAACATTTTGATCCTTTTCCCCTTCTCCTAAAATAAATGTTATTAATTTATATGAAAATTATTAATAAAAGAAAATACCTTCCCTCTTCCCCTCTTTTTCATTTTTGTATTTCTTTGTGCTTAGGGGGCTCTGAGTTATTGTGATCTTGATTTTCTTTTAATTTTGTTTCAAGCCCATGTTCTTAGAGTAGGGTTGACAGCTAACAAACTACTGATATGTTTTTTTTTTTTTGTTTTCTTTTTCAGGTTCGTGAGCTCTTGCAAATGTTCTATTCAATTCATTTGCTTATTTAAGTATCATGAGAATTTTTAATAAGTTTTAATATGTTGTAAAATCAATTCTTTAGTTATTAGTGAGAGTAGGACTATTTTTTTTTAATGTTTCTTTATGTTCTCTTTTTTGTTTATTTAATCGGGTATTTTCATAATTTTCTTAAATTTATGTACTTTGTGTTTTGGGGTTATGTAACTTTGATACCCTCAGTGAGAGGTTTAAGGCTAATAAGTATGTGTTACATTCTTATTTTTTTTCTTTTACTTTTCCTCCGTATTTCTTTCTTTTTTTAGTAGATTTATGATTTTTATGCTTATTAGCATGATGGTGGTTTTTTTTTTTTTTTTTTTTTTTTGCATTTATATTGTAATTTTTTTTTTGGCAAAATAAATATTTTAAACTAAATGTGGGAATTAATATTTATACCTTTAATTTTACTTTCCATCAATATGTGTATTTTTTTTGTTTTCCATTTAATCTATGATCTTTATGTTTGTAAGAGAATTTTTTATGACGGCGCGAAGCGCGGTCAAGTACACTAGTTAGAAAATAAAGAGAAGGAGTATATTTATTTGACTTTGGCCGTACATGTGCTATCGACAAGGCGTGACATTGTTTTTGTCTTTAATGTTGAAATAGTTCGGTAAATATAAAGTTTTACTAAAGGTTTTTATCATAAATACTTCAGTGGATAATTATGGTAGCCAGTTAATACCTAAATTTCCTTTTTGTTGGCGGGGAGTGCAATTCCATGCCTTGTAATTCCCTCAATTCCATACCTTGTAATCCCCTCATCCTTTCCTTTAATCCTAGTTCTGTTTCCATATGTTGGGGACTTCAAATTAGAAAATTTATAAGGGGAAGTTTGGCCAAAAGAGTGTAGTGCCAGAAGAACCTGAATTTCCTATTCCATTTTCGTTTGATTTGCAAGGACGACTACAGCAACAAAGTACCATATGTACGAGTACAATGATTAATGAACTAAAACCAAAATTGAACTAAAAATAGATAAGATAAGATCAAAACTGGAACTCCTTCTAGGATGGAGTCAGGATTTTCACCGAGAAAATTTTAAAAATAAGAAACTACACGTATAGTGAATATCAAAGAGATTTAACATATACAACATCTATTATATATATATATATATATAATCAACATTGTACCTACAATGTAACTTTCCAACTAAGATGATTCAGATAAACCCCTTACGCTCCTAACTCCGTCATTGTACCTCCTTGGACAAAAACAAAGGGAAAATAAATATTGCTACACCCTACTACTTCTGCTCCAATTTAAATGTCATTTTGACCTTTCAAATTTAGTCCAAAAGAGTCCAAAACAAGCGTCGTTTTAGAAGAACAAAAGTTTTTATTTATTTTCAAATATATTGGTACCGAAATAGATTATCGAAAAGGCATGAGGAGAGATGAAGGTTAGACTTTGAGTTTTGAGAAGATATTAAGGGTAACTTAGTCAAATAATTATTAAAAATATTCTATTAATTTTTTCTAATATGTGCGCAAAAACTAACAATACGATTTGCGGCAGTGTTCTATCTAAATATATGGATCTAGCCTTAAAGCTATGGGTTTTGGTTCATTCAGTGACTTTTGTCTAAATTTGTATTTTTATTAAGAAATTTACTAAATATTAGAAATATGATTGTCAATTCAATTACTATACACCCTTCATTTCAATTTATGTAACATTTTTCACTTTTCAAGAGTAAATATGATGAAAAAGCACATTTTAAATATTGGTCAAAATTTATATAATTTAATTGAGAAATGAAAATTGCCACATAATTGTGACAAAAAATTTTAGGTCGCTATAAAAATCCATAAAATTCAAATCTTAAATTTTTCTCGGTCCATATATATGTCGAAATTCTAAGTTAGCATTGACTGAATGCAAAAGAAACCGCGTGCTAAGATTGATTGGGTAGTTGCAATTCAAGTAATTAAACAAACACCTTTAAAACCCTAGTAACTCCCATAAATCTAAGGGTAAGCTTGAGGGATTCCACTATTTTAACCAAGAGACCATTGGAGGCAAATTTAAAAAGTCAAAACTTTGAAGCAGTAGCCTTTTCCATCAATCTAGCACTAAATCAGAAACAAGTCAAACTTCTGATGTAACTAGCCAATGTTGCTTTTACTCACACAGAAAAATTGAATAGTTAATTCATCTTAAAACTAAATATGTTCAATTATGATCATGTATTCAATTGTTAAAACCAAGAGGTAAAATCTAAAAGTGATCAGTATTCTTTTCTCTTTTGAGAGTTTAGCTGATACATTAGAAACTATCAAGCATCACAAAATGATGAAAGTTGCATGTAAAAAACTGAACGTATATGTCTAGGTATATAATAGTCGCGAATTTTGATTTTTTCAAAATGGAGCAAGACATTTATTTTGAACGAATTATAGGGTAACTAAGATGGGTAAATACTTACCGCCCAGTGTTTATAGCAAGCCATATCCCGTTAATTTTCTTAAACTCAATAAAAGTATTTTTAAAGGATAGCAAGTAGAATTAACATTATATTTTGTCCATATATTTTTACATAATTCTTGATACAATTTCTTATTTTCTGGTAAATCATCATGTTTTTTTAATTTTTTATATAGTGAAAACCAAAGGGAGTGATGACCTTGTGTTATACCCGTTCTGGAACCGAATGGGCTTATATTTTGTTTCATAGTTCCCCACTACTATATATATATATAATGATATATTATAGCTATTATAGCTGCATATTTGTTTACCCTCTCGTGTTTTAACGAATAAGGAGAAAATAAAGCTTAGTTATGATGTAAAATATAATTTTCAAACTTGTAGTACATAATTAGTCCATTGCTTGGTGTAAATTGTAAATAGTACTCACTAAAATTAGTTTATGAATATTCAAAGCAAAATGATGGGCAATACAGAAAGATCTTGGGTCAGGAAATTGATCAGAAATTATTATTAAAGTTATAAGAATGTCTTCACTAATCATGATTACTCCTTAAAAAAAAATTAAAAAAAGAAAAGTACATATAGGTAGCTTTCTTGAGCAGTACTGACTGTACAACTTGGAAACATAGGTTTCTTGAAGGAATGCACAAATTCCAAATCTGGGGACAAACTTTTTCCTTAAAAGGAGGTTTCTTGAATGGAAACACAATTTCCAAATCTGATCACCCCAACTTTTTCCATTTTTGTATTCTTGAAAAAACACAAGCTTTGTAGGGTAATCATAATAAATAGATTGACAGAAACAAGACAGTGAGGGGGTGGTGTAGGGGGTATTTAGGGTGTGGGGGTGTATGACTGACTAGTAATTCTGACTTAGATTTTGCAACCCCCCTTAACAAAACCAAACAAAAGCCAAGACAGTTGGAAAAAGAGAATATTATTACTCATTGAAAAGGGAAAGCTAATGGTCTTTCTCTTTTTCAAATCCATCAAAGATCTCATAGTCATAGATTTCATTGCTTTTGGTACAAATAGTTCAGATTGGACAAAAGTTCTCCGAAATAAAAAGAAAAAAGGATAATTTATATAAGTTGACACTGTAAAAGAGTTTTTAAATTAGCAGATTTATTAAAAGATAAATAAAAAAGAGATTAGTAACATAAAAAATAAGTACACAAAAAATCTGCAATAACATGTATGATACTAATTATTTTTTACAATATCAACATTCAACATATATAATTAAGTTAAATTTGAAAAGGAAAACTTCACATTGGGATTTGATATTAAATCTCAAACAATTAATTACATCTAAGACTACCACTTACTAGTACAATAGTACTATGACAATGATAATACTTATTTAAATAAATGTTTTATTATATCTCTGATTTGTGATATTTAAAGAAGTGTTAAGACCTGGTGACACTTGGAATTTTAGACAAATCGGGTAAAGATATTAAATAAGAATGCAAAAGAATAGTTGCTGCGTACTTATTACTATAGATTTTGCACTGTGTTCGTTTCTTCTATTTTGGTCATGTTGAGTAGTAGAGTAAAGGAAACTTATCTGCCTCTTATTAAGAACTTGGAAACTAGCATTTATTCTACGCTGCTGGTGGAAACAAATTCAAATATTTGACAGGACAACAATAAATACTAAAGATGATTCTTTAAAATTTGAATGCTTTCAAGATCGCATAAGGTTTGACATAGAGTGCAACGTCCTTAAGTTTTCTTCTTTTCATTATTAAGGTAATATAGATTCTTGCACTTAGCTTACTAAGCCTTTTTTCTAGAAAAGCTTTTGATTAGGTTGAAAGCCTGCATATACCCAATTCATTAGGATTAAGTTGTGGAAACCTTCGGGAGCGGAGCTATGTAGAGCCGTTGAAAAATTATAATATGAAAAAAAGGTTTTCTGATTATATATGAACCTTTGAATCCACTTGACATAAGTGAAGATTTTTGTGCAATATTGGCAAATTATGCTTTAGGTAACAAGTTAAATTTCAAATGTGATATTCTAGTATTTTTTTTTAATCCCCTTGTATTCATTCATAGCTCCGCCACCGAAAACCTTGATTGTGTAAAGAGAAGCAAACACTATATGTAAGAGAAGAAAAAAATCTATACGCAGAGTTAATTAAAAAGATTTTAATTTCCATGTTTGGAGGGTGTAAAAAACTAGGTCACTTCTAAATTGTTACGAGTAAATACATTGTGATAAACATCAATTGATAACCTGGAAAAAATAGAGTAAGAAAATTACAATGTTAGTAAGTGTAACTTAAATCCAGTTGGTAGTAACCATGGAGTTCTTGGTCTCTAAGCTGTTGTCTGCAATAAAATGCTCACTCTCTTCTGTAACCGAGAACCTATTAATTTAGCTTCTAATTATATATAACCTTATCACAGACCTTGCCATATATATCTATTCCAAACTGGCTTAATTAGTATAGATGTAAATCTCAAACACCCTAAACTTTTCTCAGAATCACTTTGAATTAAAAATATTAGCATCTGTACTTATTTACTAGGGCGTGAATTCTGTCTTTCTTCTTATAGTTGTGGTCTAGACAACCCTCAAGTAACAGAAATTTTTGTAGTTCATCTTTTCTTTTCTTTTCTATTTGTTGCTATACAACTTAGTAATTACTTAGTTTAATTTCTCTGATAGTTGTCAAGTACTACATACATGAGTCGAGGTGTTATTGAATTACTTAACTGATATTTACAAAAAAAGAAAAGAGTTTTAAGTTTTTGCACTGATAATGTAAAAAAATATTTACCCGCTTAGATTTTTATAAATTATCTATAACAAACCAACCTGATATCACAAGTTAACCTTTAACAAGTTAACTTACATGATTGATTATAATTCCAAATAAAAGGAGATAAAATCAAAATAAATATAATAGAAACATTTCCTCTACACAAACTAGGAGATCAAGAACTCCATTAGTTAATTATGTTCATAATATATATCTTGTCTCTTTATTTATGTGTATGTATGTGTTGTCTGGTTATCTGTTTCAACTGCAGTCTGCTGATTGTCCTTCCTTCCTCGGCCTTGACAAGAAAACACTGAAATGATACATGTATCCATCAAAAAGATGATATCCACTTTTCCTTTTCTCTGCAAAAAAGATTTAGTAAAAAAAATAAACCAAATAAAAAAGATTAAAGGAAATAAAAGGTTCCCATTTAACTCCTATATAAACACTTGCTCTCCTCTCCCAAAACAAACCAAGAATCCAAAAGACAAAGAGAGAAGCCAAAAAAGAGACTTACCCTTCTAGTTTTGCTTAGTTTTCTGCCAAAGATTCATATCCTTGTCCTCATTTTCTTCCTCTTTAGTGAAACTCCCACTGAATTTGAGAAACAAAAGAACCCCTCGTTGTTGATTGCTAAAAAAAACCTTAACTTTCCCTTTAAGCTGTTGTTTCCTCTAACTTCAAACTTGAAGGCACAATTCAAATCCCTTTTAGTGTTAGCTCCAATTATAGTCTACCTTTTCTTTCCTAGACCAAAAAAATGGAAGCTTTTCATCATGCACCTATTAGCTTTCACTTTCCCTATGCTTTCCCAGTCCCAACACCAACAACCAACTTTCTTGGAACTACAACAGCACCAAATTTATCAATTAACGGATCAGACACTTGGATGGATAGTAGAATTTGGAGTAGACTTCCACATAGGCTCATTGATAGGATCGTTGCTTTTCTTCCACCACCAGCTTTCTTTAGAGCTAGAGCTGTTTGTAAGAGATTTTATGGCCTTCTTTACTCTACTCATTTTCTTGAATTGTACCTCCAAGTTTCCCCTCAGAGACATTGGTTCATTTTCTTCAACCAAAAAGTGCCAAGAAACAACATTTACAAGAACAACAACAGTACTAATGCTGGAAGTAATTCAGTTGAAGGGTACCTGTTTGATCCTGATAATCTTTCTTGGTATAGGCTTTCTTTTGCTTTAATCCCACAAGGGTTTTCTCCTGTTTCCTCTTCTGGTGGACTAATTTGCTTTGTTTCTGATGAAGCTGGATCAAAAAACATACTTTTGTGTAATCCTCTTGTGGGGTCCATAATTCCCCTACCTCCAACTTTAAGGCCTAGGTTGTTCCCTTCTATTGGTTTGACCATAACTAATTCATCTATTGACTTAGCTGTGGCTGGAGATGATTTAATCTCTCCTTATGCTGTTAAAAATTTGACCACTGAATCATTTCACATTGATGGGAATGGATTTTACTCAATATGGGGTACAACTTCTTCACTTCCAAGATTATGCAGTTTTGAATCAGGCAAAATGGTGCATGTTCAAGGGAGATTTTACTGCATGAATTTTAGTCCTTTTAGTGTGCTTTCTTATGATATTGGCACAAATAATTGGTCCAAAATTCAAGCCCCTATGCGACGATTTCTACGTTCGCCTAGCCTGGTGGAGGGGAATGGAAGGCTTGTTTTAGTTGCTGCAGTTGAGAAGAGCAAACTGAATGTGCCAAGGAGTTTGAGGTTATGGGCATTGCAAGATTGTGGGACAATGTGGGTGGAAATTGAAAGGATGCCACAACAATTGTATGTCCAATTTGCTGAATTGGAAAATGGGCAAGGTTTTAATTGTGTTGGACATGGTGAATTTGTGGTGATAATGATTAAGAATAATTCAGATAAGGCATTGTTGTTTGATTTTTGCAAGAAGAGGTGGCTTTGGATTCCACCTTGTCCATTTGTGGGTGGAAATAGTAATGTTGATTATGGTGGTACTAGTAATAAGTATGGTGGGGAATATGGAGGGGGAGAGTTGCATGGATTTGGTTATGATCCTAGACTTGCTGCACCAATTGGTGCACTTCTTGATCAGTTGACATTGCCCTTTCAGTCTTTCAACTGATAGTTAAACTGTTTTTAAGTGGGGTATCAGTAGTACTAGTACTATGAATAGTAGTAAGTTATTAAGTTTAGTTTGGTTATTAGTGTATTTTAATGTTCAATTTAGTAACTGCTGTTATATTAGTGAGAAGTTTACTAAGAAGTTTGTACTCTACTACTCTTGGCTTATTATGAGTTTTTACATTGATCTGTGCTAATATTATTGTTCTCAGTTAACAAGTTCAATTTTTTTTTTCACCTTGTTCTACAGACAAATGAGAGTTTACTTGGCTATAAGAGAGAACAACATCAACATTAACATTAGCAAACTTATTTACTGACTTGTGTTTTTTCTTCTTTTTTAATTTTTTGCTTGATCCTTTTTTTCCTTTGTACTTTTTGACAGTAAATGAAAACTACAAACTAGAAAACCCTAATATTTAAAACAACATTAACATAGTAATGTTTTCAATCTACAATGGCTATTAGCCTATTTAGCACCGTTAATGAGTAACGACTAAACTTCAGTACCAAATTTACAAGAATTTCTGATTTGATGAATTATAGGATCGTACATGCTTTTTTCTACATGTAACCTTGCATTTAGTAAATATGAAATTCTTCTTCTATATTTTCTGGAAAGAGAAGTGTTGGATATTAAATATGGGTTGTGGGTTGCCCATGTGGACAAGCCCGACCCAGTTAAAAACAAAAACCACATAAGAAGTTACTGCAGAGGAAGTTTATCGCACAATAGAGAACACTCTACGTGGATAGAGGTTGCAAAAAACAGTTTTCCTTTTCCGACGTAGTAACTTCTGATTTTTTCCACTTCTCTTCTCTTCAAATAGAGAAAACCCAGTATTTTTGATGACAAGAAAAATTGAGCTCCTTAATACACACAAAAGTAAGACATCTATTGTCACGACCCGACTAGGGCCGCGACGGGTACCCGGGGCTAACCACCGAGCACCGCTCGTTTCCTCACTCGTCATAACCATTTTACATTTCTTTATCATTCATAATCTCATAATCATAAGACAACCATTTTTATTTTAAAAAAAACACAAATGATTTTATATACATGTGCCCCTTAGGCTATCAAAATAACATATTGTCACACCCCCGACGAGGAGTATGACAGGCTCCGACCCGTAAGCCGAAGTCACCTGACTTAACTGTTACTTGGACATCACATACCATAACTCAAGAAAGTCTGCTCGCCGAAAAAGGAACCAACATTAAGATTTTCGATAAATCAACACATATATATACACATGCGGACCGACAAGGTCGCTACAACATCAAGTATATCCCAAAGCCGACAAGGCAATTAAAACATGTCAAGAAGCCAAAACAAGGCTGACAAGGCCATACATAATATTTACATATCCCACAATGTCCATGAGCCTCTAGGAGTGTACCTATGAATATATATTACATCAAAAGTAAAATACCAAAAAATAGCAAGCCCGGAGTAGAGGTACTTGCTAGCACCGCTGAAGCTGGGAAGTCCTACTGCGGTTGCTCTTCAACAAATCTGTCAGGACCTGCAGCATGAAATGCAGTGTCCCGCGCAAAGGGACGTCAGTACGGATAAAGGTACTGAGTATGTAAGGCAGGAGGGCAACAACATAATTAAGACAAAATGGGACATTAGTATAGGCAAAAGAAAAACCGAACATCTGAAAGTAGCACAAAATGCAATGCATGATAAAATCATTTGTATGCTCATATATATATATATATATATATATATATATATATGATAAATAGTATCCATGCCCGGCCGTAAGGCTCGGTGTCATATATGTAAAATCATGCCCGGCCATTAAGGCTCGGGTTATCTTCATTAGCCCGCGTCCAGGGCTCCCGCGTCCGGGGCAATATCATAACATGCCCACTGCAGTGGTGTGCGCATCTACGCGCCATGCCCGACCGACTATAGCGCGGAATGATGTAGTAAAATAGTGCAATATATATATATATATATATATATATATATATATATATATATATATATATATATATATATATATATATATATATATATATATATATATATATATATATATATATATATTGGGCTGGACTGAAAAAAAAGGAACTGCGCAGAGTTCCGCTTTCCTTCCGCGATGCGGAAGGAAAGCGCAAGGTTCTGAGGCCTTCCGCTTTTCTTCCGCGATGCGGAATAAAAGCGCAAATTCCTGAAGCTCTCTGCACAGAACTGTTATAGCCCGTATTTTGTACGTTCGGATAATTCAAGATAATTGCGAGAAGTTAAGGGCAAGACTATTTTCCAAAATTATTTTAATGTACAAGTTGTTTAGTAGCATGGAAATATTGAGAAAGGCTAAGGGTAAAAAGGGAAATTCGCAAAGTGGTTTATGGTAATATTGTGGAAGGCTAGGGGCAAAATGAGAATTTCACAAAAAAATTTCTTGAAGGTTCATGAAGGGCCATCTTTGGCCGTGTATGTGTGTGTGGGTGTGTGTGGGTCCCACCCTTTTATGAGCTATGTAATTATATATATGGATCAAAGCTTACATAGCAAGACACAATTAATTCATCCTTGTTTTAAGAAATTTCAAGAAAAAGGGAGAAGGGCCATGTGTCCATATTCTTACTTGAAGGGCCTAAGTGTATATATAGGGAAGGTGATGACTAAATAAGGGGCAATTCATCATTTTAACTCTAGAACTTTGGAGAAGAAAAAAAAAAGAAGAAGAAGAAGAAAGAAAGAGAAGGGGTATTCGGCCATGGCTCCCAAAATTGAGCCATGGAAAATTGACCATGAAAAACTGTTTTCTTCTAGATTTTCTACCAATTGGAACGTACTTAAAAACATGGAGTGGTTGTTGGAGCAAGAAAACCATTTATTTGTGCAAACATATACCCCTAGCCAAGTGAAGAGATGTGTGGAGAAAGGTATGTGTTCAATCTTCTTTTACATGTGTTATGGATGATTTGTGAATATTGTAGTATGTAGAAATGGCTGAAATTCATGAAATATTGGTGTGGAGGTCATGGCCGAATAAGGTTGTGTTGTGTAGAAAAGATGAAATAATTTTATTTAGTAGTTTGATTGTTGCGTTGTGGATTCTATGATGTTAAATGAAGATTTAATGGTTTGAATTGAAGTGGAAATTGTTTGTGGATTATTGAAGAAGTTAATGTGATGTTAGTATGATTTCTTATATTTGCATGAATGATATTGTTTATGTGTGGTTGTTATATTTCATGAGTATGGAAGAAAGGAAATGTGCTGTAATTGTTCTTGTTGAATTTGGAGGAATTCGGGTAGTATATGTGTTGGGTGGACCGTTTGAAATGTTGTGTGGGTTGTTGAAGTGTTCTTGAATATTGTTGAATGGTTTCATATTAGTATTTGAATATGTGAACAATTATGAATTGAATATAAAGGAAATGTTGTTGAATTATGTAAAAAGAGCTACTAATGTTGGAATGTATGTTGAATAAATTGTTGAAGTTGGCGATATGATTGTCGGTATTGTTGTTGATAATTTGGCCGAGTTGAATTCTCGGATTGTTGTTGATAAATTGGCCGAGTTAGATTCTCGGGGATGGTGTATTTACAGGGGAGATGCTGCCGAAATTTTGGTAGATTATAAGTGAACTTATGTGGGAAACTAAGGCAAGTGTATGACGACGAATCTAATGATTGTGTGAATTCTTTTGAATGTAGACTAACAAGTTTGGACAAATAAGCGTAGGTAATTGGACGTGGGACAGGTATGTAAGGCTTACCCCTTCTTTCTTTTGGCATGTCCTAGAGCTAAATAAGGTATGACATGACACGCACCTCGGGGTAATTCTACTCTTTGATTCCGAGATTGGTTATGATGCCTATTCTCTCTTGTCATGAGCATGTTTCGTATGGTTGAGTCTATTGTATGATTAATAAATGAATAAGCTACTTCATATGGCCTTGATATGTATCCACGATTCCGAAACTCTGTTTGATATGTTTCCGAGGTTGTCCATGATTCTGATTCACCTCTGTTATAAGTATGTCTGATATGATCGAGCTTATTATATGATTGAATAATGAGATAAGTATAAAGAGTTTTGTTTCTGAAAGAGTTATGTAAATTTTAATGTCCCTAACTTTTGTAAAAGACCTTGGATTCGCTTTGAAACATTCGTAAAAGTTCTGTGGTAAAAATGTCCGTAACTTTCATATACTAACTCCGATTGTCTCGAAACTTGTTTCTGAGCCGTCAGATGTCGGTAAGTGTACGTATCTATTGAGTCTTGATTTGTGTGCATATGGTTTCACACTACTCTGTTCGTGCAAATCTCAGTATGTCCTTTACTGCGTCCCGGGCCAGGGTATGTTCTCGTGCGTACTTCTCTGCATTGTGAACCGCGTCCCTCTCACTTGCGGGTCGGGGCATGTTATATATGATATGATGACATTATGATATGATGACGGGGTGGTGGCCAGGATGGCATATGATGACTCTATTCACCGCGTCTCGCAAAAGAGGGCCGGGGCACGTTACATGCATATATGATACATGACATTAGCATACATGGTTTATTTCACCGCGTCCCTCACTGAGTGCTGGGGCACGTTATATGCATACATGGTATCTGATTCACCGCGTCCCTCATTGAGGGCTGGGGCACGTTATATGCATACATGATATATGATTTACTGCGTCCCTCCGTAGAGGGCCGGGGCACGTTATATGCACACATGATACATGACTCACCGCGTCCCTCACTGGAGGGCCGGGGCACGTTATATGGAGATATGATATATGATGATGACATACATGATTTGTGTTTGGAAAACAAGCATTCCGATATTCTGGATGATTTGCCTACTTTCTGTACTATTTTTGACATATGACGTCGGTATACATGATTTATGTTCGGAAAATGAGCATTTTGGTACTTTGGATAATATACCTACTCTCTGAACTGTTCGTTTTGATTATGGTTCTGCTTTCTGTATTCCATGTCTTACAGACTCAGTACATATTCCGTACTGACCCCCTTTCTTCGGGGGATGCGTTTCATGCCGCGCAGGTACACCCAGATGAGTAGAAGTCATTACAGAAGATGTTCCAGCGAAGTTGGCAAGCTCCATTTGCCTCTGGAGTGTTGCCGGGTCAGAGTATTATGCTATGATGTTTTGTTCGAAGTTAGAGACTTTGCAGACAGAGTCGTGGGTATTGGTTGTCAGTTCTGTAAGCGGCTCCATCAACCGATGTGTCATCTTGTGTTATGATATAAGTTCTATATGATTACAGATTTTGTTTGATTTGAAAGTTACGAGAAAGAATATTTCTGAAAGTCTTATTATGTATTTCATGTTTATTTGATTTAAAGGTCCAAAGAGACTATGTGTGTATTAAGAGTCAGAGGGTTCGCTCGGCTCTAAGTAAGGGTCGGGTGCCCATCACACCCTAGTGAGATTAGGGTGTGACAAGAACTCTGTTTTCCTTCCGTAGCACTGTTCTGAGGCTGGTTTTGAATGAGAAATCAAGGGTCTGATTCTTGGCCTTTCGGGGTGACATAAGGTCATTAACCCCCGAACAGTTTATGGAATTCATCTCAAGTCCGAAGGAATAATCGATGACGATGGCGAAATAATGTCTTCAAACCAATCAAACAACAAGACCTTAAGATTGAAATTACAAGCATAGGAATGAAGTGACATTTGTTATGGAACACTTGTGTTCATGTACCAATTGGATTCTGCCAAAGAAAGAGGGAAACGAACACCTTACATACCTTATCCGTCGAGCCACCCCTTAAAGAATTCCTTATATCGAGGCTTGCCCTTCCCCAGAGCCTATATATATATATATCAAGAAATATATCATTAGTCACACCTTCTTCATAAATCCATCAACTTATAAATAATAATTGTGGAAGACTAATTTGCATATTTCCATCAACTCATGAACACCAATTTATGGGAGTCCAATTTGGGGTTACAAAAATTTGGGCAGCATTTCCCCTATATCATCGGCTTCCTCCAAATACCAAAACAACTCCCAAACAATACCAACAACATCAACAACAACATCCTTAACATTCTACAAGACAAATATATATATTTTCATCCAAAATCCTCTTCCAACCTCAATCCATAAGCCAACAACATCAATACAACAAATTACCACTTTTATTCTTAAACTACTCCCTAATCAATGTTAATAAGGAAAAATATTCAAGGATTCATACCTTATATTCATTAAAGTGACAAGATCTTCAATACCTACTTGTTTCGAATCTAGCTTCAACACAAAACGATATGGTACTCGCGACTATACGTTGTCCGGACTTCGATTAGCACTCTAGAGCTTAGAATTTTGCTCAAATCTTCACTTCTATGTGATATAGAAGTCACTTTTTTGGTGCTAAATTTTCTGGAAGGTTTTGGAGATTTTTGGATGAGAAAAATGAGGGTTTGACCCCTTTTATAGGGGCTGGGCCGCAGCACTGTAGCTACAGTGATGTTTCTGCTTGTCAGCTCAGTGATGTTTCTGCTTGTCAACTCAGTTTGTAACGTCTATAATTCTCTACTCCAATGTCCTATCAATGAGTGGTTTGTTGCATTAGAAACTAGACTCGACGAACTTTATCGTAGAATTTGGAAACACCTTAAAACTCCTAATATTCATGGAGATATACCCCTCCAAAGTTGACTCAAAATCCTATTTCAAGTTTTTCGACAAACTTAATTTCCTTAATTTGCTTGGTCCCCGAGTCTTCCATAAATTATTGTATGAACTCAAACCCTCATAACCACGAGATGAATGTGCCACGTCTAGACTTAACCAACTAACGCCCAATAGATTTTACGTACACGACTACGAGGTGTAACACATATACAAATATAACATAGTAATCTTGTGAGACCATCTAACCCACACTGCACGTCTACGAGCCTCTACTGACATATTATACATATAGACGGAACAAGACTCCGTCATGCGCGAAATGCATATATGAACCAAAAGAATAAACATAAGCACCTTCGAACAATGGAGTGCTCTCAATCAGATGACAGCTACTAAGAATCTGGATCAAGCTCACCTCCCTGTCTACCTGCGAGCATGAACACATCGTCCGAAGAAAACGGACGTTAGTACGAATATTGTACTGAGTATGAGAGGCATAAACAATAACAATATATCAATGAAATAGGAAGGCATCAATGAAATAAGGAGGCATCAAGAAAGAGCAATATGTACTGGCTGTCAAATATAAATGAAATAATGCATGCTGACTTACTCATAATCATTATCATGTCATGTATGTATACATATATAAGCTTCCCGTGCATATAGGTACGGTGTGATAATGTATAAGTTGCCCGTCCAGTTAGGAGCGGTGTAATAATCATAGCCTGCGTCCAGGCCTCCCGCGTCCGGGGTATAAGCTGCCCACTTTTGGTGTGCACATCTACGTGCCTGGCCGGCCGACTATAGCGCGGCGCGGTGTGAGAAAATAAATACATATATATATATAAAGCATGCATAAGAGCCCAATAAAAAACCATAACTATATCGGAGTGACGTAAGGTCGGTGGCTTCTGACGTCATTATGGAACATTCATTGACATCCTGCCTCACCTTGAAGGAATTAGCATATAAGGTGAGTGTAAGCAATAAATAGCATCATTAACATCATAGGATCATCACAACATGAGTATTTTTGTATACTTTACTCATTACCTTGTGTGGCTAATTATGGACATAGACTCATATTTTCCGGAACTTAAGGGAACTCATGGATAAGAAAGAGAGTCAAGCTATAAGATTCATGCCATAGAAAGAAAGGACTAGCCTGACATACCTTGAACTCTATCTAATGTCCAATGTCTACTTCTTGAGCTCGCAGGTCTAAAATTAAGATAACATAGGCCACAGTTAGATTATCCACATCACTTACTAACCAATCCAAGTACGAATGAAACTTAACAAAATTCGGGCAGCATTTCCCCTGCAAACTTAACAATCCTCGAAATTCCAACTTTGCCAAACATCAATAAAAATAACAACAACAACAATACCAACAATTTCATATCAAACTAGAATTAAATCCATTCTTAAATTACTCCCAAAACAGCCCAATATACATTCGGATGCCAATGCTTGTATACACTTCTTTATTTCCGTATATCCATAATATAACAGCAACAACTATAGCCAATCCCCCGATATTCCAACCCACAAAACAGTCCATAACGACCATAAAACAGTCCCCAAAATATCATCGCAAAACAACCACAAATATTATACCAAACAGGTCCAAAATATAGTCACAAAATATCCACGAAAATTACATAAAACAGCCCCAAAATATTATCACAAAAGAGCCACGAAAATTACATAAAACAACCCCAAATATCGGCACAAAATAGCCCGGTATACGCTTTGTATACAATATCTTTATACACTTTATTCTACCAAATTCAAGAACAACAACTTATCAACAACATCAAAAACAATATCAACAATTATTATACATCATAACTCAACTAATTCCATCCATTTAATCCACCTAAAACAACCCCTTAATCCATAAATCCTAACAAAACAACAAACAAGCTTATGATGCTATTTTCTCCGTTCTAATCATTAAAACTCTAAATAGACTTGTTAACCATGAAAAATGGACCTTAATCTTACCTTAAGTATGCAGCAACCACTTCCACCCTCTCCTTCTTGGCTGATTTTTAGCTCAAATGGAAGGCAACGCGACGTACAACACTTTTCTCTTCATGAGCTTCGCGATTTGGGGCTTAGATTGTGGTCAACATTTAGTTTCTCTCTCTACCTCTCCTCTCTCTCTCTGTATCTCTGAAAATTCTGGAAATTTTGCTCTGAAAAATGAAGGAGAAAGCTGAAAATTTTCATTAAATATCATGGGTAATGGGCCTGACCCGAGTTGGAATCAGGTTGGGCCGAATTCACTGTTTAGCTCGACATTTCTGCCTTAAAATGTCCATATCTCCTTATCCCGATGTCACAAGCAGACCCACGACCTATGGTTGGAAAGCTATTTCAATTATATACAACTTTCATTTTGGGAGTTTTCCCAAATTCCCAAATTATGATAGGGTAATGACCTCTCGAAGTCAAATCACCCGAAAACGTATCTTAAAAATATTGTTTTGGAGGGCTTTCACTAGTATTTGGCTCAAGGGTACTTCTTGGGTTGTGTTTAACTTCGCATATATTATTCATATAACTTGTCATATGTCCTAAAAAAAAATCTCGACATGTGGACCCCACCTCAGCTTATGAATAATCCAACGTACGAAAATACGGGATATAACATCCTGCCCCCCTTTGGAACATTCGTCATCGAATGTTAAACTATCCGGGAATTTTACAAAAATTTGGCCAGAGTTTCCCCTGTAATATGGCACTAGCATCCTGTCACAACAACCCATAGTAACTGTGCCTCATAGGGCCATAATATAATAGCAACATAATTTGGCCACACACGACCAATATGCATAAACAAGAAAGTGTACATACCTTATAACCTTGGGTGTTTCATCATGAACCTCTTCTGGGGGTTGAAATAAGTGTGGATATGTGGATTTCATTTTCTCTTCCGCTTCCCAAGTTATTTCTTCCCGGTTGTTATTTCGCCACAACACTTTGACTGAAGCTACTTCCTTATTTCGAAGTCTTCGTATTTTCCTGTCTAAGATGGAAATAGGCACCTCTTCATATTCTAGCTTTTCTGTCACTTGCACATCATCCATTGGAACAATCCTCGTAGGATCTCCAACATATTTACGGAGCATTGAGATATGAAAGACTGGATGGACTGATTCAAGCTTTGAAGGCAAGTCCAATTCATAGGCTACGTGACCCACCTTGCGGATAATTCTATAGGGTCCAATGTATCGGGGACTCAACTTCCCTTTCTTACCAAATCTCATCACCTCTTTCATGGGCGACACTTTCAAAAACACCCAATCATCAACCTGAAATTCCAAGTCTCGTCGGCGATTGTCCGCGTAAGACTTTTGGCCACTTTGGGCTGTCAACAATCGATCTCGGATCACCTTGACTTTTTCTACCGCTTGCTGAATCAATTGAGGGCCTATTAGCTGTACTTCTCCTATTTCAAACCATCCTATTGGGGACCTGCATTTCCTTCTATATAAAGCTTCATATGGATCCATTTGAATACTGGAATGGTAGCTATTGTTGTATGCAAACTCAATAAGGGGTAAGTGATCATTCCAACTACCACCGAAATCCAGCACACATGCTTGGAGCATATCTTCTAAGGTCTGAATAGTACGCTTGGCCTGCCCATCAGTTTGCGGATGGAATGCCATGCTAAGCTTCACTTGGGTACCTAGACCTTCTTGAAAGGACTTCCAGAACTTGGCTGTAAACTGTGCTCCTCTATATGTGATAATGGATAGTGGAATTCCATGGAGTCGCACAATTTCTTTGAGATACAACCTTGCATAGTCTTTCGCTGAGTATGTGGTTATGACTGGAAGAAAATGAGCTGCATTCGTGAGTCTGTCCACAATCACCCATTTGGAATCATACTTGCCTCGGGAACGAGGTAACCGCACAATAAAATTCATATTAATCACTTCCCATTTCCAAGTAGGGATTTCCGTTGCTTGCAATAATCCTCCCGGCTTTTGATGTTCGATCTTTACTTGTTGGAAATTCGGACACTGTGCTACAAATTCTGCTATGTCTCTCTTCATGCCATGCCACCAATATATCAACTTGAGATCATGATACATCTTTGTCGCACCTGGGTGAATAGAATACCGAGAATAATGGGCTTTTTCTAAAATTTGTCGGTGCAATTCTGCAACATTCGGCACACATAGCCTGCCTCGGTATCTAAGAATTCCATCCGTGGAAACATCAAATGGGGAATTCTCTTTTCCATAAGATGTGTCTCTATAATGACACAATTGAGGATCATCATACTGACGCTCTTTCACTTCTATGTTCAGAGATGAAACTGTGGGATCATAAATACCAATCCCTGCACTACCCGAATCAATTACACGTACTCCAAGATTAGCTAGTTGGTGGAGCTCATAAACTATCTCTTTATTTTCCGGAGGAATTCCACATAAGCTGCCCATTGATCGGCGGCTAAGCGCATCAGCTACTAGATTTGCTTTTCTGGGGTGGTATAAAATATTCACATCGTAATCTTTCAATAACTCTAACCACCGCCTCTGCCACAGATTTAACTCCTTTTGTTTGAAAATGTATTGAAGATTCCTGTGATCTGTGTAGATATCTACATGCACGCCATACAAGTAATGTCTCCATACTTTTAATGCATGAATAACCACAGCCAATTCGAGATCATGAGTTGGATAGTTTTTTTCATATTTCTATAGCTGTCTCGAAGCATAAGCAATAACTCTACCATGCTGCATCAATACGCACCCTAACCCAACGCCAAAAGCATCACAATACACGACATAACCATCTGGCCCTTCTGGGAGTGTTAAGACTGGAGCTGAGGTAAATCTGTCCTTCAACTCTTGGAAGCTGTGTTCACAAGCATCATTCCATTGAAATTTAACTGACTTCTGGGTTAGCTTCGTTAATAGTGCTGAAATAGAGGAAAACCCTTCTACGAACCTTCTATAGTGACCTGCCAGTCCAAGAAAACTATGAACTTCCGTAGGCGTTGTAGGCCTTGGCCAAGTCTTCACCGCTTCAATTTTCTGAGTGTCGACTCGAATACCATCATCTGAAATGACATGGCCCAAAAATGTCATAGAATTCAGCCAAAACTAGCACTTAGAAAATTTTGCATATAATTCTCGGGCTCGAAGAATTCCAAGAACGATACGTAAATGATCTGCATGTTCTGATTCTGTGCGAGAGTATACCAAAATGTCATCAATGAATACTATCACGAATAAGTCCAAGAGTGGCCTAAATACATTATTCATCAAATTCATAAACACTGCCGGAGCATTAGTCAACCCAAACGACATCACCCGAAACTCATAATGGCCATATCTCATTCTGAAAGCTGTTTTAGGAATATCTTCTTCTTTAACCCTTACTTGATGATAGCCCGATCTCAAGTCTATTTTAGAAAACCACTTGGCACCTTGTAGTTGATCAAATAAATCATCAATCCTGGGGAGAGGATATTTGTTCTTTATCGTCATCTTGTTAAGCTGCCTATAATCAACACACATTCGTAGGGAACCATCTTTCGTTTTCACGAACAAGACTGGTGCTCCCCACGGAGATGAACTAGGCCTTATAAACCCCTTTTCAAGCAAATCTTTCAACTGTACTTTTAGCTCTTTTAATTCTGCCGGAGCCATTCGATACGGAGGAATAAAAATAGGCTCGGTGTCTAGTAATACATCGATAGCGAAATAAATCTCCCTTTCTGGAGGAAGACCCGAAAGTTCGTCTAGAAATACATCTGAGAAGTCATTCACCACCGGAACAGATTGGAAAGTTTGAGGCTTTGCCTCGATATCATGAACCCGAACTAGATGATAAATATAACCTTTAGCTATCATCTTCCTCGCCTTGAGATAGGAAATAAACCTACCCTTTGGGGATGCCGTATTACCATTTCATTCAAGTACGGGTTCTTCCGGAAACTGAAATCGAACCATTTTCATCCGGAAATCGACATTAGCATAGCACGAGGCCAACCAATCAATACCCATAATTACATCGAAATCTATCATTTCCAGCTCGATCAAATTGGCTTTGGTATGACGGTCACATATCACAATAACACAACTTTTGTACACTTTCCTTGCTATTACCGGATCACCAACCGGAGTGAACACCTCGAAAGGTTTAATTGGCTCGGGTTTCACCCCAATACAACCAGCAACATATGGGGTGATATAAGAAAAAGTAGAACCTGTATCTATCAACGCATATACATCACGAGAGAATATAGTCAATATACCTGTAACAACATCTGGGGAGGACTCAAGATCCTGTCGCCCGACTAAAGCATATACGCAAGGCTGGACAGCACCGGAAGTAGATGCTCCCCCTCTGCCTCTGCCTCTGCCTGCGGTAGTCTGAGAAGTCTGTACTGTCGGGCGTACAGAAGAAGACCGAGTTGTTGATCCAGTGGGCTGAGTCCCAACTCTACCTCTTGTTGAAGGACAATCTCTCATCATGTGGCCAACTCGCCCGCAGGCATAACATGCATCCGAACCTTGGCGACACTGTCCGGAATGTAGTCTACCGCACTGAATGCACCGCAATACTGAGGGTCTCCTCTGACTAAAATCTCCCCTAAGCTGAGAATTGAGGACCTCGAACTCTGGCCCTGTCCTGACTGAAAAGAACGATCAAACCTCCTATCTGAGAATCTGGGAGGCGCACTAGTCGCTGACTGGCCTGAATGCCTAGAATGCATTTGTCTCGGTCCCCCTCTATACTCACTGCTTGCTCCCGTAGATCTAGCCCTCTTGCCTTGTCTCCTGTCAATATCACGATCACTTCTTTGCGGTGGCTGTTGTCCCTCTAAATTCTGGGCATGGGCTTGTATACGGGAGATGTCCATCCCGTCTTGCAATGAGGCTGTCAAGCAATCTCTGAATAAATGTGGTCCCAAGCCACTCAAAAACCTATGCACCCGATCCCCCATGTCGGCCACCATAGTCGGGGCGTACCTGGCCAAAGAATTAAATTGCATACTATACTCCCGAGCATTCATACTTCCTTGCTTCAAATTCAAGAACCTGTCCGCTCTAGCTCGGCGGACCTCGGGTGGCAAATAATGGCGGATAAAAGCATCCACAAACTCTTGCCAAACGGGAGGAGGCGCATTCTCTCTTCTCGATGCTATCCAATTATTATACCACAATACCGCCACATCTCGGAGTCTATATGATGCCAACTCCACTGACTCAGTCTCGGAGGCATGGACAACCCTCAATGTTCTCAGCATCTTATCAATAAAACCTTATGGGTCTTCATCCGACTTTGACCCAAAAAACTCCGGAGGCTTCAGACTCATAAAATCATGAGCTTTGGTACTAGCTGACTGATCACTTGAACTCACATTCTGCCGCTGTGCCTGGGCGGCAACCAACTGTGTCAGTAAATGGATGGCCTCGGTCACTTGTTGACCCGAAGCAACCGGTGGAGGGACAGGATGCACTGGAGCTGGAGTGGAGACCTCATCATGCTCTTCTGCTACTGGAGGAATAAAGGTAGAATACGAGGGAGTGGCACTCTGAGACTCACTATGTCCTAGCTCAACCGGGGGCTCTCGGCTGGTGCCTTCTCCCGCAGTGCCTAGTATTGTGCTGACTTTCTTCTTCTTTCTCAAAGGCATTACTGAAAATTAAACAGAAAAGATTAGATAATTGCATCCTTAACTTATCTCTATCGCACGATCTCTTAAGATGAAAGACGGTCATTTTTCCTAAATGCCCTGTAGCCTCTTGTTTATTAGTGTGGCGCGCTACACACCATAAACAAGACTCTACTAGACACTGCTCGTAGACACTTCCTAGGACTGAACAGCTCTGATACCACTTCTGTCACGACCCGACTAGGGCAGCGACTGGTACCCGGGGCTAACCACCAAGCACTGCTCATTTCCGCACTCGTCATAACCATTTTACATTTCTTTATAATTCATAATCTCATAATCATAAGACAACCATTTTTCATTTTTAAAAAAAACACGAATGATTTTATATACATGTGCCCCTTAGGCTATCAAAATAACATATACAAATATAACATAGTAATCTTGTGAGACCATCTAACCCACACTGCGCGTCTACGAGCCTCTTCTGACATATTATACATATAGACGGAGCAAGACTCCGTCGTGCGCGAAATACATATATGAACCAAAAGAATAAACATAAGCACCTCCGAACAATGGAGTGCTCTCAATCAGCTAACAACTACTAAGAATCTGGATCAAGCTCACCTCTCTGTCTACCTGCGGGTATGAACACAGCGTCCGAAGAAAACAGACGTCAGTACGAATATTGTACTGAGTATGAGAGGCATAGACAATAACAATATATCAATGAAATAGGAAGGCATCAATGAAATAAGGAGGCATCAAGAAAGAGCAATCTGTACTGGCTGTCAAATATAAATGAAATAATGCATGCTGACTTACTCATAATCATTATCATGTCATGTATGCATACATATATAAGCTGCCCGTCCATATTGGTACGGTGTGATAATGTATAAGCTGCCCGTCCATGTAGGAGCGGTGTAATAATCATAGCCTGCGTCTAGGCCTCCCGCGTCCGGGGTATAAGCTGCCCACTATAGTGGTGTGCACATCTACGTGCCTGCCCGGCCGACTATAGCGCGACGCAGTGTGAGAAAATACATACATATATATATATAAAGCATGCATAAGAGCCCAATAAAAAACCATAACGATATCGGAGTGACGTAAGGTCGGTGGCTTCCGACGTCATTATGGAACATTCATTGACATCCTGCCTCACCTTGAAGGAATTAGCATATAAGGTGAGTGTAAGCAATAAATAGCATCATTAACATCATAGGATCATCACAACATGAGTATTTGGATTTCTATACTATACTCATTACCTTGTGTGGCTAATTATGGACATAGACTCATATTTTCCGGAACTTAAGGGAACTCATGGATAAGAAAGAGAGTCAAGCTATAAGATTCATGCCATAGAAAGAAAGGACTAGCCTCACATACCTTGAACTCTATCTAATGTTGTTACACCCCGTACCTCGGAGAAGCACTGGTTAAATTTGAATGTAAGTATGTCGAGTTACGACTAGGTAAAACAACTTTGGAGTATGAGGAACGAGGCATTATTAAGTATATTGTTTAAGTAAAAGAGTAAAATAAAGATCTCGTAAGTCGTAATCGGGAAAAGAGTATTTTGAAACACGAGAACATGACCATTATTAGTATAATAAGTGATAAATATCATGTATGGAGAGTTTCGGAATATTTCGAGATCAAGCAAATTGAAGAAAATAAGTTCGACAAAAATTTGAGAAATGCTGGAAGGATTTTTAGTCAACTTTGGAGGCGCATATCTCCTAGTATATATGGAGTTTTAAGGCGTTTCAAAGGCCAAAAATGAATTTCGTCGAGTCTAGTTTGTAATGCAACAAACCACTCATTGATAGGACTTCGGAGTAGAGAATTATAGACGTTACAAACTGGACCGTTGACGCAGAAACAAGGCGCTACAGTACTGCTACAGTACTGTAGCACTGTAGCTACAGTGCCCGCCTCAGCCCCTATAAAAAGGATTAAAATCCCATTTTCTTCATCAAAAATTGTCCAAAACTTTCCAGAAAATTCAGCAACAAAAAGGGGCTTAAATCCCACATAAAATTGAGGATTTTGAATGAAATTTCAAGCTACGAAGTACAAATCGAAGTCCGGGCAACGCATAGTCACGAATATAATTTCGTTTGGAGTTAGATGAGCATGGGAACAAGAAAATGTTGAAGATTTTGCTACTTTCATAAAAACAAGGTATGAATCTTTAAATCTCTCTCTTTATCAAGTTTGATTAAGGAATAATTGCAAGAATAGAGTTATAGTTTGTTGTGTTGATGTTGTTGAATTATGGATCGAGGCTTGGAGAGAATTTTGGATAATATATGTATATGTTCATCTTGTAGAATGTTAAGGATGTTGTTATTGATGTTGTTAGTATTAATTTCGGCTTCTTTACGGAAATAAAGTTATTAATCAGTCGTACCCCAAGTTGGTTGGTTGAGAAATTTGGACAACAGTGTGTGGGCTGTTGTATGGCTTATGTTGGCGTTGGAAATGATGTTACTACTATTGGTATTGTTGTCGATGCTGTTGGTTGTTGAATTGAAATTTCGGGCTAGGCACATAAACAGGGGAAATGCTGCCCGAATTTCGACAGAATCTAAAAGGGCCTTCATTAAGTGTTTAAGACGAGCGTATGACGATGATCCTAATGGTATTATGAATGGTTATATGTAGATTACGAGTATACGAATAATTCTTAAGAAGGTTGCAAGACGGGAAGTAAGTTGGAAGTCGAGAATTATCTTCCAGGTATGTTAAGGCTCGCCCCTTTCTTTCAAAGGCATGATCTTTAGGTTATGATTTCATAAATGTTTCCGTATTTTTCCTTTTCATCAAAAGCTAAATGTCCCAGATTCCAAAGCATAATTTCCTTCTTGATATTCCATAATTATTTTCCAAGGTGCCCCTATTTTCCAAAACCAAAGGTTGTGATTATGTGAGTTCTTATGATAACGACGAAGGATATGTTTTTCAATGACAACGATGATGTCAAAAGTGAGAATATCATTATGATGACTATGATGAGAATGACTCCATGCTTAAAGGTTCTAAGTTTATGATTCCAACGACGATATAAGAATGTTGAGCTATTCACTGATTTCTCAATACATTCATGGATGATGACTAATTTCTTTTAAGATTCCAAAAATACATGGCTTGATGCCTTATGAGATTTACGATCCTATTTTATGTTTTCTCTTAATTCTATTCTTCATCGATAGTCTCACCTTAAAATAATTGTTCCTTCAAGGTGAGACAAAGCGACGATCAGTATTCCATAATATAATCGGAGGCTACCGACCTTACGTCACTCCGATACAGTTGTGGCTTTTGATTGGGCTCTTATGCATGCTTTATATATATATATATATATATATATATATATATATATATATATATATGTATGTATGTATGTATGTATATATATATATATGTATGTATGTATGTATTTTCTCACACCGCGCCGCGCTATAGTCGGCCGGGCAGGCACGTAGATGTGCACACCACTGCAGTGGCATGTTATGATATTGTCCCGGACGCGGGAGGCCTGGACGCAGGCTAATGATGATAACACCGAGCCTTAATGGCCTGGCATGATACTATATATATAACACCGAGCCTTAATGGCCGGGCATGGTACTATGTATATGTATAAAATGTTTTTTTTTAAAGGCTAAGCATGCATGACATCCGCCCTACGAGGCATTTAGATGTACAGGTTATCTCTCTTATTCCTTGTTACTTTTCATATCTATGTTATGTTGTTACTCATGCCTTACATACTCAGTACATTATTCGTACTGACGTCCCTTTTTGTGGACACTGCGTTTCATGCCACGCAGGTGTATACAGATGAGTAGATGATATGGCTAGAAGATGTTCCAGCTGGATTGGCGAGCTCCAATTCTTTCCGGAGTGTTGTCGAGTCAGAGTATCCATGTCATGGTATAATGATTTATGTTAGAGACTTTGCAGACAGAGTCACGTATATAGCCTGCCAGTCTAGTAAGCGGCTATGTAAGCCGATGTATTCAGTATGCATTAGTTTACAGATTTCATATGATTACAGTTTTACTTGGTTTAAGAAAGACGAAAAGAATATTTTTCTGAAAGGTTTCTATCATGCATTTCAATTCATGACCTGAAAGTCCAGTGAGATTATTAGTATAACGAGAGCCAGTGGGTTCGCTCGACTCTAAGTAAGGGTCGGGTGCCCATCATGCCCTATCAGGATTGGGGTGTGACAAATGTCCAACATCTACTTCTCAAGCTCGCAGGTCTAAAATTAAGATAACATAGGCCACAGTTAGATTATCCACATCACTTACTAACCAATCCAAGTACGAATGAAACTTAACAAAACTCGGGCAGCATTTCCCCTGTAAACTTAACAATCCTCGAAATTCCAACTTATCCAAACATCAATAAAAATACCAACAACAACAATACCCACAATTTCATATCAAACTAGAATTAAATCCATTCTTAAATTACTCCTAAAACAGCCCAATATACATTTGGATGCCAATGCTTGTATACACTTCTTTATTTCCGTATATCCATAATATAACAGCAACAACTACAGCCAATCCCTCGATATTCCAGCCCATAAAACAGTCCCCAAAATATCATCGCAAAACAGCCACAAATATTATACCAAACAGCTCCAAAATATCGTCACAAAATTGCCACGAAAATTACATAAAACAACCCCAAAATATTGTCACAAAAGAGCCACGAAAATTACATGAAACAACCCCAAATATCGGCACAAAACAGCCCGGTATACGCTTTGTATACAATATCTTTATACACTTTATTCTCCCAAATTTAAGAACAACAACTTATCAACAACATCAACAACAATATCAACAATTATTATACATCATAACTCAGCTAATTCCATCCATTTAATCCACCTAAAACAACCCCTTAATCCATAAATCCCAACAAAACAACAAACGAGCTTATGATGCTATTTTCTCCGTTCTAATACGTTAAAACTCTAAATAAACTTGGTAACCATGAAAAATGGACCTTAATATTACCTTAAGTATGCAGAAACCACTTCCACCCTCTCCTTATTGGCTGATTTTTAGCTCAAATTGAAGGCAACGCGACGTACAACACTTTTCTCTTCATGAGCTTCGCGATTTGGGGCTTAGATTGTGGTCAAAATTTGGTTTCTCTCTCTACCTCTCCTCTCTCTCTCTATCTCTGAAAATTCTGGAAATTTTGCTCTGAAAAATGAAGGAGAAAGCTGAAAATTTTCATTAAATATCATGGGTAACGGGCCTGACTCGAGTTGGAATCGGGTTGGGCCGAATTCATTGTTCAGCTCGACCTTTCTGCCTTAAAATGTCCATATCTCCTTATCCCGATGTCACATGCATATCCATGACCTATGGGTGGAAAGCTATTTCAATTATCTACAACTTTCATTCTGGGAGTTTTCCCAAATTCCCAAATTCTGATAGGGTAATGACCTCCCGAAGTCAAATCACCCGAAAACGTATCTTAAAAATATTGTTACTGAGGGCTTTCACTTTGATTTGGCTCAAGGGTCCTTCTTGGGTTGTGTTTAACTTCACATATATTATTCATATAACTTGTCATATGTCCTAAAAAAAATCTCGACATGTGGACCCCACCTCAGCTTATGAATAATCCAACGTACGAAAATACGAGATATAACATCTAGTTCGTGAAAGAATACTTTGTTTCCAAGTGATTCAAAGTTTGACTTGGGCGATTTTTTGGTAGCAAGTTCAACGATTAATCTTTCGCTGTTTTAAGGTACACAATTACGTTGTCCTTGCTCCATATCAATTTTTTAATAATGGTATCAGAGTCAGGTTTATTTGTTTCCTAGTATGATGTTGGATATTAAATATGGGTTGTGGGTCGCCCATTTGGACAAACCCTGTTACACCTCGCATTTTCATACGTTGAGTTTTGCCGAATGCTGGTTGTCCTAGTCTTCGGAAGTAGGAAAAATTTTTCAAGGTCATGAGGATAGATATGTCCAACTTGGGTATATAATGGAGTAAAACCATGTTTAGTAAGCCTTGGGAAGGTTTAAGACTCGTCGGATCATCAGAGTTAAGTTTCGGTGGAAGTTTGGTAAAATGTCACATTATGGCGCACTTTGTGGCGCAACATACGACCAGCAAAGCGTGCTTTACAGCCACGCAGTTGCGCAGAAAAGTGTGACAGTGAAATTTTGGTGATGTTGCAGATTTGCGACTAGCAAAGCACGCGTCTAGCAAAGCTCGCAGCATGTTGTGTCGGTCCAAAATTTTCTGGACAACTATAAATAGACCAAATTCGACCCAAAATTATATTTTCACCATTTTTAGACATAGAAACCTCTAAAAACTCTCTCAACAAGTTTTCATATGAGTTAAGACCAAAATCAAGAGCAAATCCAAGAGAAATCAAAGATCAAACACCAAGAATCAAGAGACTCAAGTGCAAAGAGACTCACTAGGGTTAGTGGAAGTCAAGAAAATCCTTTGGTATTGGAGTAGGAGTTTTTTCTCAAGCAAAGTATCTTCATCCAAAGATCATTCCTACATAATCAAAGGTGAGTTTTACATCTAACTCATGTTATTCAAAGTATTGAGTAGTTGAGAGACTTAGATGATGGAAGGAGATAGAAAATGGTTCACAAAGATGAGAATAATGAGATTGTGAATAGTAGTTTGGAATGAGTCATGAATATTTATATGTTGTGATTGTAATTATGTTATGAATGACATTTAGAACATGGGATAAGCATTATGTGTGAGAGAACGTAATAGTGAACTATGACCATGATTATGGAGGAATTGAAGTGAAATTGTGAAATGTGGATAATGTAGATGAATGATGTTTGTTGCTTATAATATTGTGAATGTTGTTGTGGATGTTTGGGAGTTGATATGTAATATGAGGAAAGTTGTATAAACAAAGAAAATTCTGCCCAATTTTCTCTAGCATTAGTAGGCAGGTTCATATAATCGATTAGCTAATGTTGGTGCGAATTATCTTGAAGGTAGAAACGCGAGCATCGAAGGAGAACGATCAAACGATAGAATAGCTAAACGAAAGAGGTATGTGAGGCTAGTTCCTTCTTTTTCTAAGGCATGATTCCTATGACATGACTTACTCTATTTCTCCATGACTTTCTTACATTCCGGAAACTATGAGCCTATGACTATTAAGAACTGCTCATGAGATAAAGATAAGAGATATGCTATGAAAATGACAACGATGACGATGCGTCTAAGTCTAGAGATTCCAAAGCTTGTGATATGATATTCTTATGAAATTAATGATACATATATAATTACTCGATATTATTCCTTGTTGTTGACTCACCTCATAATGCTAGTTCCTTCAAGGTGAGATATGATGAATATGATCACTCCAAAATGTGATCGGGGGTTCTCGACCTTATGTCACCCCGATATAGTTATAGACTGTCTTTAACCTCTAAAGTATGTTCTATGACAAATGTATGATGATGAGTTATGGTGAGTTCATGATGATACGATAACACCGAGCCTAGATGGCCGGGCATGTCACCGCTAAAACGGGCTGTATACGATTACACCGAGCCTAGATGGCCGGGCATGTCACCGCTAAGGTGGGTTGCGTATGATTACACCATGTCTAGATGGCATGGGCAGACACCACTAGTGGGCGGCATGAGATGGTACCTCGGACGCAGGAGGCCTGGACGCGGGTTAATGATTATCACACCGTACCTATATGGTCGAGCAACTTATATATATACATACATGACATGATGATGATTATGAAGTAATTTAGCATGCATTATTTCAGTCTTAAGTGACAGTCAGTTACAGATTGCTCTTCACTTGATTTCTCCTTATTTCATTGATATGTCATTATTGTTTATGCCTTACATACTCAGTACAATGATCGTACTGACGTCCTTTCCTTTGGACGTTGTGTTCATGCCCACAGGTAGACAGGGAGACGGCGTAGATCCATAGGAGCTATCAGCAGATTTACAGGAGCCCTCCATTATTCAGGAGGTGCTATTTTGAGATATGATTTTGTGTATATATTTTGGGCACGACGGGGTCCTGTCCTGTCCATATGTCTAGTACTCTAGTAGAGGCTCGTAGATACGTACGTGTGGGTAGTATGTCTCACGATTTCCCATTTGTATATATGTATTATTTTGATAGCCAAAGGGCTTATGTACATAAATGTGATTATGTTTCAAAGTGAAAATAGTTTCTCTATGAATAGAAGCATGAGAATAATGAATGATCGCAAGATGAGTATGATGAATAGTAGTACAGCGGTGCTCCTTGGTCAGCCCGGGGTACCGTCATGGCCCCTAGTCGGGTCGTGACAAACCGGCCCAGTTAAAAGAGATAACTAGATAAGAAGTTACTGCAGAGGAAGTTTATTGCACAATAGAGAAACTTCCCACACTCTACGTGGATAGAGGTTGCAAAAAATAGTTTTTCTTTTCCTACGTATGATTTTTTTCCACTTATGTTCTCTTCAAATAGAGAAAACCCAATATATTTTATGACAAGAAAAATTGAGTTCCTCAATACACACAAAAGTAAGACATCTAGTTCGTGAAAGAATACTTTGTTTCCAAGTGATTCAAAGTTCGACTTGGGCGATTCTTTGGTAGCAAGTTCAACGATTAATCTTTCGCTGTTTTAAGGTACACAATTGTCCTTGCTTCGTATCATTTTTCTAACAATGGTATCAGAGCCAGGTTTATTTGTTTCCTAGTATGAGTTTTCTTTCACGAGAAAACAGTTCTACAGATCAAAACTTGTTTTGGGTATCATAGATGAAAACCTGTTTTGGGTACCATAGATGAAATTCGTATAAAAACTTGTTTTGGGTACCACTGATGAAAACTTGTTTTGGGTACCATAGATGAAATATGTATAAAAACTTGTTTTAGGTACCACTGATGAAAACTTGTTTTGGGTACCATAGATGAAATTCGTATAAAAACTTGTTTTAGGTACAACTGATGAAAACTTGTTTGGGGTACCATAGATGAAATACGTATAAAAACTTATTTTAGGTACCACTCATGAAAACTTATTTTGGGTACCATAGATGAAAACTTGTTTTGGGTAAAAATGGGTACCATCACTGAAATGGGTACCGCTAGTGAAATGTTGGAATAGGTACCATTAGTGAAATATATTATCTAGTTATAGTAATATTACTGTTTTTTTATTTTTTTTATTTTTTATGATGGGAATCTTTGAGCATGATTTACCCTTGATTTGTCAAATAAATAAAATGTTACTTGATATGGCAATTAAATGGTGTAAATATCCAACATGTTTGATGGGTCTTACTATAAATGTTGATGAACTGTGAAGAGGTAGGTTCTTCTGCAATATTTTAGAATTGGAACCATTATTCGTTATTGAAAGACTATTGTTGGCTTCTAAATTGTTGATGCTTCTGCTATATCCCATGAATTCTCTGTAAACTTTGCAGTTTGTGTTTGAATAGTTTAAAAATAAAATAAAAAGTTTTTTTTATAACCTGCTAATAGCCACGCCATTATATTGGTATATGATCCTTAAACATATTTTTGTCTTATACGAGTAATGTGGCATGTGTTGTCATATTGAATGGTATGTCCATTCTTATTGTTTCGTTGTTCCCATTTCAGACATGGCTGGACAGGGACAAGCTCGAAGTACTCCAAGTGGGAGTTCCCGAAATCGAGCAAAAAGACAATGTAGAAGAGTACGTCGTTGTAGGACACATTTTCGTGGACGCGAAGTCATAAGGAATAATGTTTCGAGGGCGACACAAAATCTACTAAGGGATCAAAGGTCTATACGAAGGGAAGGAGAGAAGAAATTCAAAGAGTTTAAAGCTTTTAAGATGTCTCCTAATACTTCAGTGCTTGAGCATATTGAACTTTTTCGGTTAAAATGAGAAGAACTGGCTAATTTTATTGAAATCTCGGATTGAGATGCTTTAGCAATTTTAGTAGATTCCCTCCGAGAGCCTTGGAGTGGTACTTTAGTTAAAATTTATCACAATTTCTTTCCAAGTCAACCTTTTGAAGTGTATGTTCGAGAACTCGAAGTCGAGTGGGAGATTATGAACTTGTAATTTGCATGTGATTTTTTTTTCTTCTTTCAATATTATGGAATCACGTTGTTTAACTCTCCTTTTATATCCCGTTTATTTTTTTGAATGGGTTGTGAATAAATTGAAAGTTATTAAATAATATTCATAATAAGGAATTATTATTTTCATTTTTTGATTAAACATTTAGACCGTAGATGATGATCGGAAACTTTGTGACCTTTCAATTTTACACTAAATGTGAAGTCATTTATGGGAATTAATTTGCTTGAGTATGAATATCACATGCATAAATTTGTTAAAGTAAATATTGATGAGTAAAAACTTGCTTAATTGTGTCAATCAACAGATATGACATCTAAGAGCATCATTGCTGATTTAAACAAAGGTGAAAAACTGAATGGCGAGAATTACGACGTCTGGAGTCATAAAATGTGGTATGTACTAGAAGAGCAAGATGCTCTGGAAGGTATTAACCAAGTTTTGGTTCACCCAGAAGAGGGTAACACTGCCCAGCACAGAAGAGATCAGCTGGAAACTTATAATGCGTGGAAAAAGAAAGATTCTACTGCACGTGGGATTATTGTGAGTTATGTTATTGATGATCTCATTCACGAATGTGATGAATACTCTACTGCTCATTCTATGTGAGCACACTTATGAGAGACATATAGGGGTACTACTGTGACCCGCCTTAGACAGCTGACTATCAAATTTGACACTTACAAGAAGCGTCACGATCACAATGTCAAACAACACCTTAGGGTGATGTCTAACATAATTGCTCAAGTCAAAAGTGCTGGTCATGTTCTCTCTAATGAGCAGCTAGTTCAGGCAGTGATTCGGTCTCTTCCTAATAGTTGGGAACACTTGAAGGTTAACTTAACCCATAATGATAACATTAAAACTTTTCCTGAAGTTGCCCGTCATGTTGAGCTTGAAGACGAGCGACTTGGTGCTGCTAAAACTGTATCTAATGCCTAAGTGGTAGAATCCAGTGGCACAAAGTCTTCAGGATTCAAACGCAAGAAGAATTGGAAAAATAACGGAAAGGGTAAGGAGACTGGAGAAGGACCCTCCTAGAAAAGGAACAAGTCAAATCCAAGAAGGGAAAATGATTTTTCAAGAATAAAGACAAGAGTAAGATGACATGCTACAACTGCCATGTTCCAAGGCATTTTGGTCATGAGTGTCCCGAGCCAAAAAAGGTAGCATTTCAAAACACATCTCTAAGTGCTACTTATGTTTCTAGCACTGTTTTACTAACTGAATCTTATCCTGCGTGGATTGTAAACTCAGGGGGCCACCGACCATGTGATTCGTGATCGAGAAGTGTTTGTGGAGTTTCGTCGAGTCTCACCTGGATCAAAGTGGATATATGTAGGAAATAATGCAAAGCTTGAAGTCAAAGGGATAGGCACTTGCAAAATAGACTTGCGTGGTGGCCGAGCTTTGATGTTGCATGACGTCCTATATGCTCCAGAGATCCGACGTAACTTAGTATCTGTGTCTGTTCTTCTAGATCTAGGTTTCGATTTAAAGTTTAGTCACAATGGTGTTGGAATTACTCAAGACAATGTTTTTTTATGCTTTTAGACTTCGTTATGATGGTTTTATCGTTTTAGATTGTAATCCTTCAACTTATGACTATTATGTTGACTGTTGTGTAATGACATGTTATTCTAGTAACAGTAAAGTTGATGTTATTACATGGCATGCAAGATTAGGTCACATAGGGCAAGACCGGATGAATAGATTGGCAAAGGAAGGGCATTTAGGTCCTTTCTCCAAAATTGAAATGCCAACTTCTGAAAATTGTCTTGCCGGAAAGATTACGCGTAAACCATTTGGGAAGGATAAGAGAGCAGATTCCCCGTTGCAATTAATCCATTCTGATATCTGTGGTCCAATGAATGTGAAGGCAAGGTCTAGTGCTTTGTACTTCATTACATTTATTGATGATTTCACGCGCTATGGTTATGTCTATTTGATTTCTCATAAATCTGAAGCACTTGAATGCTTTAGAAAATATATGAATGAAGTTGAGAATCAATTAGATAAAAGTATAAAGACTTTAAGAACCGATAGAGGCCGTGAATATTTATCAAAATAGTTTGAATAATTATGTGATGAAAAAGGCATTACGAGACAGTTAATTACTCCTTACACACCTCAACAGAATGCTGTAGCAAAAAGGAGGAATAGAACATTATTGGACATGACAAGATCAATGATGGCGCATGCAAATTTACCTATCTCTTTCTGGGGAGATGCGTTATTGACTGCGGCTCACATACTAAATAAAGTGCCTTCTAAATCAGTTACTTCCACTCCCTATGAGCTATGGACTGGTCATAAACCGAACCTGAATGATCTAAGATCTTGGGGTTGTGCTGCATGTGTAAAAGATCGTTTTGGTAAGTTTGGAAAACTGAGTCCAAAAGGGAAGAAATGTATCTTTATAAGATACTCAGAACACTTCAAAGGGTATGTGTTCATTGGTGAATTAGAATATGGAAGTAAAACTGAAATTGAATCACGAGATATCACATTTTTAGAGAATGATTTTTGTCACACCCCCGATGAGGAGTATGATAGGCTCCGACCCGTAAGCCGAAGTCACATGACTTAACTGTTACTTGGACATCACATACCATAACTCAAGAACGTCTGCTTGTGGAAAAGGAGCCAACATAAAGGTATTCTATGAATCAACACATATATACACATGCGGACCGACAAGGTCGCTACAATATCAAGTATATCTCAAAGCCGACAAGGCAATCAAAACATGTCAAGAAGCCAAAACAAGGCCGACAAGGCCATACATAATATTTACATATCCCACAATGTCAATGAGCTTCTAAGAGTATACATATGAACATATATTACACCAACAGAAAAATACCAAAAGGTAGCAAGCCCGGAGTAGTGGTACTTGCTAGCACCGCTGAAGCTGGGAAGTCCTACTGCGGTTGCTCTTCAACAAATCTGTCAGGGCCTGCAGCACGAAATGCAGTGTCCCGTGCAAAGGGACGTCAGTACGGGTAAAAGTACTGAGTATGTAAGGCAGGATGGAAACAACACAATTAAGATAAAATGGGACATTAGTATAGGCAAAAGAAAAAAAAAACGAACATCTGGAAGTAGCACCAAATGCAATGCATGATAAAATTATTTGTATGCTCATATGTATATATATCTGTATGTAATAAATATTATCCATGCCCGGCCGTAAGGCTCGGTGTCATATATGTAAAATCATGCCCGGCCATTAAGGCTCGGTGTTATCATCATTAGCCCGCGTCCGGGGCAATATCATAGCATGCCCACTGTAGTGGTGTGCACATCTACGCGCCATGCCCGACCGACTATAGCGCGGCACAGTGTAGAAAAATAGTGCAATACATGTATATATATGTATATACCATTATTGGGCTGAACTGGAAAAAAAAGGACTGCGCAGAGTTCCGCTTTCCTTCCGCATCGCAAGGTTCTGAGGGCTTCCGCTTTCCTTCCGCATCCGCAATGTCCTGAAGCTTTCTGCACAGAACTCTGTTTTCCTTTCGCAGCAGTGTTCTGAGGCTGGTTTTGAATGAGAAATCAAGGATCTGATTCTTGGCCTTTCGGGATGACATAAGGTCGTTAACCCCCAAATAGTTTATGGAATTCATATCGAGTCCAAAGGATTAATCGATGATGATGGGTGAAATAATGTCTTAAAACCAATCAAACAACAAGACCTTAAGATTGAAAATACAAGCATAAGAATGAAGTGGCATTTGTTATGGAACGCTCGTGTTTGTGTACTAATTGGATTCGTGCCAAAGAAAGAGGGAAACGAACACCTTACATACCTTATTTGTCGAGCCACCCCTTAAAGAACTCCTTATATCGAGGCTTGCCCTTCGCCCGAGCCTATATATATCGATAAATGTATCATTAATCTTACTTTCATCGCATTCCCCATCAACTTATAAGTACTAATTTATGGAAGTCTAATTTGGGTTACGAAAATTTGGGCAGCATTTCCCCTATATCGTCGACTTCTTCCAAATACCCAAAAAAACTCCCAAACAATACCAACAACATCAACAACAACATTCTCAACATTATACAAGACAAATATATGTATTTTCATTCAAAATCTTCTTCAAACCTCAATCCATAAGCCAACAACATCAATACAACAAACTACAACTCTTATTCTTGTAACTATTCCTTAATCAATGCTAATAAGGAAAAGATTCAATGATTCGTACCTTATATTCACTAAAGTGACAAGGTCTTAAATATCCACTTGTTTCCAATATCACTCCAACACAAAACGATATGGTAATCGTGACTACAAGTTATCCGGACTTCGATTAGAATTCCGTAGCTTGGATTTTTGCTCAAAATTCTTACTTTTATGTGATATTTAAGACCCCTTTAGTTGCTGAATTTTCTAGAACATTTTACAGAGTTTTTGGATGAAAAAAATGGGGTTTTAACCCTTTTTATAAGGGCTGGGGTCGGCTGCACTGTAGCAGTACTGTAGCAGTGCTGCTACAGTACTGTAGCGACCATGTTTCTGTTCTGTCAGTTCAGTTTGTAACGTCTATAATTCTCTACTCCGATGTCCTATCGATGAGAGGTTTGTTGCATTATAAACTAGATTTGACGAACTTCATTTTAGGATTTTGAAACACCTTAAAACTCCTAATACACATGGAGATATGCCCCTCCAAAGTTGATTCAAAATCCTATTTCAAAATTTTCAACAAACTTAATTACCTTGATTTGCTTGGTCCCCGAGTCTTCCATAGATTATTACATGAACTCAAACCCTCGTAACCATGAGATGAATGCGCCACGTATAGACTTAACCAACTAATGCCCAATAGATTTCACGTACACGACTACGAGGTGTAACAATTTTCCTAAAAAGGGCGAAATAAAAGAAGGAGAGCCTCTTTATGAAATGTTGAATTCAGATGATCAGACAATGTCTTCAAACATGTTTGATAGTCAAATAGATCAAGGATCGGTTCCTGGTCCAAGTGGGAGTTTTGAATCCCAAAATCCTTTAGAGGAATATGAATTTCAACAACGTAAGAGTACCAGAAAAAGTGTACCTAAACGATCTTATGAGATTGAAGATTACATTTTCCTGGTGTCTCCCACAGAATTGGATGAGCCTAATTCTGTGCCTGAGGCTTTGACTAGTCCTGGAAAAGATGAATGGATAAAAGCAATAAAAGAAGCATTGGAGTTCATGAGAACCAACAAAGTTTGGGATCTGGTTGACCTTCCTTCTGGGCGTAGAGCTATTAGGAACAAATGGATTCTCAAGGTTAAACGTAAAGCAGACGGGTCAATAGATACAAGGCACGATTGGTCGCAAAAGGTTTTACCCAACAAGCTGGAATAAATTATGAGGAAACCTTTTCGCCAGTTGTGAAGTTTACCTCAATTCGGTTACTTTTGGCTATTATTGCACGTTTAGATCTAGCGTTACACCAAATGGACGTGAAGACAACTTTTCTCAATGGAGAACTAAACTAGGAAATCTACATGGAACAACCTGTAGGTTTCATCGTTAAAGGCCAAGAAAAGAAAGTCTGCAAATTTAAAAGATCTATTTATGGCCTAAAGTAGTCTTCAAGGCAGTGATATTTGAGATTTCACAAAGAGGTGATTTCATATGATTTCACTATGATTGATGAAGACCGTTGCATCTGTGTGAAGAATTCCAATGGAATGTTTATAATTATTTCCCTTTACGTGCATGATATTTTATTAGCCGGAAATAATTTGGAGTATGTGAAAACTATCAAGTCATGTCTTTCAAAGTCATTCGACATGAAAGACATGGGTGAACTAGACTATATATTGGGTGTTAAGATCCAAAGAGATCGTTCCAAGAAGGTCTTGAGTCTATCTCAAGAAACTTATATAAAGAAAATTTTGGAACGCTTCCGGATGAGTAGTTTCAAACCCATGGATACTCCTATAGAAAGAGGTGAAACTTTAAGCCTTGAAATGTGTCTAGAGACTGAAAAAGAAAAAGAAGACATGTCTTGAGTTCCATATTCTAGTGTTGTCGGGAGCTTGATGTACGCTATGATGTGTACTTGTCCGGACATTTGTTATGCCATTGGTCTGGTTAGCAGGTATCAATCCAATCTTGGAAGAGATCATTGGAAAGCTGTGAAGAGGATTTTTTGATACCTGAAAAGAATTGTTGATTATTCACTATGTTATAGTGGAAATTATTTACACTTGAGAGGGTATATGCTGATTGGGGTGGTTTTCGGAACGATAGAAAATCGACATCCGGCTGCGCTTTCTTACTTAATGGTGGTGCTATTTCATGGAAAAGTAAGAAACAAACTTGCACGGCTCTTTCAACTATGGAAGCTGAGTTCGTGGCTTGTGCATCTGCAGTACAAGAAGCTGTTTGGTTAAAAAGATTCTTTGAGCATTTGGGCGTAGCAAAAAATTCTCAAGAATCAATGATTTTACATTGTGATAGTCAAGCAGCTATTGCATACACAAAGGATCCTAAGTATCACAGCAGAACCAAACACATTGATATCAAGTATAACTTTGTAAGAGACATAGTAGCAAGTGGAGAAGTAGCTTTACAAGACATACCTACGCGAGAAATGATAGCTGATCATTTTACAAAGGCGATATCTAGAGACCTGTTTGAGAAACATGTTATGGCTCTAGGTTTGCGTAGGACATGATTATATTTCTGTATTGTAATATGGGTTGTTATAATATTTTCATCAATATTCTACTCTTGAATTTGTGATCATATCTTATATGCATGTGATGATGTACTTTTATTGATAAAGTGTGTCGAACAAGTCGCGAGATTGTCTCTCTCACATGAGCAATCACCTTTTACGTTGAGTAACGTGAAGAGATAAGTTCCACCACCATGTTATGACTTGTTTTGAAGCCAGATATGAGTTTCTCTAAGAAGATGGATTTGAGGATCATTGAAGAGAGAAGTTCAAATTTAGACATCTGGAGGTGTCTAGATCAAGATCTATACAGTGTTGAATAAGTAAATGAATGAGACACATGCGTCACTAGAAGGTGAGAACACCGTAGCACGTGTTTCATACCATGTGTGCTAAGCGACCAATGGGTTAATGGAAGGATGGATCTCTGCTTCTTTATTGTATGAGACCCCGAAAAGTTACATTAACTTTTAAATGGAATACCCTTTGACCTTTGGCTGTTTCTTGAAGTTGTAATCAGTGTTGCTACTTTAGCATGTTACTAATAGCCATGAGTCATTCAGCAATGCAGTGCATGTCTAGGAAAACAGTTGATTTGGAACAGATAGATTCGAGCAGAAAGGGAAGTCAATTAAAATTATGAATTTAACTTGTATTCACAGGCCGACCATTACACTTACCATAAGGGTGTCAAGTGTAATAGTGGATATAAAGTTAAACATGAACTCGAGTTCACCTCTTTAGAGGACGACAGATCGGATAATTAGCTACTGGTGTAGTGAATGATGTCTGGGGTATTACGAGTAATAAGATCCTCATGTTAGTAGTGAATCCTTTCCGCATGTGATTGGATTTCTATATAAAGCTCTTGTACGACCTTAATAGGTTTTGGAATATTAAAGCTCTTGATGCTCGCAGGTCACACGAAATATTTGTCAGTATGAACGATGCGTATTATTAACATAGTACTAGTTTGGATTTAGTCCATCATGTGCGAAGTGGGATATTAAATATGGGTTGTGGGTAGCCCATGTGGACAAACCCGGCCCAGTTAAAAGAGATAACCACATAAGAAGTTACTGCAGAGGAAGTTTATTGCACAATAGAGAAACTTCCCACACTCTACGTGGATAGAGGTTGCAAAAAACAATTTTCCTTTTCCTACGTAGTAACTTCTGAATTTTTACACTAATTCTCTTCTCTTCAAATAAAGAAAACCCAGTATTTTTGATGACAAGAAAAATTGAGTTCCTCAATACACACAAAAGTAAGACATCTAGTTCGTGAAAGAATACTTTGTTTCCAAGTGATTCAAAGTTCGACTTGAGCGATTCTTTGGCAGCAAGTTCAACGATTAATCTTCCGCTGTTTTAAGGTACACAATTACGTTGTCCTTGCTCTGTATCATTTTTCTAACAAAAAGAAAGCACTTCTCTATGTACTTTTCGCCTATTTCTTTTCTAGAGTAAAAGCAAGCCTACCTAATTCGCACGAGTTTTAAATTGTTTTGTGTGTAATTATGACAACGACAATAATAATAAAAACAATAGTAACATATAAAAATCTGGTAAAAATCGAACAAGCAACATTTCTCGAATTTTTCCGACATGGAGTCATGGAAGTAATTGTTTTGCCCTAATCCTAAATCTTTTAAAAACAGGTATTCCATTTGTTTTCTGCCACGTGGAGTACACTAGCCTTATTTGCCATAAGAAAGTGATTTCAATTATAAATGAAAACAGCTTGTGATCGAATAATTAGTTCTTCGAATAGATATGACAGTTCTGATGTCCCTACTATACTAACCAATAGTCCTTTTTTTCACCAGTATTAAATATTAACTGTTCATCTGACTTATATTCATAGCTTCATCTAACTAGTTTCGATGGTTCCCAGGTTGGTCGAAAGAGATCTTGCAAGTTGATAGTAGTACATATATAATGATGTATTTGTAGGAAAATATTTGCACTAACACCGTTGGCTGAACAGTCTACGCGTACAGGCTAAAAGGACAAATAATTTTTAAGCTAAAACAAGATCGAAGTTGATTAACTTTATGGAAAGAAGATATCAATGAACTTACAGGATTGAGTGATTGTGGAATCTCATTATAAGAAATAGAAATTCGGGTTATCAAAGTATTTCCTGTAATTATTTATGATATGGAATGAGTCAATGATCAGGTCATCGATGTTTGGCAAGTATCATGGTCCTGATTATCTATCATATATTTCATGTGTACACGACAAATTTAACAAATTTTGCTAATTAACTTGGGTTACGGGTGTGGTTCTTAACTCTATTGATTGCATCTTTTGGCAAAACTTGTTATTCTTTACTCCTAGAGACCAAATTGATTATTGGACTTGGACAGAAAAAATAATAACAAGCGTCTCTGAAACTAATCCTATAATAGAATTACCTTTGGACGAATTATTGGGCGGAAGTGCCAGTGGGTTCGTTAATACTTAATAGTAGAGGAGGACGTCCGGAAACTTCATCTCTACCCCGTAAAGATAGGGGTAAGGTCTGCGCACATTCTACCCTCCTCAAACCCCACTTATGGACTACACTGCGTATATTGTTGTTGTAGCAGAGGAGGGAAGTTCGAAGAGGAAAAAGCTATTCCGAATTTCATTTGACAAGAAAAATAAAATACAAGTAGATTTGAAAGCCTGATTAAAAAGGCTCTAAACGACATCGCCGGTTTAATATATGATACGTAAGGTTGCAAGCGTGTTTAACTGGCTGAGGGTCCAAGGCAGTGGTGTATGGAGTGTACATACTACGAATTCATCGATTCCAATATATTTAAAACGAGATGTAGATATATGCTGAAAAATTGCTAAAACAATTTTTAAAATATAATAAGTTCAAATGTTAAAAACCTTAAATGTAGAATCTATTTAAATTGTAGATCTACCTCTAACCTCTGAATATAAAGGACTAGACAAAATGTTGTCGTAGAAGAATGAAGCAGGAAATAGGCGTGGAAGGTACAGGAGACTGGAATTACAAAGTTTCTGTTGGATTCAACGGACTCCATTAGAGAACTAAAAATTGTTAATCTCACATCTTTGAACAGTGAAAACAAAATCTACTGGATGCAAATAAATAAAAGACCCATTCAGACCAAATAAATGTTAAGATCTTAATGTAAATAAATGCATTTAATGGTCTAACGTCTGAACAATTCAAATTCAGACCTCCATTAAGTTCAAACAACTTAGACTTAAGATATATATTAAATTCTAAGCAATCGATGTCGTATTAATTGGTGGTATCATAAAAGATCTAACCCATTAATGTACTACATTGATGGTATTCACAGAACCCGAAGGTATAAGTTTTAAATGTTTTGGTTTTATGACTTCTTTAGTGGTTTTTGTGTTCAAATTTAAATCGTTATTTTTTTTCCTGAATTTCTCTTCTTTAAATTTTCTCAAAGTGTACTTTTACCATTTTCTGAACTTATTATCATTATTTAAATATCCTATTTTTTTTGTTGCAATTGTCTCGTACTTCTTCACGTGGAACCCACCTTTTTTTTTTTTTTTTTTGCAATTGTCTCCTAATTCGTCAGGTGAGCCCCAACTTATTTTTTTCTACTATTATAGAAGAGTGGACCCTTCATTTTTTTTTATTATAGAAAAATGGGCCGTTAATTATTATTTTTTAAAAAATTTCTACTATATAAATACATGAGTTTCTATATAGGAAGTGGGTCCCTTGGGGTGGACGACGATCCTATATAGAAACTCATGTTTCTATATAGTAGAAATTTTATCCCCGGATTAGCTAATTTTGAAATTGCTACCTACATGTAATATGATATAAGAATAATACTAAAAATGCGGTAAATACAGAATAGGACGATCTCATATTTATCCCTCATGTCAAAAGGCTCCTAAAAGTTGTTATTCTGCAAAATTAAGCACAATGTAGTTGGCACAGCTGTGGTTCCTAGTACAATAATAGTTTAAATAAAACTAATACAGCACTAAGCTCCGTTGGCGAAGAAAAACCTGACAACCTTTTAAGTCGAGAGGATTAAGAGCAATATTTAGCAAGCTGACACAATAGTATCTCGTAACAGTATCTGCGTATAGATTTCATTCCTAAAAAAAAAAAAAAAGAAGTAAATGTAAATCCTTATAATAACTAAAATGATTCTAATACAATACTAAGCTCTATTAGTATCGATTTCTTTTTCTTCGTGAAAATCCTAAAAACCTTTATGACGAAAGGACTAAAAGCAATATTAGCTCAGCAAAGTTGACACAATAGTTTCTTATAACAGTATCTGCTGATAAATTTCATTCCTAAAAAAAAGTAAAATGTAGATTCTTATAATATATTTAAATAAAAATAATACAATACTAAGCTCGACTAGTAGAATTTTTTTTTCTTTGTAAAAATCCTAATTACCTCTATGTCGAAAGGACTAAAGAGCAATATTTAGCTCGCAGAAGGTGGCACAATAGTGTCTGACTCCTAAAAAGTAAAGTGTAGATTCTTATAATAATTTAAATAAAAGTAATACAATACTAAGCTCCGTTAATATCAAAATTCTTTTTTTTTTGTTCGTGAAACCCTAACAACCTTTATATTGAAAGGCATAAGAGCAATAATTAGCTCGCATAAGTTGGCACAATAATGTCATCTAACAATATCTGCCTATAAATTTCATTCCTAAGAAAATGTAGATTCTTATAATTAATTATCCATTTAGACAAAAATAATACAGAAACGATCAAAATGGTCCTTAATATATGGGGGGTTGGACTATTTTAAATTGTGGCAGACGAAATTACGGCGTTTTCGGAAACCTACTTGTGACTACTTGTGCACACCCAAAGTTTGAGGGTACACTTGCCAACAGAGGTTAAGTTTGAGGGCTTGTTTATGTATTATGCCAGGAAAAAACATTTCATTAAATTGGGAATATAAGAAAAAAAATCCCGAGGCTGATATTTTTCCTAGACTGATGGATGCTATTGTCCGAGTTGATTCTAGGTGTTCAATGGTAGTGAAGTTCTATTATCTACCTTCGTCACACACTGGGAATCTTGATTTAGGGATACAACATTGTCAAGATGGAATAGTAATTTGTTGGTGGTCTGGATATTCAGACTTCATTTCACTTGAGATTGCAGATTTTAATTACTTTATCTTCCTTTCTTTTTCTATTTTCATAAGTGTAGCATCTTTATTGAACATGTTGATATGTTTTTGGAAAAATATTATGTGAGAATACCTCACGATTGTTTAGTGTACACAACATGTTTGACTTTTGTTCTTTTGCAATCGCCTTTGTAATCTGGTTCTTTTATCTTTTTTCTGTTTGCGTTTATTCATTAGTCAGAGAACTAATAGGAGACATTGGAAGGGTGAACGTAATTGAGAAAATGTTATGTTCGGAATTTTCCAATCAACATTATTATTGACAAACTTTTAGTCAATTTTTAGCTTATTTAACTAACTACTGATATTAACAGTGATGATTCTAGGAAGCTTTAACATCATGAAGTTCTTGAGAATGAATATTGTGTACATGATGAGATTGAATATTGTGTAAGCATAAAAACACCCTCAAACTTATCCCGAATTATCAGTAACACACTTATACTTTATGGGGGTCGTATGACCCCCCAAATCATTTTAAACTGGAATATTGACACCTTCAAGTGATGATGTGGCATGTCAAGTGTACTCAATCTCTTGTAGGCGTGTGAGACAAAAAATATAAGTCAAAGTTGACTGATGTATACATGTGTCATTTCTTAATTGGATACTATACAATTAAAGATTTAACACTCTCTAACCCTTTCCCCTATTTTTCACCTCTGCAAATCGACCATGGCAGGCCCACGAGCCCCTCCAACCATTTCTCTCTTCTTCTCCTTTCATTTTTCATCCACAATATTCTTTTCTCATGCACCTCCGTTATCTTCCCCTAAAATTATGCAACACCACCAAAAGAAAGAAAAGGGAATCCTTCAATTTCAAATTTTGCGGCCATTTGCACAATCATTTTTTTAGACTTGTAACAAACTTGCTAAATCGTTTACCAGTAATAAATATATTAATAGTATAATGTAAAGTACACTCCAATGGATAGCTTGTTTTTAAATTTCATTCATCGTGAAAGTTTATTCTAATTAGTGCCACCCAGATGGAGCTTAATAGCCTACAAAAGACTGAACTCTGTAGTGGACCTCTGGACTAAGATATTGGCCGGAGTTCTGAGATGTTTAACGTGCAGCGGAGGTGAAGTGATTTTGAATCTAAAGCTGATCCACAAGAAGGTGGGCAAAGGGAAAAGATCCACTTGCCGTATTGAAAATAAGATGGGATTGGAAGAGATGCGGAATAAGAAGAATGGAATAAAGAAAGAAAAAAGGGATAAAGAAGTATTGAAAAATAAGGCGCGCGTCTACATGCAACATCAAGATCTGGGCGTGACAATTTAAGGGTGTCAATATTCCAGTTTAAAATGGTTCAGGGGGGTCATTGGATGTCACAACCTATTTTGCTTAGGTCGTGCGGGCACTTACCTTCTCACCTCGATAAGCGAACCCTCATCCAACAATGAATAAATACACGAAGAATGAATTTAAAACAGTGGAATAGAACAAATACGTAAGTCTCACGATATATATATAGATAGATAGTAGTAAAAAGTGCGGAAGACAATAAATACACCCAGGGTCCAGTCTGAATAATACAAGAGCATCTAAGGTGAATAATACAGTCTGGAATACTAATACATAGTGTCTATGTCTCTGAGATAAAAGTAAGACATGCGATAGAAAGGTCTTCAAGGTCAGCGGACGCCATGTTCACCCTGAAAACTCGAGAGAAAGTTGAAGAGTCGATTAGCCACGGGTCACAGAAGTAGAGCCGTCCGGTACTCTGCATTCATAAGGGAATGCAGCAAGTGCAGGTCAGTACAATCAACAGTACTGGTAGGCATCATCGGCCGACTAAGTATAGTTAACACAATTCAGAAGATAAAGCAGATAAACAAATAAACCAAACAAGCATGAGACAATTTAGTCGCAACCGAGTATCCATCACCACCTATGTAAAGCATCTAAATCCGAATATGTCAAGTCTGAGTATATCCGATTCAATCCAATCATCACCAATCCAATCATCAAACACCTCAATCAAGTCATATGCAATGCAGTGCAATAATGGTATGAATGTGATGCTATGCCATGCAAATGAGGTGTACACATGTACTCCAGACGAAAATATCGACGTCTCGGTAGCACAACCCAGCATGACTCACGAAGTCTAAGTGCCACCCGTTCCGGATCTTTGCCCAACAGACAGACGGGACCCTGGCTAATTGCTCACAGGGGGAGTCTCACCGGCACCACCCCGAGGGACCCGCAGAGTCCATGCACTAACAACGATTTTGGAATAACATCGAAATCGTCCATGCAACAACGATGCTGGAATAGCTCATCGGACATCGGCCATCGGCCATCTCACAGTCACTCAAGCAAAAGAGTCTGTCAAATATCAGTTTCACACAATTAACGATTCCGGAATTGAACCTCGGACATCAGCCTCCTCACAATCACTCAAGTAAAAGAGTTCATCAAAATATCAGTTTCATATAATCAACGATTCTGGAATAGATCCTCCGACATCGGCCTTTTTACAATCACTCAGGTAAAAGAGTTTATCAAATATCAGTTTCGCTCAAGCAACGATGCCGGATCATCACCGGGTATTGACCATGCATGAATATGAGAGAATGCGTGCAATGCATATATACATCGATCAAGTTCAATATCACAAGTACCACAACGGGGTACGCCAACAAGTATCACATCACAATACCAACAGTGGGCTTGCCAACATATATCAATAAGTTAAGTACCAACAGTGGGTACGCCAACAATATATCCAAGTAAAAATACCAATCACGGGTATGTCAATTATGTCCAAATCAAGACGACAACACAGAACTTGATATCTACCAACTACACATGGCATCAACCATCAAAATGGAACAATCAAGCACACATAACGGGGTGGCAAGTCCCAACACACATCGGACCCAACCTAAGGCAATATCCATCCCAACTTTATACCCGAAGGTTCACATGCTGTCTCCGACATTATAATCTAAATATGTGATTCACTATACGAAGTCTCACTAAAAATAAGTCATAACCTACCTGGACTGCCGAACTGCAACACCAACAAGTCACTTTTTTGCCTTGCCCTTCTTCTGAAGCTCAGAACCAAAGTAGTCTAAGCATAATCGAATTCTATTTAGAAATCATGAAGAATGATACTAATATTTCTATGAAATCAACTAGGTCCTTTTTAACCCTAGAAATTAAGGAATCGCGCCCACAAGGGCAGAACGGGAAATTCGCGGGCAAAATAGCAGATTAAGTACTAGGTGATCATAACCAGACCACTAATTGTTGATTTAACTCAAGAATTGGCCTAAATCTGATTTCAAGTAAAAACCCCCAAATTAGGTATAAACCCTAAGTCTCTAAATCCGAAATTCATTGTTAAGAGTGGAAGATATATGCTTAGTAAGCTTAGATTAGTCAATATCTAGCATAGCCATCATCAATTTATCATTAATAATCTAGGGAAATGTTCTTTAAAAATCCTCTCTTAAATTCCATCTCTAAGGGATTGTTAAAGGGAAGGGGGAAATCTAAGATGATTGGGATTAAGGAAGGGTAAAGGATTAGGAAAGTTTTACCTCCAAAAATTTCTCCAAATTAGCTCCAAGAATAGTTTCCTCAAGCTCCAAAACTGAGATGGGAAATAATGAGGGTCTAAGACTTATTTAATGAAAAATCACTGCCCGCCACCGCCTCAGCCGTAGAGATGCCGCTACGGCGGCTAGTGGACCGCCACAGCGGTATGGCCAAAATATACATGGCCGCCCCAGCGGTCAACATACCGCAACAGCGGTGCCGCCATAGCAGGCACCAGACACCAGAATTTCCCCATTTTTAAGTCTTCAATCGAAATCCCGGGTTATTCCCGAGGCCATCTGCTTATAAATCAAACCCACAGACCCGCACAAAATTACGCTACGAACGCGCTCGTGGTCTCAAAATTTCCAACGGAGGCCTCGTTAACCGAGTCAACCCCCGATGCCTTAATTCTAATTTCCCATCCTAAGTCCCGAAATGCATCCGAATGCATTGGGAACCGAACCAAATACCCATACAGGTTCTAAAAAACCATCCAAACCTCTCGGAAATGATGGAATTTCGAAAAAGGTTCGTTTGCCCAAAAGTCAACTTTGGGTCAACTATTTTTCACTTTAAGCCTATATTTTCACAAAAGTTGCCCGAACCCAGTCTAGACACCTCGGGATGCCTCTCAACAGTCCCTTTGGGTCATAAGTGAGCTAATCAATGCTCGGGAACGGGCGAAAATGTCGAAAAGACTATAACGACCAAATGGGTCGTTACATTGGACCCCCGTAATGTATAGGTGTGTTACTGATAATTGGGGACAAGTTTGAGGGTGTGTTTATGCATTTTCCCATTACTTTTTGTGTAAACAAAAAATAAAAATAAAAAAATCCAATGATTGAATATTTCATAAAAATAAATTCATTCATTAGAGGTTCTTGAGATATGTGACAATGTCAAATATTCTAATTCATGTTAGAATATTCTTCATATTTTTAATATTTATAAGAACCTATCTTTTCATTATTTAATATTCAGGTATATAAAAAGATCATTTGTAAGTTTAATGCAGTTATTCATTATCACGCAAAGCGCGGGCAAATTATCTAATAACTTAAATAAAAATAATTCAATACTAAGCTCCGTTAATATCGAAATCCCTTTTTCTTATTGTTCGTGAAAACCCAAACAACCTCTGTGTTGAAAGCACTAGGAGCAACATTTAGCTCCAGAAGTTGGCTCAATAGTGTCTTATAAGAATATCTGCCTATAAATTTCATTGCTAAAAAAATGTATATTCTTATAATTATTTATTTAAAATAAAATAATACTATGCTAAGCTCCTTAATATCGAAATTCTTTTTCTTTCTTCGTGAACATTTTAACAACCTTTATGTCGAAAGGTCAAAGAACAATTTATTTATCTCGAAGAAGTTGGCACAATAGTGTCCCGTAATAGTATATGTCTATAAATTTCATTCCAAAAACAGTAAATTTAGTTCTTAAACTAACTTAAATAAAACTAATACAATATTAAGCCTCGTTAGTATTGAAATTCTTTTTGTTTTCCTCGTAAAAACCCTAACATGTTTATTTAAAAATGACTGAGAACAATATTTAGGTCACAGAAGTTGGCACACTAGTGTCTCGTAACAGTATCTTCCCATAAATTTCATTCCTAGATAAATCCCAATATTATAAAACAAATAGTTTTGACTAGAACTTTTAAATATATTTTTATGATTTTAAGTATGATTAACTATTAATGACATATTCAGGAATTTAATGTGCATTATAGTCAAATCAGGGTAATTCTTAAACGCCACAATTTCTCTAAAATCCCAAAATAGACCCAATGATTTAGTGCTACAAAAATCTAACTCATAGGAAAAAAGTAGGGCAGTCGGTACCCACTGTTTTGTTCTGTTTGGTTTCCCTCTATATGGTTTTGTTGGGTCTTCTTCTTCTCTATAGTTAGCCGCTTCTGAATTTCTCCCTTTTCTTGTAATAAAAAATTGAATTTAATTTTTTCTCTAATTTTTTTTCTTCAACTCATTTATTTCAGTTCTTGAAATTCACGGCATGATGAATTAGAATTGTCGGAATTCGATTGGAGCTGCTTCATTTTGGTGAGAAACAGTTTGTGTTTGGCAATTCATTTTGAAAGTGCTTTTGATAAACAATTTTTCTTTCGCTAATCTTTTTAAAAAATTGCTTTTGAGTGTCAAATTATGAAAACGGACAAGTATCATAGAACATTTACTATTAAGATTATTTTATAGAGAAATTATTTTAAAAATCTATTATGAAAGACTTCAATTAAGTTTTTGTTTTTATTTAATTAAAATTTAAGAGTACATATTAAAAGTTTCAATCAATATAATACATAACTAAATCCAAGCAAATTAACATTGTCATTCTTTAAATATAAAAAAGAGTAATAAGTCTGCTTAAAGATCAAAAAAGAATAAACATCTTTTATTTTTTGACAAGAAATGAATTATATCTGCAGTATAAAATTCAAAATATATATAAATAGAACTTTATAATTGTAACAAGAATATTAAGTGATTGTAATTTTCTTAAAAATATTTAAATGTATTGAGATCTCATTAAGAATCAAAATGAGTTGCTGTACGTAAATATAGTACTATTAGTAGAGGCCAATCATATACTAATATAATAAACATTTGAAACACAATTAAACAAATGACTCACTTCAAGTCATCCAAGTTAACAACAATTTGTTCTTGGAAGTCCTCAATGTCCTCAATCTTTGCGAAATCGAGTTTAGAGTGATAATCCTGCAAAAAAAAAAAAAAAAAAAAATTTACTTCTTTACAAGAAAAGAAATTATGGAATACAATGCAAGATATACTATAGTATAGATCTACTATCTTCAACGGGAAGAATTTCTTAGGCATTCTAACAAATTTTCCCTCAAGCCATTCGTCCCATGTGTTCCCAGTTAATCAAGAAACTTTTTGCAAAAGTACCTCATTGCGTAAGTGCGAGCTTTGGTAGGATCAAAATCTTCATAAGTCTTATCCTTGGGTACTCTGTAAACCTGTTCCCCTAAAAAAAGCATATACCTGCACGGTCCAGGTTGTGCACTTAAAGATGGGATATATTGAACTTGACCGATGGCATATCTGTAACAAGAAAAATTATTAAAAATACGATGATATAAACAAATATGAGAAAATAAAATAAAATAAGTTTTATAAAATAGAATAGCTAACTATGTCGTTTAAACTTAATTTAATGTTTCAAGATCATCAGTTGTGACCAAGAAATAGTTGTAGACAGTGTCTCCCTCCACCAACAAACGCTCTTTGATGGTTTTGTCAGTAACTATTTTCTTGTGCTCTTGTATTTCCTTTAGTATCTTTTCTCTGTTTGCAGTCTTCTGACCCGTTAATATGTATCCTTGTTTGATGTCCTCAAAATCTTTCTTTCACTAGAAAAAAAAATAATATCAGCACATATCCACTCGAAAATTAAAAAAAGAAGAAGATAGTATTGATATGGAATACCCTTTTCAACTCTTCATTGTCCACAGTCTCTGGAATTTGCTAAGGAGTTCGTGCATGCTTGACATTGTATGTCTCATATATGCATGTAGATTTCATATATGCAGCCCGATAACAGGAAAAGTTAGCTTCGTAAAAAATAATCATGAATCCGCACTGAGGGAACTTGCTTAGGATTGCTCTATATGTCATTCTATACGTGCTGAAAAATAAAAGAATAAAGAAAAAATGAAACCTAAAAGATGGAAAATTGTATAGGACATATAGAAACCTTAAAGATGAGTTTGCAATAAGATACGTTCTTTATGGTTCATATCTGATCTTACCTTATAATGAATCACATCTTCACAAGTTCCATGGTTCTTTCACTAAACACGTCTTAGCTTGATTATTGTGGATCTCTTCATGTGCACTTGAAATTAATGAAATTGGCATTGAGGTTAATAGTGCCGAATGTGCGTGACTCTACGGTTGAAATTGAAACCGCTTTGACTTTTGGTGTCATTGTTGGGGTTTAGATGACGAGTTGGAAGCCTAATACAAAGGACCGGAAGTAGAATGCAAGGGGTCGGAGTCCCTTAGGTTGCCCTCAACAATATATTAGCTAGAAATTAATATTACTTTAAGCATTTTACTGTTTTATTAAGTTTATGCATAGTCAATTTAGTCCTTTAGGTTGCCCTCTACTGTTACTGTACAGAGTGGGGAAATTAGTAATAAGTAAAGAGAAATTTTGTTGTTGAATATCTCTCCCCGGCTCTCTGCTGATTTGATTGATAGAAACATAGTAATACTTTTGCATATGACTTATTTTGTTGCTTGACTTTTTCTTGCAGTTATCACTTCTAACGGTTGACGAACACCATCTTGTAGAAGAACAACAAACTCGTTTTGAAGATGAACTTAACCGAATGGAAGTGTCAATAGAAAATTTAGTTAAGATGTCGGAATTTAATTGCTAAACTAAGCTATTGGAAGGATGTAAACAGGATAGCGCTCTGATAAAGTATTGGTATGTCATTATTTTTATTCTTTTGTTTGGTATAAGACTTGTATTTGGGGTTTCCCAATTTGTTAAGAAAATAATTTACCTTATCAATGTTATTTGAAAGTGCTTTTGATAAACAATTTTTTTTTTGGCTAATATTTTTAAAAAATTGCTTTTGAGTGTCAAATTACGAAAACAGACAAGTATCATAGAACGTTTACTATTAAGAGATTGTTTATAGAAAAACTATTTTAAAAATCTATTATGAAAGACTTTAATTAAGTTTTTATTTTTATTTAATTAAAATTTAAGAGTACATATTAAAAGTTTCAATCAATATAATACATAACTAAATCAAAGCAAATTAACATTGTCATTCTTTAAATATAAAAATGAGTAATAAGTCTGCTTAAAGATCGAAAAAGAACAAACGTCTTTTATTTTTTGACAAGAAATGAATTATATCTGCATTATAAAATTCAAAATATATATAAATACAATTTAATAATTGTAACAAGAATATTAAGTAACTGTAATTTTATTTGAAACATTTAAATGTATTGAGATCTCATTAAGAATCAAAATGAGTTGCCATATGTAAATATAGTAATATTAGTAGAGGGCAACCTAAAGGACTCCGACCCTTTGCATTCTGCTTCTGTCATCTAAACCCCAACAACGACACCCACGTGACTCTACTGTTGAAATTGAAACTGCTTCGACTTTTGGTGTCATTGTTGGGGTTTAGATGACGGGCCGAAAGACGAATGCAAAGGGCCGGAAGCAGAATGAAAAGGGTCGGAGTCCTTTACTATCATATACTAATATAATAAACATTTGAAACACAATTAAACAAATGACTTACTTCAAGTCATCCAAGTTAACAAAAATTTATTCTAGGAAGTCTTCAATGTCCTTAATCTTTGCGAAATCGAGTTTCGAGTGATAATCCTTCCAAAAAAATTATTTTTAACTTCTTTACAAGAAAAGAAATTATGGAATACAATGCAAGATATACTATAGTACAGATCTTACTATCTTCAACGAAGAATTTCTTAGGCATTTTAAACGCCACAATTTCTCTAAAATCCCAAATAGACCCAATGATTTAGTGCTACAAAAATCTAACTCCTCATAGGAAAAAAGTAGGGCAGTCGGTACCCACTGTTTTGTTCTGTTTGGTTTCCCTCTATATGGTTTTGTTGGGTCTTCTTCTTCTCTTTAGTTAGCCGCTTCTGAATTTCTCCCTTTTCTTGTAATAAAAAATTGAATTTCATTCTTTCTCTATTTTTTTTTTCTTCAGCTCATTTATTTCAGCTCTTGAAATTCACGGCACGATGAATTAGAATTGTGGGAATTCGATTGGAGCTGCTTCATTTTGGTGAGAAACAGTTTGTGTTTGGCTATTCATTTTGAAAGTGCTTTTGATAAACAATTTTGTTTCGCTAATCTTTTTAAAAAATTGCTTTTGAGTGTCAAATTACGAAAACGGACAAGTATCATAAAATGTTTACTATTAAGATTATTTTATTGAGAAATATTTTAAAAATCCATTATGAAAGACTTCAATTAAGTTTTTGTTTTTATTTCATTAAAATTTAAGAGTACATATTAAAAGGTTCAATCAATATAATATATAACTAAATCCAAGCAAATTAACATTGTCATTCTTTAAATATAAAAAAGAGTAATAAGTCTGCTTAAAGATCAAAAAAGAATAAACGTATTTTATTTTTTGACAAGAAATGAATGTTATCTGCAGTATAAAATTCAAAATATATATAAATACAACTTTATAATTGTAACAAGAATATTAAGTGACTGTAATTTTCTTTAAAATATTTAAATGTATTGAGATCTCATTAAGAATCAAAATGAGTTGCTGTACGTAAATATAGTAATATTAGTAGAGGCCAATCATATACTAAAATAATAAACATTTGAAACACAATTAAACAAATGACTCACTTCAAGTCATCCAAGTTAACAACAATTTGTTCTTGGAAGTCTTCAATGTCGTCAATCTTTGCGAAATCGAGTTTAGAGTGATAATCCTGCGATTTTTTTTTTTTTTTTACTTCTTTACAAGAAAAGAAATTATGGAATACAATGCAAGATATACTATAGTATAGATCTGCAATCTTCAACGGGAAGAATTTCTTCGGCATTCTAACAAATTTTCCCTCAAGCCATTCCTCCCATGTGTTCCCAGTTGAATCTAGAAACTTTTTGCAAAAGTACCTCATTGCGTAATTGCGAGCTTTGGTAGGATCAAAATCTTCATAAGTCTTATCCTTTGGTACTCTGTAAACCTTTTCCCCTGAAAAAAGCATATACCTGCACGGTCCAGGCTGTGTACTTAAAGATGGGATATATTGAACTTGACCGAAGGCATATCTGTAATAAGAAAAATTATTAAAAATATGATGACATAAAGAAATATGAGAAAATAAAATAAAATAAGTTTTATAAAATAGAATAGCTAACTATGTCGTTTAAACTTACTTTAATGTTTCAAGATCATCAGTTGTGACCAAGAAATAGCTGTAGACAGTGTCTCCCTCCATCAACAAACGCTCTTTGATGGTTTTGTCAGTAACTATTTTCTTGTGCTCTTGCATTTCCTTTAGTATCTTTTCTCTGTTTGCAGCCTTCTGACCCGTTAATATGTATCCTTTTTTGATGTCCTCAAAATCTTTCTGCCACTAGAAAAAAAAAAATAATATCAACACATATCCACCCGAAAATTAAAAAAAGAAGAAGATAGTATCGATATGGAATACCCTTTTCAACTCTTCATTGTCCACAGTCTCTGGAATTTTCTAAGGAGTTCGTGCATGCTTGACATTATATCTCTCATATATGCATGTAGATTTCATATATGCAGCCCGATAACAGGAAAAGTTAGCTCCGTAAAAAATAATCATGGATCCGCATTGAGGGAACTTGCTTAGGATTGCTCTATATGTCGTTCTATACGTGCTGAAAAATAAAAGAATAAAGAAAAAATGAAACCTAAAAGATGGAAAATTGTATCGGACATATAGAAACCTTAAAGATGAGTTTGCAATAAGATACGTTCTTTATGGTTCATATCTGATCTTACCTTATAATGAATCACATCTTCAAAAGTTCCATGGTTCTTTCACTAAACACGTCTCAGCTTGATTATTGTGGATCTCTTCATGTGCACTTGAAATTAATGAAATTGGCATTGAGGTTAATAGTGCCGAATGTGCGTGACTCTACGGTTGAAATTGAAACCGCTTTGACTTTTGGTGTCATTGTTGGGGTTTAGATGACGAGTTGGAAGCCTAATACAAAGGGCCGGAAGTAGAATGCAAGGGGTCGGAGTCCTTTAGGTTGCCCTCAACAATATATTAGCTAGAAATTAATATTACTTTAAGCATTTTACTGTTTTATTAAGTTTATGCATAGTCAATTTAGTCCTTTAGGTTGCCCTCTACCATTACTGTACAGAGTGGGGAAATTAGTAATAAATAAAGAGAAATTTTGTTGTCGAATATCTCTCCCTGGCTATCTGCTGATTTGTTTGATACAAACATAGTAATACTTTTGCATATGACTTATTTTATTGCTTGACTTTTTCTTGCAGTTATCACTTCTAACGGTTGACGAACACCATCTTGTAGAAGAACAACAAACTCGTTTTGAAGATGAACTTAACCGAATGGAAGTGTCAAAAGAAAATTTAGTTAAGATGTTGGAATTTAATTGCTAAACTAAGCTATTGGAAGGATGTAAACAGGATAACGCTCTAATAAAGTATTGGTATGTCATTATTTTTATTCTTTTGTTTGGTATAAGACTTGTATTTGGGGTTTCCCAATTTGTTAAGAAAATTATTTACCTTATCAATGTTATTTGAAAGTGCTTTTGATAAACAATTTTTTTTTTTTTGGCTAATCTTTTTAAAAAATTGCTTTTGAGTGTCAAATTACGAAAACAGACAAGTATCATAGAACGTTTACTATTAAGAGATTGTTTATCGAAAAATTATTTTAAAAATCTATTATGAAAGACTTTAATTAAGTTTTTATTTAATTAAAATTTAAGAGTACATATTAAAAGTTTCAATCAATATAATACATAACTAAATCAAAGCAAATTAACATTGTCATTCTTTAAATATAAAAATGAGTAATAAGTCTGCTTAAAGATCGAAAAAGAACAAACGTCTTTTATTTTTTGACAAGAACTGAATTATATCTGCATTATAAAATTCAAAATATATATAAATACAACTTAATAATTGTAACAAAAATATTAAGTAACTGTAATCTTATTTGAAACATTTAAATGTATTGAGATCTCATGAAGAATCAAAATGAGTTGCCATATGTAAATATGGTAATATTAGTAGAGGGCAACCTAAAGGACTCCGACCCTTTGCATTCTGCTTCCGTCATCTAAACCCCAACAACGACACCCACGTGACTCTACAGTTGAAATCGAAACTTCTTCGACTTTTGGTGTCATTGTTGGGGTTTAGATGACGGGCCGAAAGACGAATGCAAAGGGCCGGAAGCAGAATGCAAAGGGTCGTAGTCCTTTACTATCATATACTAATATAATAAACATTTGAAACACAATTAAACAAATGACTTACTTCAAGTCATCCAAGTTAACAACAATTTATTCTAGGAAGTCTTCAATGTCCTTAATCTTTGCGAAATTGAGTTTCGAGTGATAATCCTGCCAAAAAAATTATTTTTAACTTTTTTACAGGAAAAGAAATTATGGAATACAATGCAAGATATACTATAGTACAGATCTTACTATCTTCAACGAAGAATTTCTTAGGCATTCTAAACGCCACAATTTCTCTAAAATCCCAAATAGACCCACTGATTTAGTGCTACAAAAATCTAACTCCTCATAGGAAAAAAGTAGGGCAGTCGGTACCCACTGTTTTGTTCTGTTTGGTTTCCCTCTATATGATTTTGTTGGGTCTTCTTCTTCTCTATAGTTAACTGCTTCTGAATTTCTCCCTTTTCTTGTATAAAAAATTGAATTTCATTCTTTCTCTAATTTTTTTTTTCCAGCTCATTTATTTTAGCTCTTGAAATTCACTGCATGATGAATTAGAATTGTCAGAATACGATTGGAGCTGCTTCATTTTGGTGAGAAACAGTTTGTATTTGGCTATTCATTTTGAAAGTGCTTTTGATGAACAATTTTTGTTTCGCTAATCTTTTTAAAAAATTGCTTATGAGTGTCAAATTACGAAAACAGACAAGTATCATAAAACGTTTACTATTAAGATTATTTTGTAGAGAAATTATTTTAAAAGTCTATTATGAAAGACTTCAATTAAGTTTTTTTTTATTTAATCAAAATTTAAGAGTACATATTAAAAGTTTCAATCAATATAATACAAACTCAATCCAGGCAAATTAACATGGTCGTTCTTTAAATATAGAAAAGAGTAATAAGTCAGCTTAAAGATCAAAAAAGAATAAACGTCTTTTATTTTTTGACAAGAAATGAATTATATCTGCAGTATAAAATTCAAAATATATATAAATACAACTTTATAATTGTAACAAGAATATTAAGTGACTGTAATTTTCTTTAAAATATTTAAATGTATTGAGATCTCATTAAGAATCAAAATGAGTTGCTGTACGTAAATATAGTAATATTAGTAGAGGCCAATCATATACTAATATAATAAACATTTGAATCACAATTAAACAAATGACTCACTTCAAGTCATCCAAGTTAACAACAATTTGTTCTTGGAAGTCTTCAATGTCCTCAATCTTTGCGAAATCGAGTTTAGAGTGATAATCCTATTAAAAAAAAAGTTTAACTTCTTTACAAGAAAAGAAATTATGGAATCCAATGCAAGATATACTATAGTATAGATCTACTATCTTCAATGGGAAGAATTTCTTAGGCATTCTAACAAATCTTCCCTCAAGCCATTCCTCGCATGTGTTCCCAGTTGAATGTAGAAACTTTTTGCAAAAGTACCTCATTGCGTAATTGCAAACTTTGGTTGGAACAAAATCTTCATAAGTCTTATCCTTGGGTAAACTGTAAACCTTTTCCCCTGAAAAAAGCATATACCTGTACGGTTCAGGCTGCGCACTTAAAGATGGGATATATTGAACTTGACCGAAGGCATATCTGTAACAAGAAAAATTATTAAAAATACAATGATATAAACAAATATGAGAAAATAAAATAAAATAAGTTTTATAAAATAAAATAGCTAACTATGTCGTTTAAACTTACTTTAATGTTTCAAGATAATCAGTTGTGACCAAGAAATAGCTGTAGACAGTGTCTCCCTCCACCAACAAACGCTCTTTGATGGTTTTGTCAGTAACTATCTTCTTGTGCTCTTGCATTTCCTTTAGTATCTTTTCTCTGTTTGCAGCCTTCTAACCCGTTAATATGTATCCTTGTTTGATGTCCTCAAAATCTTTCTGCCACTAGAAAAAAAAATATCAGCACATATCCACCCGAAAATTAAAAAAAGAAGAAGATAGTATTGATATGGAATACCCTTTTCAACTATTCATTGTCCACAGTCTCTGGAATTTGCTAAGGAGTTCGTGCATGCTTGACATTATATCTCTCATATATGCATGTAGGTTTCATATATGCAGCCTGATAACTGGAAAAGTTAGCTCCGTCAAAAATAATCATGGATCCGCACGGAGGGAACTTGCTTAGGATTGCTCCATATGTCATTCTATATGTGCTGAAAAATAAAAGAATAAAGAAAAAATGAAACCTAAAAGATGGAAAAATTGTATCGGACATATAGCAACCTTAAAGATGAGTTTGCAATAAGATAAGTTCTTTATGGTTCCTATCTGATCTTACCTTATAATGAATCACATCTTTACAAGTGCCACGGTTCTTTCACTAAACACGTCTCAGCTTGATTATTGTGGATCTCTTCATGTGCACTTGAAACTAATGAAATTGGCATTTATGTTAATAGTGTTGAATGTGCGTGACTCTACGGTTGAAATTGAAACCGCTTTGACTTTTGGTGTCATTGTTAGGGTTTAGATGACGAGTTGGAAACCTAATACAAAGGGCCAGAAGTAGAATACAAGGGGTCGGAGTCCTTTAGGTTGCCCTCAACAATATATTAGCTAGAAATTAATATTACTTTAAGTATTTTACTGTTTTATTAAGTTTATGCATAGTCAATTTAGTCCTTTAGGTTGCCCTCTACTATTACCGTACAGAGTGGGGAAATTAGTAATAAGTAAAGAGAAATTTTGTTGTCGAATATCTCTCCCTGGCTATCTGCTGATTTGATTGATACAAACATAGTAATACTTTTGCATATGACTTATTTTGTTGCTTGACTTTTTCTTACAGTTATCACTTCTAACGGTTGACGAACACCATCTTGTAGAAGAACAACAAACTCGTTTTGAAGATGAACTTAACCGAATGGAAGTGTCAAAAGAAAATTTAGTTAAGATGTTGGAATTTAATTGCTAAACTAAGCTATTGGAAGGATGTAAACAGGATAACGCTCTAATAAAGTATTGGTATGTCATTATTTTTATTCTTTTGTTTGGTATAAGACTTGTATTTGGGGTTTCCCAATTTGTTAAGACAATTATTTACCTTATCAATGTTATTTGAAAGTGCTTTTGATAAACAGTTTTTTTTTTTTGGTAATCTTTTTAAAAAAATGCTTTTGAGTGTCAAATTACGAAAACAGACAAGTATCATAGATCGTTTACTATTAAGAGATTGTTTTGTAGAGAAATTATTTTAAAAATCTATTATGAAAGACTTTAATTAAGTTTTTATTTTTATTTAATTAAAATTTAAGAGTACATATTAAAAGTTTCAATCAATATAATACATAACTAAATCCAAGCAAATTAACATTGTCATTCTTTAAATATAAAAATGAGTAATAAGTCTGCTTAAAGATCGAAAAAGAACAAACGTCTTTTATTTTTTGACAAGAAATGAATTATATCTGCATTATAAAATTCAAAATATATATAAATACAACTTAATAATTGTAACAATAATATTAAGTAACTGTAATTTTATTTGAAACATTTAAATGTATTGAGATCTCATGAAGAATCAAAATGAGTTGCCATATGTAAATATAGTAATATTAGTAGAGGGCAACCTAAAGGACTCCGACCCTTTGCATTTTGCTTCTGTCATCTAAACCCCAACAACGACACCCACATGACTCTACAGTTGAAATTGAAAATTCTTCGACTTTTGGTGTCATTGTTGGGGTTTAGATGACGAGCCGAAAGACGAATGCAAAGGGCCAGAAGCAGAATGCAAAGGGTCGGAGTCCTTTACTATCATATACTAATATAATAAACATTTGAAACACAATTAAACAAATGACTTACTTCAAGTCATCCAAGTTAACAACAATTTATTCTTGGAGGTCTTCAATGTCCTTAATCTTTGCGAAATCGAGTTTCGAGTGATAATCCTGCCAAAAAAATTATTTTTAACTTCTTTACAAGAAAAGAAATTATGGAATACAATGCAAGATATACTATAGTACAGATCTTACTATCTTCAACGAAGAATTTCTTAGGCATTCTAAACTCCACAATTTCTCTAAAATCCCAAATAGACCCAAGGATTTTGTGCTGCAAAAATCTAAGTCCTCGTAGGAAAAAAGTAGGGCAGTCGGTACCCACTGTTTTGTTCTGTTTTGTTTCCCTCTATATGGTTCTGTTGGGTCTTCTTCTTCTCTATAGTTAGCCGCTTCTGAATTTCTCCCTTTTCTTGTAATAAAAAATTGAATTTCATTCTTTCTCTAATTTTTTTTTCTTTAGCTCATTTATTTCAGTTCTTGAAATTCACGGCATGATGAATTAGAACTATGGGAATTCGATTGGAGCTGCTTCATTTTGGTGAGAAACTGTTTGTGTTTGACTATTCATTTTGAAAGTGCTTTTGATAAACAATTTGTTTTCGCTAATCTTTTTAAAAAATTGCTTTTGAGTGTCAAATTACTAAAACGGACAAGTATCATAGAACGTTTACTATTAAGATTATTTTATAGAGAAATTATTTTAAAAATCTATTATGAAAGACTTCAATTAAGTTTTTGTTTTTATTTAATTAAAATTTAAGAGTACATATTAAAGTTTCAATCAATATAATACATAACTAAATCCAGGCAAATTAAAATTGAAATTCTTTAAATATAAAAAAGAGTAATAAGTCTGCTTAAAGATCAAAAAAGAATAAAAGTCTTTTATTTTTTGACAAGAAATGAATTATATCTGCAGTATAAAATTCAAAATATATATAAATACAACTTTATAATTGTAACAAGAATATTAAGTGACTGTAATTTTCTTTAAAATATTTAAATGTTTTGAGATCTCATTAAGAATCAAAATGAGTTGCTGTACGTAAATATAGTAATATTAGTAGAGGCAATCATATACTAATATAATAAACATTTGAAACACAATTAAACAAATGACTCACTTCTAGTCATCCAAGTTAACAACAATTTGTTCTTGGAAGTCTTCAATGTCCTCAATCGTTGCGAAATCGAGTTTAGAGTGATACTCCTGCAAAAAAAAAAAAAAAAAAAAAAATTAACTTCTTTACAAGAAAAGAAATTATGGAATATAATGCAAGATATACTATACTGTAGATCTACTATCTTCAACGGGAAGAGTTTCTTAGGCATTCTAACAAATTTTTCCTCAAGCCATTCCTCCCATGTGTTTCCCTGTTGAATCTAGACACTTTTTTGCAAAAGTACCTCATTGCGTAATTGCAAGCTTTGGTAGGATCAAAATCTTAATAAGTCTTATCCTTGGGTACTCTGTAAACCTTTTCCCCTGAAAAAAGCATATACCCGCACTGTCCAGCTGCGCACTTAAAGATGAGATATATTGAACTTGACCGAAGGCATATCTGTAACAAAAAAAATTATTAAAAATACGATGATATAAACAAATATGAGAAAATAAAATAAAATAAGTTTTATAAAATAGAATAGCTAACTATGTCGTTTAAACTTGCTTTAATGTTTCAAGATCATCAGTCGTGACCAAGAAATAGTTGTAGATAGTGTCTCCCTCCACCAACAAACTCTCTTTGATGGTTTTGTCAGTAACTATTTTCTTGTGCTCTTGTATTTCCTTTAGTATCTTTTATCTGTTTGCAGCCTTCTGACCCTTTAATATGTATCCTTGTTTGATGTCCCCAAAATCTTTCTTCCACTAGAAAAAAAAAATAGTATCAGCACATATCCACCCGAAAATTAAAAAAAGAAGAAGATAGTATCGATATGGAATACCCTTTTCAACAGTCTCTGGAGTTTGCTAAGGAGTTCGTGCATGCTTGACATTATATCTCTCATATATGCATGTAGATTTCATATATGCAGCCCGATAATAGGAAAAGTTAGCTCCGTTAAAAATAATCATGGACCCGCACTGAGGGAACTTGTTTAGGATTGCTCCATATGTCATTCTATATGTGCTGAAAAATAAAAGAATAAAGAAAAAATGAAACCTGAAAGATGGAAAATTTTATAGGATATATAGAAACCTTAAAGATGAGTTTGCAATAAGATAAGTTCTTTATGGTTCCTATCTGATCTTACCTTATAATGAATCACATCTTCACAAGTTCCATGGTTCTTTCACTAAACACGTCTCAGCTTGATTATTGTGGATCTGTTCATGTGCACTTGAAACTAATGAAATTGGCATTTATGTTAATAGTGCTGAATGTACGTGACTCTACGGTTGAAATTGAAACTGCTTTGACTTTTGGTGTCATTGTTGGGGTTTAGATGACCAGTTGGAAGCCTAATACAAAGGGCCGGAAGTAGAATGCAAGGGGTCGGAGTCCTTTAGGTTGCCCTCAACAATATATTAGCTAGAAATTAATATTACTTTAAGTATTTTACTGTTTTATTAAGTTTATGCATAGTCAATTTAGTCCTTTAGGTTGCCCTCTACTATTACTGTACAGAGTGGGGAAATTAGTAATAAGTAAAGAGAAATTTTGTTGTTGAATATCTCTCCCTGGCTATCTGCTGATTTGATTGATACAAACATAGTAATACTTTTGCATATGACTTATTTTGTTGCTTGACTTTTTCTTGCATTTATCACTTCTAACAGTTGACGAACACCATCTTGTAGAAGAACAACAAACTCGTTTTGAAGATGAACTTAACCGAATGGAAGTGTCAAAAGAAAATTTAGTTAAGATGTTGGAATTTAATTGCTAAACTAAGCTATTGGAAGGATGTAAACAAGATAGCGCTCTGATAAAGTATTGGTATGTCATTCTTTTTATTCTTTTGTTTTGTATAAGACTTGTATTTGGGGTTTCCCAATTTGTTAAGAAAATTATTTACCTTATCAATGTTAATTGAAAGTGCTTTTGATAAACAGTTTTTTTTTTTTTGGCTAATGTTTTTAAAAAATTGCTTTTGAGTGTCAAATTACGAAAACAGACAAGTATGATAAAACGTTTACTATTAAGAGATTGTTTTATAGAGAAATTATTTTAAAAATCTATTATGAAAGACTTTAATTAAGTTTTTATTTTTATTTAATTAAAATTTAAGAGTACATATTAAAAGTTTCAATCAATATAATACATAACTAAATCCATGCAAATTAACATTGTCATTCTTTAAATATAAAAATGAGTAGTAAGTCTGCTTAAAGATAAAAAAAGAATAAACGTCTTTTATTTTTTTACAAGAAATGAATTATATCTGCATTATAAAATTCAAAAAATATATAAATACAACTTAATAATTGTAACAAGAATATTAAGTAACTGTAATTTTATTTGGAACATTTAAATGTATTGAGATCTCATTAAGAATCAAAATGTGTTGCCATATGTAAATATAGTAATATTAGTAGAGGGCAACCTAAAGGACTCCGACCCTTTGCATTCTGCTTCCGTCATCTAAACCCCAACAACAACACCCACGTGACTCTATAGTTGAAATTGAAACTGCTTCGACTTTTGGTGTCTTTGTTGGGGTTTAGATGACGGGCCGAAAGCCGAATGCAAAGGGCCGAAAGCAGAATGCAAAGGGTCGGAGTCCTTTACTATCATATACTAATATAATAAACATTTGAAACACAATTAAACAACTCAGGGCAAGTATCTTTTGCAGTATTTACAGACTCCAACTTCAAGATGCTGAACTGAAAGTTCCATGTACTTGCCATTTTACTATTTAGTTGAATAAGAATGTACGTGGCTTCAAAAAAAAACATATGGAGTAATCCTAAGCAAGCGCCCTCAGTGCGGATCCATGATTATTTTTGACGGAGCTAACTTTTCCTGTTATCGGGCTGCATATATGAAATCTACATGCATATATGAGAGATATAATGTCAAGCCTGAACGAACTCCTTAGCAAATTCTAGAGAATGTGGACAATGAACAGTTGAAAAGGGTATACAATATCAATACTATCTTCTTCTTTTATTAATTTTCGGGTGGATAAGTGCTGATTTTTTTTCCTAGTGGAAGAAAGATTATAAGAATATCAAACAAGGATACATATTAAAGGGTCAGAAGGCTGCAAACAAATAAAAGATACTAAAGGAAATACTAGAGCACAAGAAAATAGTTACTGACAAAACTATCAAAGAGCGTTTGTTGGTGGAGGAAGACACTGTCTACAGCTATTTCTTGGTCCCAACTAATGATCTTGAAACGTTAAAGCATGTTTTAAGGACATAGTTAGCTGTTCTATTTTATAACACTTATTTTACTTTATTTTCTCATATTTGTTTATATCATTGTATTTTTAATAATTTTTTTGTTACAGATATGCCTTCGGTCAAGTTCAATATATTCCATCTCTAAGTGCACAACCTGGACCGTGTAGGTATATGCTTTTTTCAAGGGTAAAGGTTTACAAAGTAAACAAGGATAAGTCTTATGAAGATTTTGATCCTACAAACGCTCACAATTACGTGATGAGGTGCTTTTGCAATAAGTTTCTAGATTCAACTGGGAACACATAGGAGGAATGGCTTGAAGGAATATTTGTAAGAAAGCCTAAGAAATTCTTCCCGTTGAAGATAGTAAGATCTGTACTATAGTATATCTTGCATTGTATACCATAATTTATTTTCCTATAAAGAAGTTAGTTTTTTTTTTTTTTTTTTTTTTGCAGGATTATCACTCTAAACTCGATTTTGCAAAGATTGAGGACATTGAAGTCTTCCATGAACAAATTGTTGTTAACTTGGATGACTTGAAGTAAGTCATCTGTTTAATTGTGTTTCAAATGTTTATTATTTTAGTATGTGGTAGCCTTTTATGCGGAAAACAGTAAATTAGGGAACAAATACTGATGTTAACACTAAATAGACTGATATTACAACAAGAAATCTGAAAACAACCAGTCACAGTGCTACCACCTTAAATTACAACCTAAGACATGAATGAAGTACACTTATACAGTACATAACAATGAGATTACACATTGACACTTCTAGACATTCGAGAGGCAAGAGTCTCCTAAAGGTTTTGCTTTTTTTTTTTTTTTTTTTTTTTTTTGTAAAATACTTCTCCGCCTCTCCCTGAAAACTGCTCTGCCCTTTTTTCTATAGAATTCACAAGAATTAACATGTCTGCCAGCATAATGTCTCCATTTGACAAGAATTTTGGACAGCTCGGGGCAGGTATCTTTTGCAGTATTTGCAGACTCCAACTTCAAGATGCTGAACCAAAAGTTCCATGTATTTGCCATATTGCTATTTGGTTGAATAAGAGTTTACGTGGCTTTAAAAAAAAAACATATGGAGCAATCCTAAGCAAGCGCCCTCACTGCGGATCCAAGATTAATTTTGACGGAGCTAACTTTTCCTGTTATCGGGCTGCATATATGAAATCTACATGCATATATGAGAGATATAATGTCAATCCTGAACCATCAAAGAGCGTTTGTTGGTGGAGAAATACACTGTTTACAGCTATTTCTTGGTCACAACTAATGAACTTGAAACGTTAAAGTATGTTTTAATAACATAGTTAGTTGTTCTATTTTACAACACTTATTTTACTTTATTTTCTCATATTTGTTTATATCATTGTATTTTTAATAATTTTCTTGTTACAGATATGGCTTCGGTCAAGTTCAATATATCCCATCTTTAAGTGCACAGCTTGGACTGTGTAGGTATATGCTTTTTTCAAGGAAAAAGGTTTACAGAGTACCCAAGGATAAGACTTACGAAGATTTTGATCCTACAAAAGCTCGCAATTATGCGATGAGGTGCTTTTGCAAAAAGTTTCAAGATTCAACCGGGAACACATGGGAAGAATGGCTTGAGGGAATATTTGTTAGAATGTTTAAGAAATTCTTACCGTTTAAGATAGTAAGATCTTTACTATTTTATATCTTTCATTATATTCCATAATTTATTTTCCTATAAAGAAGTTTTTTTTTTTTTTGCAGGATTATCACTCTAAACTCGATTTTGCAAAGATTGAGGACATTGAAGACTTCCAAGAACAAATTGTTGTTAACTTGGATGACTTGAAGTGAGTCGTCTATTTAATCGTGTTTCAAATGTTTATTATATTAATATATGGTAGCTTTTTATGCGGAAAACAGTAAATAAGGGAACAAATACTGATGTTTACACTAAGTAGACTTATATTACAACATGAAATTTGAAAACAACCAGTCACAGTCCTACCACCTTAAATTACAACCTAAGACATGAATGAAGTACACTTATACAGTACATAACAATGAGATTGCACATATTGACACTTCTAGACATTCGAGAGGCTAGACTCTCCTAAAGGTTTTGCTTTTTTTTTTTTTTTTGTAAAATACTTCTCCGCCTCTCGCTGAAAACTGCCCTGCCCTTTTCTCTATAGAATTCACATAATTTCACCATTTGAAGATAATTTTGGCCAACTCGGGGTAAGTATCTTTTGTAGTATCTGCAGACTCCAACTTCAAGATGTTGAACAGAAAGTTCCATGTATTTGCCATTTTGCTATTTGGTTGTATAAGAGTGTACGCGGCTTTAAAAAAAAACATATAGAGCAATCCTAAGCAAGGTGCGGATCCATGATTATTTTTGACGGAGCTAACTTATCCTGTTATCCAGCTGCATATATGAAATCTACATGCATGTATGAGAGAGATAATGTCAAGCCTGAACGAACTCCTTAGCAAATTCCAGAGAATGTGGAAAATGAACAGTTGAAAAGGGTATACCATATCAATACTATCTTCTTCTTTTATTTTTAATTTTCGGGTGGATAAGTGCTGATTTTTTTTCCTAGTGGAAGAAAGATTATGAGAATATCAAACAAGGATACATATTAAAGGGTCAGAACGCTGCAAACAAAGAAATGATACTAAAGGAAATACCAGAGCACAAGAAAATAGTTACTGACAAAACCATCAAAGAGCGTTTGTTGGCGGAGGAAGACACTGTCTATAGCTATTTCTTGGTCACAACTAATGATCTTGAAACATTAAAGTATGTTTTAAGGTCATAGTTAGCTGCTCTATTTTATAACACTTATTTTACTTTATTTTCTCATATTTGTTTATATCATTGTATTTTTAATAATTTTCTTGTTACAGATATGGTTTCGTCCAAGTTCAATATATTCCATCTTTAAGTGCACAACCTGGACCGTGCAGGTATATGCTTTTTTCAAGGGAAAAGGTTTACAGAGTACCCAAGGATAAGACTTATGAAAATTTTGATCCTACAAAAGCTCGCAATTACGCGATGAGGTGCTTTTGCAAAAAGTTTCTACATTCAACCGGGAACACATGGGAAGAATGGCTTGAGGGAATATTTGTTAGAATTCCTAAGAAATTCTTCCCGTTGAAGATAGTAAGATCTGTACTATAGTATATCTTGCATTGTATTCCATAATTTCTTTTCCTATAAAGAAGTTGGTTTTTTTTAGGAGGATTATCACTCTAAATTCGATTTTGCAAAGATTGAGGACATTGAGGACTTCCAATAACAAATTGTTGTTAACTTGGATGACTTGAAGTGAGTCATCTGTTTAATTGTTTTTCAAATGTTTATTATATTAGTATATGGTGGCCTTTTATGCGGAAAACAGTAAATAAGGGAACAAATACTGATGTTTACACTAAATAGACTGATATTACAACAAGAAATCTGAAAACAACCAGTCACAGTGCAACCACCTTAAATTACAACCTAAGACGTGAATGAAGTACACTTATACAGTACATAACAATGAGATTACACATTGACACTTCTAGACATTCAAGAGGCTAGAGTCTCCTAAAGGTTTTGCCTTTTTTTTTTTTGTAAATACTTCTCCGCCTCTCGCTGAAAACTGCTCTGCCCTTTTTTCTATAGAATTCATATGAATCCCTATGTCTGCCAGCATAATTTCTCCATTTGAAGAGAATTTTGGACAGCTCAGGGTAGGTATCTTTTGCAGTATTTGCAGACTCCAACTTTAAGATGCTGAACAGAAAGTTCCATGTATTTGCCATTTTGCTATTTCGTTCAATAAGAGTATATGTGGCTTTAAAAAAAAATCATACGGAGAAATCCTAAGCAAGCGCCCTCACTGCGGATCCAAGATTATTTTTTACGGAGCTAACTTTTCCTGTTATCGGGCTGCATATATGAAATCTACATGCATATATGAGAGATATAATGTCAAGCCTGAACCATCAAAGAGCATTTGTTGGTGGAGGAAGACATTGTCTACAGCTATTTCTTGGTCATAACTAATGATCTTGAAACGTAAAAGTAAGTTTTAATAACATAGTTAGCTGTTCTATTTTATAACACTTATTTTACTTTATTTTCTCATATTTGTTTATATCATTGTATTTTTAATAATTTTCTTGCTATAGATATGCCTTCGGTCAAGTTCAACATATCCCATCTTTAAGTGCACAGCCTGGATTGTGCAGGTATATGGTTTTTTCAAGGGAAAAGGTTTACAGAGTACCCGAGGATAAGACTTATGAAGATTTTGATCCTACAAAAGCTCGCAATTACGCGATGAGGTGCTTTTGCAAAAAGTTTTTAGATTCAACCGGGAACACATGGGAAGAATGGCTTGAGGGAATATTTGTTAGAATGCCTAAGAAATTCTTCCCGTTGAAGATAGAAAGATCTGTACTATTGTAATAACTCAATATTTTCCAAATGAATTTTAGAGTTACTTCCTCAATTATAGCTTACTAGTGTTAACGCGTTCGATACCGTTGCAGGTACTAATTATATCCATATAACATGTATGTATATATATATATTTATTGTTGAAAATATTATTTTATGATATAATATATTAAATGGTGCACGAATTAGTTAAGTTAGTGAGTGGGCCAGGCCCACTACTCTTGTGACTGTGCACGTTATATTCCAAAGGGAGGAGTTAAAGTACAAGAAAATTATTAATCTGTTTCTAGTCTAAGGAGAGAGAAGGGACAAGAAGAGGGCATCAGTTACTGTGTTCAAAGTTTGACACAGTGCAGTTTATTTCCCACAATTACCAAGGCATGCAGGTATACATCTTGAGATTTATACTTTTTCCTTATAATTTAGTATGTAAGCCATGGATTGTGTTGCAAGGGTGTTAGGTCAAATAGGATTGGATAGCATGAATTATTAATAGGACGTAATCATGATCTAATGATTAGGGGAAACAAAGCATTATAGTAATTGATGGTGAGTTGTGGAGTTAGAGATATAAATTGGTTTAAAGGAATGAAATTGCTACTGTTTCTCTCAGAAATTCGTGCACTGCTACAGTGCTCACTTGTGGGTTTCCAATAAGACAAAATAGGTTTTCAAAGTGGCAATTTACTCTTCTTTGTTTCAAGTCACCAACTGTGTCGTTTTCTTTTTAATATTTGTTTTTGCTTTCTTTCTTTATTTAATTATACACTGTCATTATTAGTATTTTGGTACTAAAACATATGTATATAGGTGGTTAGTAAAGTTATTAGGATACAATTCTTTCATTTAAAGAAATTATGAAATTTTGGTACTGAACGTTAGAGATTTAGTTTTAAACCTAATAATTTAGAAAATATGAGAATTGACCCATCAATTGACATCAATAGTGAAACTTTTATTATAGATTTAGACTGCATGGCTTATGGGTAATGTGTCTTATTTAATCAATTTTGAATAGATTGAGGCTATTGGATATCGTTGAAGAGATATTGACGTTTCAAGAGAGGTTTACATACCGGTTATAAGGAAAGTGAGGCTTAAACTCTTAGTGTACTTGCTTTTCATAAAAAAGCATATGGTTTGTGTTGTATGTATGCATTTAAACCGTTTAGTTCGTGTGAGTGGGCAAGCATGATCTAAATTGGATAATTTTCAAGTTTCTAAAGTAATGACCGTATGAGTCCTTTAGCGTAAATTCGCTTATAGATACTATTTATATAAATGTAAAGTTCGGAAGTGGTATTGATTTGATGTATGTTCCACTTATCGTATTTTCGGAGGGGCACACTTCCATAGGTCCGATTGATGTTCAGTGAGAGATTGATGCTAGAATCTTAAGTGACCCGGGTAAGATGGGGGTAAATAATGCCCTCTCCGGAAGACGGGGTAAGACATAGACAAATACGTACTATGTCTCGTGAGCATAGATTCAGATTCAGTGTAGTGCATCTATTGCTCGTCCGGGTAAGAAGAGGGTAAATAATGCGCTCTCCGGAAGACGGGGTAAGACATAGGCAAATACGTACTATGTCTCGTGAGCATACATTCAGATTCAGTGTATTTCATGTATTGCTCGTCCGGGTAAGATGGGGGTAAATAATGCCCTCTCCGGAAAACGGGGTAAGACATAGATAAATACGTATTATGTCCCGTGAGCATAGATTCAGATATAGAGTATTTCATGTTTTGCTTGTTTATGCTTCATGATTTGAGCTTTAGCTTCAGTATTTGTATATATTTAATATACTTGTACTGTGTAATTGCTTTTATGCATTATCATGGATTTTAAAGACTTGCCCCAGGGGTAAGCTGAGAGTGTCGATGATCTTGCTGGGTCTTTTAGACTCACGCTTGTTGATGTTGTATGTGTGTAGGTGTGGTTAACGGTGACCAGGTAGCCGATACTTGATTCATTCCAGCTTTGTTCAGTCCAGTTAAGTCGAGGTGAGCCACCATTAGATCATGGCGGCCTCTTCTTCTTTAGTTGACTTAGTAGTATTCCGAGCTACGTCTCGTACTTTTATATTCAGACTAGTAGTTCCATGACTTAGACATTTTATGGGGTTTATGGGCAAGACTCAGTATTTGTATTTCGTTTCCGCACTTTTCTTTATATTATGAGACTTTGCGTATTATTCATTTTATTCATTAATTTTCGCATGATTAGCTTAGAGGGTTCGCCTTATGGGTAGAAGCTCATCAGGTGCCCGGTCATGGCCTGAGTGTCAGATTTGGGTCATGACAACTATAGTATATCTTGCATTGTATTCCATAATTTCTTTTCCTATAAAGAAGTTAAATTTTTTTTTTAGTAGGATTATCACTCTAAACTCGATTTTGCAAAGATTGAGGACATTGAAGACTTCCAAGAACAAATTGTTGTTAACTCGGATGACTTGAAGTAAGTCATCTGTTTAATTGTGTTTCTAATGTTTATTATATTAGTATATGGTAGCCTTTTATGCGGAAAACATTAAATAAGGGAACAAATACTGATGTTTACACTAAATAGACTGATATTACAACAAGAAATCTGAAAACAACCAGTCACAGTGCTACCACCTTAAATTACAACCTAAGACATGAATGAAGTACACTTATACGGTACATAACAATGAGATTACACGTTGACACTTTTAGACATTCGAGAGGCTAGACTCTCCTAAAGTTTTTGCCTTTTTTTTTTTTGTAAAATACTTCTCCGCCTCTCTCTGAAAACTGCCCTGCCCTTTTTTCTATAGAAAAAACCACCCATACATGAGCAACTGTCTCATGACAGTTACTAAGTTTTTCAGTTGTTTATTTTGGCCTTCTGGAATAAGTTTTTATAACATGAGGCTTATCATTACCTTCCCCTATAACAGTCACCTTGTCCTCAAGGTGAAAGTCAGGAAATTGTAGATCGATGATTTCATAGTCCTCCCAAATATTCTCAAATTCTGGTAGGTTCTTTCACTTGATTATCTTTCTGGTCTACCTCACTGCTTCGAGTTCAACTTGAAGCTCCAATTCTGTTCTAAGAAATGGAGGTAATTCTTGAGTAAGGGTAGTTGGTAGTAAGCATTGTCTCAGTTGTGAAACATGAAACACTGAGTGAATGCGTGCACCAACAAGTAACTCCAATCGATAAGCTACGGGACCAATCTTCTCTAGAATCTTGAAAGGACCATAATAGCGAGGACTGAGTTTTTCATTAATCTTCTTAGCCAAAAAGCGAAATTTGTAGGGTCAAAGTTTGAGATACACCATTTCGCGGACCTCAAAATTCGCTTCTCTATGATGTCGATCAGCTTGACTCTTTATTCTTTGTTGTGCTTGTACTAGATGATCTTTGAGTTCAGTCAAGATCAAATTTCTAGTGCGCACCTGCTCATTTACTTCTTCCATTGCTGAAGTGGTGTCATCCTTGTGAAAATTGATAGTGGATCCCTCCTGTATAATGCTTTAAAGGGTGTCATACTTACAGATCTATTAAAGGTTGTGTTAAACCAATACTCTGCCCAAGACAACCAGTAGGACCATTGCTTAGGATTTTCTTCTGCCATACAATGAAGATATGTCTCCAAACTCCTCTTCACCACTTCTGTTTGACCTCCGGATGGTAGGAAGAGCTATAGTGTAAGGTATTACCTACTATTTTGAAAAATTCCCTCCAAAATTGGCTTATGAACACACTGTCACGATCAAACACAATAGATTTAGGAAATCCATGCAATTTAACACTTTTGTAATGAAAACATCAGCTACATCTTTAGCATTAAAAGGGTGTTAAAGTGGAATAAAATGTGCATAATTAGTAAGATGATCACCACAACCAATATAGTATTGAACCTATGGGATGTAGGAAGGCCAGTAATGGAATCCATACTCACATCCTCCCACACATGATGAGGTATGGGTAAAGGTTGAAGTAATCCTGCTGGACTCAAAGTTTGAGACTTTTTCTTTTGACAAATTTCACACTTGGCAACAAAGTCTTGCACATCCCTCTTCATATCTTCCCAATAAATATTCTCAGATAGCCTCTTATATGTGCGAAAATACCCCGAATGACCTCATATTGGAGAAGAATGGAACTCCTTCAACAGCCCCGGTATTCTAGATGATCCTTTTGGCAAAACTAAACATCTCTTGAATAGTAGACATCCATTCTTCAAGTTATGTTTGTCATCTGCTTGCTGTCCTGAGATTTAACTTTTGCAAAATAGAAGTCAATTTGCTGTCTTGTTGTACTTCTTCATCCCATGCCTCCTTGTCTTCATACTTCCAAACTTGAAAGGCATATAACTCTGCAGGTTCCCCGCGTCTGGACAATGTATCAACCACTTTATTTTTAGTACTCAGTTTGTACTTGATCTCAAATTTATAACCCGTGAGATTGGACGCCAATTTCTTCTGATTCTCATCTATAACTCGCTGTTCCAGCAAGAATTTAAGGGCATTTTGGTCAGTTTTAATGATGAAATGATGACCCATCAAGTAGTGATTCCATCTCTTGACGGCTAACACAATAGTCATTATCTTTCGTTCGTATACCGCGCAGTGCCTTGCTCTAGAAGAAAGCATTCGACTGAAATAGGCAATAGGTTTGCCATTTTGCATTAAAATTGCACCAACACCAAATCCCGAAGCATCAACTTCCATTGCAAAGGGTTGAGAAAAGTCCGGAATCACTATAACGGGCACCTGAGTCATAGCCAACTTTAATGCCTCAAATGCTTGTTGAGCTCGTTCTCCCTACGAAAAAACATCCTTTTTCAGTAGATCAGTTAAAGGGGCAGCAATCTTACCCTAGTCTTTGACAAATTTTTTGTGATATCCCGTGAGTCCCAAAAATCCCAGCAATGACTTGATATCTCTAGGAACTGGCCAAGATATCATACTCTCAATCTTGGAGGGGTCAGCTTGCACTCCTTTAGAGGAGATAATATGGCCCAGATATTCTAGTTTAAGCTGATCAAACACGCACTTTTTCTTGTTGATTACCAGCTGATTCTATTTGAGAATATCCAAGACAACTTTCAAATGCTTAAGATGTGAAGCATAATTCATCAAAGAATACTAAAATAAATTTCCACAAATGATCGCTAAAAATATCATTCGTCAGTGATTAAAAAGTCAAGGGTGCATTGGCCAAGCCAAATGACATGACATAAACTCATAATGTCCCTCAAGGGTGTAGAAGGTTGTTTTTGCTTCATCTCCAGATTGAATGCGAATTTGATGATAGCCTGACTTGTGATCCGACTTGGTAAATATGGTGGCTCCATCTAACTCATCAAGTAGCTCATCAATGCATGGTATTGGAAATTTATCAGGGATTATGATATCATTAAGAGCCCTAATATCTACGCAAAAATGCCAACTTCCATCCTTCTTATTAATTAGTAATACCAGAGTAGAATATGGACTAGTACTAGCCCTAATGATTCCAGCAGCCAACATTTCTTTGACCAGACGCTCGATCTCAACTTTTTGAGAATGAGGATATCGATATAGATGAATATTCGGTGGTTGTTCTCTAGATTGAAGAGGAATAACATGATCCTAAGAACGATGTGTTGTTAGGCCCAATACTTCTGGGTAATCGGATGATAACTTCTCAATCTCCTTTGATGATAAAGCTGCTTCATCTTCAGTTTTTGCTACATGATTCGACACGACCAAGAATCCCTAGTTCCCCTATTTTAACAAATTGTTCATGGCTTTGAGTGAATCTATTGTTCGAACTATAGCTGGATCCCCTCGAAGCAACACCGATCTGCCTGCATCTTCGAATTTCATGGTAAGAAGTTTCCAATTTACCCTTATCTGACTTAAAGTGGCTAACCATTACATCCCCAGTACCACATCATCTCCACTCAATTCAAATAGAAAATAGTGTTGGTTAATTTGGACTCCTTGCACGTCCAGCCTTACCCCTTTGCATTCTTCACTCCCGCCAACCTGTTGACCGTTAGCAATTGTTACTTCAAATCTGTTGGTCTTCTCAATAGGTAGTTGCAAATGATGAGCGAGGGCGGAATATATGAATTATGGGTAGCTTCACTATCCACCAAAACTATCACGTTGTGCCCATGAATCTTTTCCACGAGTTTCATTGTTCTACCTCCTGTAAGGCCCACAACTGAATTTGTATTCAACACCATCATAGTGACCTTAATTTCCCCAACTACATCTTCTCCTATAGGCTTAAAGAATTCTTCTGTATCATCTTCTTCTGTGTTAGGTGCCTTTGAAATAATTAATAGGTTAAGCTGCCTGTTTTTACAGCAATGATAGGGGCCAAAATTTTCATCACATCTAAAACATAAACCTAGTTCTCTTTTTTTAGCCAATTCTGAATCAGATAACCTTCTAAATTGTCCCTCAGATTTTGCTACTGAAGTCACGTTGAAGTCAGTCGACTTTGCGATGATATGCAATTGTGAATCAATGTTACGACCTGCTGCTCTGACTCTTGAATCACGTGTTTCAAGTATGTTTGTGACTCGAGGATAATTTGGTCTAAACCCAACTGATTTATTGCTTGAACTTTCTCTACTTAGTTCAAATTTAAAACCCTGGACTTGCTGCAAAACAGAATTTCGAGCCTCTACCTTTTGAGCTATCTCCATTATCTCCGTTATTGTTTGAGCTCGTAAAAGCATCACTTCTGCTCAAATTTCCTCCTTTAGACCATTTAAGAATATTTTGGATAACATTCCATCAGACACTTCCTTCATAGATGCTGACACCTTTTTAAATTCTTCACGAAACGCGAAAATCGTGGTAACCTGCATCAGCCCCATTAAGACAAAATATTGGTTGCTCTTTTGAGAATGATGAAATCGGTTCAGCAACTCCCTTTTGAACTCTTCCCAGGTTAATATCAGTTGTCGAGACTCTATCTAATACTACCAATTTAAGGCTTTACCTTCCAAACAAACACCTGCTGCCTGTAACCTTTCTGCTTCAGAAATTTCATTCACGGCAAAGTATCTCTCCACTCTGAAAATCCATCCCAAAGGATCCCCTCCTTCGAAAATTGGTAATTGTAGTTTCCGAAACTTCTTCCTATTTTTTTCTCCAACCAAGTTCATGTTCTTCCCTCTTGTTGGTTTCCGACGGATCTAGTTTGAGAAGGTGATGCTTCTGCCATCACAGTTCTCCCTTGTGCTTCAATTCTCGCAAGTGACTCTCTCATTTCTTGAAACCATCCTTCCACTTTTCTGACATCTTCTCTTATCCCTGTCAAACTAGTTTCCACTTGTTCAACTCGTCCCTTTGCTTTACTCACCATGCCTGAATGTTACCGCTCTGATACCAATTTTGATAGACTTTTCTGCGGAAAACTATAAAATAAGGGAACAAATACTGATATTTACATAAATTACACTGATATTACAACAAGAAATCTGAAAACAACCAGTAAAATGCTGCAAACACCTTAAATTGTAACCTAAGACATGAATGGCATACAGTTATACAGTACATAATAATGAGATTACACATATTGACACTTCTAGACATTCGAGAGGCTAGACTCTCCTAATGGTTTCCCTTTCTTTTCTTGAAAATACTTTTCTGCCTCTCTCTGAAAACTGCCCTGCCTTTTTTTTTCTACAGAAAAAACCACCCCAATACATGAGTAACAGTTACTAAGTTTTTCAATTGTTTATTTTGGCCTCCTGGAATAAGTTATTATAACCTGAGTCTCATCAATATATTATTAAAAATTTTGTTTGCGCAAGATAATTATAAAATAATTGGATTTCCTACAGGACCCACAAGATAAATTGGGAGTTGATTTCAAGGGATTTAATCGAGACAACCAAAGATATTAGTCAAGAAAAAATAGAGCATGGTACAGATTCTTATATATTTTATAACTCAATAAAATTGCTAGCATAAATTTAAAACATTGTAATTGTTTTCATGTTGTAGCTGATGTAGCACTCACAGAGCTTAATAGATTAATGATGGAACATTCTTCTCTTCATCGATTGTATGAGAAAAATTTGCCAGATTTTGTTAAAGATGTAAGTATAGATTTTTTTACCTGCACGCAACATACTATGTAGTTTGAAATCATATTTATGAAAGTTCTAAGCCATGCTTTTGGAAAATCGCGACCATCAAGAAGTTCGAGTCTCACTTACCTTGAAATCGGCAAGCTTCCTAAACATAAAACGTACGATTCTCCACCAAACCGACCTCCAACAGCCTCAATCTAGGCACAATATTGATAAGCAATGTCAATTATACTGGTCGGGGTCAATCTTATAATTTTAAGTCAAGCCTAGATCAAAAGTAAACAAAATTCAACTCCTGGTCCAACTAGTCCAATTCCGAAGAAAATTATCGAATTGAATTACCCCTTAGCTCGCTATTCCATTTCCCTAATCAAGTTTTGCTTTTGACTTGGATTGCTAGATCAAATCCCCAATTTAATCAATTGAATCTCATGATTCTATGGTTAAAGATTTTTTTTTTATCACAAATGGCCAGATGCCTGATATTTCAACGAAGGGAGCTTACAAAAAAAAAATGGGGGGCTTGGCCTGACCTCTATTCAGTTTAAGGGAAATTACATAGTGATCAGGATGAAATATTCCCTTCAAAATCAACTATAATCATTATAAGGTGTTGAAGAATCATAAACTCAATTCCTAGGTCGAAAACACTGCATGACCAACCATCACGAACTCCTATCTTTGAAAAATGGTAAAAAAACTAAATCTGTTTCACTGTTTGAATTTATACCCGAACTGGTCTTCATCACAATAGCTGACCTACTTTCGCATTCATAGAGTGTAAGTCTCCCTTTCAACAGTAAAGTGTAAATAGAGCATCGTGATCATGGATATGCAAAATGGCCCTGCCATGGTCCTTGGTCGCGTTCGCTAGGGTTTAATACCCCAATTGGATGAGAAAGAGCTTCACTTGTGTAATCTTAGTGTTATACCCCGCACTTTCAGTGTTACACCCCGTACCTCGGAGAATCACTGGTTAAATTTGAATGTAAGTATGTCGATCTATGACTAGGTAAAACAACTTTGGAGTGTGAGGAATGAAGCATTATTAAGTATATTTTTTAAGTAAAGGATGAATTATGATCTTGTAAGCCGTAACCGGGAAGGACAACTTTGGAACCAAAGGACATCACCATTATCAATTATTATTAGTGATAAATATGATGTATGGAGAGTTTCGGAAGATTTCGGGACCAAGCAAATAGAAGAAAATAAGTTTGACGAAAATTTGAAAAAAGTTGGCAGGATTTTTGGCAGATTTTTAGTCAACTTTGAAGGGGTATATCTCCTAGTATATTAGGAGTTTTAAGGTGTTTCAAAAGCCTAAAATGAAGCTCGTCGAGTCTAGTTTCCAACGCAATAAACCGCTAGTCGATACAACATCGGAGTAGAGAATTATTGACGTTACAAGTTCGGCTGACGAAGCAGAAACGCGTGCTACAGTACTACTACAGTGCCGCTACAGTGTTGCTACAGTGCCACCGACTTTGCCCACCTATAAAAGGGTCAAGACCCCATTTTTCAGCTCCAAAAACAGATACTAAATCCCAGCACACATATAGGGGCAAATATGTCATAAAAAGTGAGGGTTTGAAGTAATTTTTGGCTAATCAAGGCTCGGGTAACGCATAGTTACGGTTATAGCATCGTTTTGCGGTGGATTTCGGCTTGGATTCAAGGTGGATATTGGAGATATTATTGTTCTAACAAGGAAAAGGTATGAATCTCTCCTTATTGGTATTAATTTCGGCTTGTTTACGGAAATAAAGTTATTAAATAGTCGTACCACAAGTTGGTTAGTTGAGAAATTTAGAAAACATCGTGTGGGATGTTTTAGGAAATATATTGGTATGGATAATGGTGTTGATGATGTTGGTATTTTTGTTGTTGATTGGTTGTTGATATCATGATTTCGGGCTAGGCATATAAACAGGGGAGATGCTGCCCGAATTTCGACAGAATCTAAAAGGATTTTAATTAAAGTTTTGAGACAAGTGCATGATGATGAGCCTAAAAATAGTATGAATGATTTTATATGTAGATTGCAAGTCAGGAAGTAAGTTGGAAGTCGAGAAATTATCTTCCAGGTATGTTAAGGCTAGTCCATTTCTTTCTAAAGGCATGATCCTTTCGTTATAAACCTTTGTGTCATACCCATAATATCATTGGTTTCACAAATGCTAGAAGTCCACGAATCTCGTGATCCTTATGATGTTATTGAGCTTCTAAAGGCATGATTCTTTTCCTACCAAACCATGCATGAATTCCATGAACATTCTCATTTCCAAGAATGTTAGAGATTCATGACTCTTAAAGTTTTTATGATGCTAAAGATGAATAATTTTTTTTTATGATAACCATGATGATGATTATGAGGGATTTATTTATCCAAGCTCTAAGGCATACGGATTTCATGTTATTATGAGATGATTTTATTCATAGAGATTTCCAAGTACATGAGCTTTATATTATTATGAGGTGATTGAGCTTATTTTGCAATTTCTTAATTTCCTTCATTGTTGGTAATCTCACCTTATGACCCTTGTTCCTTCAAGGTGAGATAAACGATGATGATTGATCCATAATATAATCGGAGACTACCGACCTTACGTCACTCCGATATAGTTGTGACTTTTGATTGGGCTCTTATGCATGCTTTATATATATGTATGCATTTTCTCACACTGCGCCGCGCTATAGTCGGTCGGGCATCGCACGTAGATGTGCACACCACTGCAGTGGGCATGTTATGATATTGCCCCGGACGCGGGCTAATGATGATAACACTGAGCCTTAATAGCGGGGCATGATACTATATATATGACACCGAGCCTTAATGGACGGGCATGATACTATATATATGACACCGAGCCTTAATGGTCGGGCATGGTACTATGTATATGTATAGAAATGTTTTTTTTTAAAAGGCTAAGCATGCATGACATCCGCCTTATGAGGCATTCAGATGTACAGGTTATCTCTCTTATTCCATGTTACCTTTCATATATATATTATGTTGTTATTCATGCCTTACATACTCAGTACATTATTCGTACTGACGTCCTTTCTTGTGGACGCTGCGCTCATGCCCGCAGGTAGGCAGGGAGACGGATCAGACCCGTAGGTTTTCTATCAGCGGATTATCAGGAGCACTCCACTTTCTTCGGAGCTGCAGTCTATTTGGTATTGTCCTTATGATCATTTGTATTCCATGTAGAGGCTCATAGACGTATGTGTACAGTTAGATGTTTTATAGCTCTACCGGTTCATATTGTTGTATAATATTTTGGTGGCCTTGTCGGCCTTATTTTGAGCCCTTGATACTTTACTGTTAGCCTTGCCGGCTTTATGATATACGTTATGTTGTGGCGACCTTATCGGTCCGCATATGAACATATGTGCTAAATGATCGGATATTTCTATGTTGGGCCTTTTCTGCGTGCAGGTGTTCTTTGAGTTATGGTTTATAATGTTCAAAGTAACGGATAAGTCAGGTGGTTCCCGGCCTACGGGTCGGAGCCCGCCATACTCCTGATAGGGGTGTGACACTTAGAAATAGAAACAAGTGATAGTGATGACACAAAAGTAGAATACATTGATGACAAATGTTGATAACTCAAACAAGTATTGATAGGATGAGGCTTACGAGTAGAACGAATACCTTTTCTAGTGGCAGTAAGAGAACTCTATAGAGGTAGGTTTGCAACATGCAAAAAATTTGGTGTGGGATGTGAATCCTCTAGACCAAAAGTAGAGCTTGGTTAACGCAGCAATACGGGAAGAGAAAATTCCTTCGTTTTGTCATTTTTCGGCAACTTTTGAGGGCTGCTTTGCTTCACAACCTTCTCATTCAGTGTTGTGCTAAAATCAATACCAGCACAGGGTTCCCAACCCTTCAGCGAGCAAATTCTATTCAGTCGCTTTGGCAGCAGACCTAACACGCGCCCTCACTCACCGTCAGAACAGTTTCTTCGGCGAGCACGTCAGCTACACGCGCCAACGTGTGTGAGCGTTTTTGGCCATTTTCTGATGATATTTTTTTCCAGTGGAGTTACCTGGTCATTTCGAGGCTACCCATATAATAACCTCTTGATTCCGACCACTTTTTGGTGATTAGATTCAATTTTTCAGTGACTGCTTTTTGTTTTTTGACTCAAGACAGTTTTAACTCAAGTAGATTTACTCTGATAACATCGACATCATCAATACTTGAAATTTGGTTAAATTTTTCTTTGAGCCTTTGACCTAGCATGATGTGTCTCCGATCAGATATTTTTTGTGCTAAAATCATGGTTTCGAGCAATTTGAACCATTATATCACAACTGAACCATTGATAGGTAGTGCAAATTACTTATCTTGGTTTGTCTTCAATTCAACTATGGTGTAAGGGACAAGGTATTAAGGATCACCTAAATATATAAGTTAATGATATTAATGAATAAGATAGGGGAGAATGGGAGAAGATTGATGCTTATTGTGGTCCATCGGAGACTTGCTCCTTAGTTTGGGATAAAGCTCGTGGGCTATACAAAAATGACATCTCCCGAACTTATAATGTGATTTCTCAGTTGACTAACCTTAAAAATTGGGATTTGGATATGTCTATCTATCTTGGACAAATTGAGGCGGTTATGAAAGACTTTAAGGATTTGATGTTGAAAAACAATTGGAGCAATGCTAGAAGATATTCTTAGTTGTTACACTTGCTGAACTTCCATCTAATCTTGACTAGATGCTGGGTAAGTTCTGGCTAGCCCTATTCTCTCGACTATTACAGGTGGCTACACCACCTATTTCGTCAAGTCATACAATGACATATGCAGACTGTTCTGTCCTAGCATCTCAGATTGGAAATCGGAATGGAGGTCACTCTAGGAATCCTTAATCAAGGTGTAGTTATGTAATAATTTGGGTCATACTCGTATTTGTGCTATTCTTTACATGGTCGACCTTCTAGAAATGCTCATGTTGCTTAGATTGAATCCACTGGTAACCCAACCTATCAGGTGTTATCTTCAGCTAAGGTAGAATACAATGACTTTCTTCAATATCAGGCTTCTTAGTAGACATCTCCATATGTAGGTTCAGTTTCTCAGACTGGTAATCTTGTTGCTTATATATCACAGTCCACCACACTTGGTCCCTGGGTGATGGACTCAGACCTTCTGACTATATTACTAGTAACAAGTCTCTATTGATTGTTTGTTCTCGGTCCCTTCCCGCTGTTACCTCAGCTAATGGTTCTCAGACCATGACAATTAGAGTCGGTCAAGCTAATCCTTTACCTTCCTTAGCTCTAATAGAAGTGAAAGTGAAAATAAGAGAGTACTTGGCTTGATTATTCCCTCAAGCTATTAGAGTTTAATTAACTATGTAAAAATGTCATAATAAGGAAAGGAAATCACCACCTAATTACAATATGAGTAAATTAAGACACCTACTATATTTACATATTTTCTAGAATATACCCAAGAATCTAGCACCGTAATATAAGCCATGTAACTGGTATTATAAATTCCTTCTAAAATTTGACAGAATAATCAAACTTCTCAATCCTCTCATGTATCCTTTAATTCTTCTTTAAGTTAATACTTATTGATTGACTATAAAAAAAAAACTTATGATCATATTTACGAGACTTCTAGTTATACTATATAGGTAGCATCATCTTGGTTTAGAATTTCAAGAACGGTGGGGAAATAAGTAGTCTAGTGTATTTAGACGATATTGTCGGAGAATGCATCTAAACCTTCAGGTATGAAGTTGGGTTGGATATTGTCTTCGGTTGAGCCCTGCTGTGTGATTGGGGTTAGCCAACCCGTTGTGTTGTGACTTATCTTGTTCTATTGTTGTGGGCTTGATGCCACGTGGAGATAGTAGATATTGGAGACTTTTGATATATCTTGATTATGATTTTGTAGTATCTTATGTGTCACGACCCAACCCCATAGGTCATGACTAGTGCCCGAGTTGGGCACCCGAACGAACTTATCCAATTCGAATCACATACAGATAGCGTATATAGGCACAAATATCACACACTGCCTCAATTTATATCAAACTGTTTCAGACACATTTCAACACGACCATATGCATACGTATATATCAAAAGCCGACAAGGCTATCAAATGGCACAACGGCCCCAAAACATATGCAAAATGCACGCCGACAAGGCTGCCATAGCGAATAGGATCATACAAACACACCCGTACAGAAGTAGGCACAACCCACATATACGTCTACAGACCTCTAAAATGACCAACCGAATCATATGACGGGATAGGGCCCCGCCGTACCCCAAATAGTCAGATATACAAAGCATATATGTCACAAAAGATGTGTACCAACATATGGGCTCCGGATCAAAAGGAGCACTCTATAATAGCAGAATGTGTGGCCTACACTGGCGGATCTCGAACCACTGTACCTGCGGGCATGAAACACAGCCCCCCCGAAGAAAGGGGGTCAGTACGAAAGATGTACTGAGTATGTAAAGCATAAAGTACAGAAATCCAAACCATAACTGAAGTGAAGGGTACAGAGAGAAAATACCGGATCAATATATCAAAACCTGTACTGAAGACATATGTACATAATGCAAACAGAAATAATGCATAAGGCTCAGGAACGTGGTCACCACTCCGACGCTGGTGCCACAACACAACATAACTCCAGAAGGTTTCAAATCTCCGTACAACCCCGTACATAACACATCATCACAACAAATCATAAGCCATATCACAGTATAACTCCATAAACGGAACCCGGCCCTATGGCGAGGTCTCGGGAACCGTAACACAGCATACTGCCGAATATATCATAGTGCGCACGATCACAAAACCGGCCCGGGATCCGGCGAACGATATCATAGTAGTAAGCACGAGCGGAGTAGTGAGGAAACCATATGCATATAAGTACATAAATAAATTTCAGACCTCGATGGACAAATATATTTACCGACATCTAAAGGCTCAAAAATAAGATTCGGGACAATCGGAATTAGTATAAGAAAGTTACGAGCTTTTGAAGTACAGAACCTTCTGAAAAACATTTCATAAGCCATACTTGGAAATTCAAGTATCATTCATATTAGAAAACTTTCGAACAACATTATGGATCAAATCAAATGGAGACTTTAAGACCATATTTACATATCAAAGTATTCATCAAAGACTTTAGTCATCTCGATTTTCTTTCGAACAACATTCGGAAACACAACAACTAGAATCTTCGAACATCATAAATACGTATCAAGTCATATGGAATAGCTTATGGAAGTCAAAGATATTAGCCATCCTAGTGGCTCTAAGAATAGGATTTTCTTTAGAAGCATACATATACGTTATTTGTTCTTTTCATAAAGGTCATGCCAAAAGAAGGAAAGGTAGGCTTTACATACCGTTTGTCGTCTGTACCAATTCAATAATTTAAACTCATCTCGATTGGCACTTCAACCTATAACAATGGTAGCATGTCCGTCAAATTGGTGGTTGCTAGTAAACGATAACTCGTTCTTGTATAAAAAATAAGTGGGCAGCACTTCCACTACTTGCATACATCCACAACTCACATACGAGGTCAACAACATCAATAACAAGACACAACTCAAGGACATAACAAAATCAGCCCCATATGCACTACATACACCATTGCTATCATTCTTTCTCTTTACATCCATGGAGTACAACAACCACAACAACAAAGTGATTAATACACTAATTCCTTATGTTTATCCAGCCCCTTTAACAATGTTAGACCAGCCATCAAGAACAGCCCATACTCCAGCAAATATACTACATATATTGTACATAATCATAACTATAATCCCTGCATTTCGACTCAACAAGAGCAGCCACGAAAATTACAACAAACAACCCCCAAAATGTCACTACAAAACAGCCACGAAATTTATAACAAGTAGCCCCAAAACAGCTACAAAATTCATCACAAAACAGCCATGAAATTCATCACAAAACAGCCACGAAATTCATTACAAAACAGCCCCAAAACAGCCCTTAGTTACCACATAAAAATGACCGATAATCTCACGAACATCTAAGAATATACCAAGCAGATCGACACACTTCGCATACGATATTTTATACGCTTCTTTCCTCCAAGTTTGATGATTCACATCAGCAACAACACAGCAACACAGCAACAACATCAACCTCTATATGCAAGAAAACTATCGTAACATTACAACAAGTTCTAAAACAGCCCCATCCATTATAACGTCACAATACAATTCTTAACTATCCTTAGTTCTCCAATTCCTCGAGAACAACCCCTAACTGCAATTTAACCATAACAATGACAACCTCAAATAGCCATATAATCACATGAGATTTTCCACCAAAAATCTTATCAAAACAGCCCACAACAACAACAACATCAACTATTATGTGCAAGGAAACTGCTCTAATTTCACAACAAGTTTTAACATGATTTAAACTTCCCTTTCACCTTTTACACATAATCCATAACATTAATAACAACAACCATCCATGTACAAGAAATTACTTCAATTTCGTTTCAATAGCAAACCCAAAACAGTCCATCAACACTACAACATCGAAATACAATTTTCGACCTTTATTCCACAAAATTACAAACACATGGAATCAAGTGTAATTTTTCCATTGACAACAGCCCCTATACATGTCAATAACCATATTTCCAGCCCTTCAACATAAACAAATTATCTACAAATATCATACCATAATAATGACAACACTAATCAAACTCAACCCAATTAAAACAACTTCAAATCTGCCCACTTTTAATGCCAACTTTAATCAAACAATTTTTTCTTACTTCCAACTTCACATAATACAACTTAATAGATCCATTACAACAACCCACAACAATTTTAACTCCAACTCTAACCATTAAATTCCTTCATTCTCATCACATAATCCATGATTACAACCACAAAAATATTAATTCAAGTCAGTCTATCAATCTCAATTAAAAACAGCCCCTACGGCATTCAACAACAAGATACATAATTTCATGGCTTCAACCATGCTTCAACACCAACACATATAATTTCACACATACAATTTACATTTACACATTCACCACATGTCCAACTTCATCCTCAAACACATAGAAAAATGATCAATTCTTACCTTAACAAGTTGGCTTCTTAATTTGGCTAGAAGTTGTGAAATAAACTAATACTTGTTCTTGTTGCTCCAAATGACTACTCCACGTTATTATAGCCTTCCTAACTGGTTGGAATACTTGGAAAAATCTGATGTTTTGGATCAACAAATTTGAGCTCCAATTTGCTAGCCATGGCCGAATGCCATGGCTTTTGTTTTCTCTCTCTCTCTCTAGCTTATTGTGGAAGATGAAAATGAGGGTTTGGGCACAGATTTTTCACTATATTTTCAGCCCCTAGGAGTGACAAGTGTCCCACTCAAGGCTTGAGCCAATTAAATTTGGCCACATGTCTTGGTGGGGCCCACTCAGTGCACTAGTGACTTGTTTAATGAATAATTAAATTTTTAATCCCCACTTAATAATCTAATCATGGTAAATTAATCCCAAATTTCCATTAATATTTTTACACTAAGTAAAATTCATAAACAATTCATTTTCTAATAGAGACCGGAAATTAAAGATTTTCTGTTTCGTGCCCGAAAATGATCCCGTCTTTAACTTGAGTCGATTCTCTTGCGAATAACTCGACGTATAAAAATACGGGATATAACATTATGTGTTGTCGTTTGATATGAGGATTGTGATTCTGTTGTGGCTTATTGTGTAGCTTTATCTTTGATATTACTTATGTCCACTGTGAGGTACTGTGGAGAGTTGTGATCCCATTGTGGCTTATTGTGTAGCCTTTTCATGATATTGTTGGTGTGCCCATGCGTGGTACTTGTGATATTGAATTGATTATTGACATTGAACTCATACATTGCACGCATTCTCATCCTTCATGATATAATGTTGATACATTGATGATACTTGAGGAAACACTATTATGAGCTGGGCTCAGTTGTATGAGAGTGGCGTGAGGACCGATATCCGATGGTTGTCCCGGAATCGAGGTTATACGTAGAGATTGCCGAGGTTTTTATCGGAATCGTGAGGTAGTGGTTGCCAAGGTTTGTGCCAGAAACGTGAGGTACATGGACTTCGCGGGTCTTCCATGGGTTGTGCTACCGAGATGTGATGTTCCATCATCGGAGTACATGTGTACACAGCATTGCATTGCATTCACATTCCATACATTATTGCATTGCATTGCACCATGGCTTCTATTATGATATTCTTGTGATGTATTTGTGATATAGGGATTCGGACTGAGTATATGAGACTTGACATGTAACACCTCGTAAAATCCGTATTAAATCATGTTCATGACTCAGGAGGTTAGAAACCCAAGAAGGAAAGTGTTGGGATCAAAAAATATGTTTCATGTCGTGATGGGTAGGCTTGAAAAATCACCGTCTTGTAACTTTTGGACCAAGGACGGTTCATCATTACAGACTGTAACACGTGTTACGGCTTACGGCCCGTAATGGGTGGCCGTAACCTAACCCAAAAATGAAGTTGCTCACTGAAATTTTGGCCCATGTTACGGTCCAATGTTACGGACCATAACGGTGCCGCGACTGAGACATTAAAAGACAGGAAACCCAATTCTATTTCATTATTTTCATTCCTCTCAAGCCCTAAAACGAAAACCCTTTCCTCTCAACTTCTCCAAGCATCAAGGTAAGCCCCTTAACACTACCCTAAGTAAATTCCATTAATTTCCTATGAATCCTAAGTAGAAATTTCATGCTCTTAACATAGGGTTTTCAAGAAAACCCAATTGAAAGGAATTCAAGGCCAAGGGTTAGGATTCTTCTTCCAAGATCAGATTTTTATTACAAGTTGGAGCATTACCAGGTATGTAGGGCTTTTATTCACATGTGGGAACATCATTGTTCTTTCCCACACTACGTTCTTCCGTGATTATACGCAAGTTCTCCAAGAACTAGGGTTTTAGCCATGTTCATGATAACCCTAGGTCCATGTACTATATTATATTAAGCTTTGTTATATAATCTCGTTGTTGTGTTCTTGATATTTCATTTTGATTATTGAGAATCTGTCCGTAATCCATAAACACCCATATCTCGTATTCCATGGGTTCTTGCATGCATGTTTTTAAATAAAAATGCTTATTTCATGAATATCCTGCATGTCTACAAGTTTTCATGCAATTGTATTATATAATTACCTTTCTGCCATGATTCAAGATACATACATGTTGAATACAAGTTACTTTATGAAACCATGTTTACAAGCTATTTTCATGAAATCATGATTACAAGTTAATTCACGAAAAATCATGGGCTTCTTAGCCAACTATATCATGTTCATGTTTTTGGGAGTTGCACAAATTATCGAGAAGGCTCGGATAGCCCAAAATTACGTAGCCACCATAGGACAAGGATCGCTCCGCCCAGTTAGGACGATTCCTCAATTTTCCACTGAATAGATCCATTAGACACGTTACCACCTTATACCCTGGCAAGGTATGGAGGCTCTGTTGGTTCGGCGATGTACCAGAGTCCACATACCCACGTGGTGATATCATGTTTTCTGTTCATGAAATGCTATCCCTACTTACCATGTTTTACTCATGTTATATATATATATATATATATATATATATGTATGTATCCATGCTCATGCTCATGTTCATGTCCAGGTTTTCAGTTTTAGTTCTTATCATGTTATTCCATGTCCCATGTTATTTCTTTAAGTTGCTTTACATACCAGTACATTCAATGTGCTGATATCCCCTTTTATTGCCCGGGGGCCTGCATTTCACGATGCAAATACGGATTTACAGGACAACGCCTCTGCTCATTAGGATCTGCTTGTATCAGCTTTATTTGGTAAGCCCCACCTCCATCAGGGTTTAGACATTGTCTCCTTTTATTAGTTATGCGTTTAAAGGTATGCTGGGGGACTTGTCCCATCGAGTATGTTCTCATGATTATATTTTGTTAGAGGTTTCATAGACTAGACAAGTCAGTTATGTCATGTTAGACTTTCAAAGTCGGTTAGCCGGTTTGGCCCTTTTTATGATATTATCCGTATTCAAGATTTAAACAAGTATTCCCATATTATATTGTGACTCACTATGTTTTACAAAAGCTCATCATGCATCCATGTTATAGTTCCGCTCATGTATGCCTTATGTTGATTCAGCAAGCCATGTAGTTCACTTGGTCACATGTAGCCAGGCACCGAGTGTTGTGTTACGCTCAGGCCATGGTTCGGGGTGTGACATGACACAATTGGGTTTAGATGCTATAACATAGGTGATGATGTGTACTTGGATTCTGGCTCGTGTTTGACTTATATCTTGTTGATTTACCTGTTTATCTTACATTATTGACTTGATATGTGTTAGCTAAACTTAGTCGGCCTATAATTCCTACCAGTACTTGTTGTTTGTATTGACCTGCACTTGTTGCATGCTTTTATGAATGCAGAGTTCCAGGTAGGATCAACCTCTGCTTCTCGTAGCTAATTGTCGTGCGAGGGTTGCTGTTGAAAGTCTTACAGGGTGAGCACGGGGACGTCCCTCGCCTTGGAGATTCTTCCCTTATTTTATGTCTTACTTGATATTCCGAGACATATTCACACTTTTGATGTATTTTTGATATTTCCAGACTCGTAGATGTTAGTTAGTTGCTCTTGTATGATTAGACATATTTTTGTGGTGGTTGATGTATTTCCGCACTATTCTATTTATTATTATGTTAGACTTACCTATTTCTATCTCTTCTGCTTATTTATTTATTTATTATTTCATGTATTTGAGATTGTTGGATAAGGGTTCGCCTACCGAGGTGCGAAAGGTAGGTGCCCACGTGACTTAGCTAAATTGGATCGTGACAATAATGGTTAGTAATACTCCCTTTGGTTTCTCTGGTTATACTGACGAGTTAAAAATGAGCCTTAAAGCTAACTAAACCCAAAAGTTTATGTTAGGTGCTGAGGATTCTTCAAGATCATATGAAGTGGTCACAATTCATACACATAACTGGTGTGGGATTCTTGTATAAGAACTCATATGACGTATTCCATCCCAAAAGAAGGATTTAGGGTCAGCACGAGAAAAAGAAACATCTTATTCACAATTGATACTTTAGATTAAGTAACCTAGGTTAACATAAACTAGCTATTTATTTCAGATCGCTAGTGTATTTTAAGGCTGGATCTTGGTTAGTGATGGCAAATAGCGTGGTTTAATAAGGTTTGAATGGGTTGAAAACAAGTTGAGAAAAAAATGTGTCATCACCTAGCCTGTGTATGTTCCACTCGGGTCAAAATCCTTACATTAGTAGTGCACAAACCAACCAGTCCTTCCCCCTTAATCACAGCATCGCTAATCCTTATATTCCTTCCCTTTTTTGGCATCATCGAAAAGTAATTAAAGTACAACTAGTAAGAAGTTCAGCTATATTAACTCCGAGCCACTGGGGCAACAAAACATGAACAAAATGGAGGTGAGCAAGCTAGCAATAAAGCACAAAAACAGAATGATTGCCCAATAAAGATTAGCATAAAAGCATGTAGTAATCAATTAAGTGCAAAAATATGATAGTTAAACTGCAATTGTCAAGGTTTAGATGAAAAGATGACAGTTTTGGGAGGATAGGGACTAGGGAGGATCACTCGGACGGTTTAGTGCTTGAAGGAGCTTGTCGACTCTCTCACAATTGGCGCGCTGATCCTTCATAATCTGATCTCTAAGCACATCTACTCTGACCCTCAACTGATCCCTTTCAGTCCGTAGTTTTTCGATTTCCTCTTGTGAACCAGGTTCTCTCATTTATTCAGCTAGTTGAACCTTCAGAAGAGCATTCTCTACTTTGAGATGTTGGATTTCTGCATTTGCTGCTTCTTGGGATACAATTAAGATCGAGATGGTAGAAGGACTGCCACACCTACTCCTTTAGGCATATACTCACAGTCTTCCAGGGTAGCCATAGAGAACATATGCTCCTTTGTCTGCATAGTGGCTTTTCCCGTTCTCACCTTGAAGTGCACAAGCACCATAGTTATAAAGAACCCATAAAGGAGACCAGGTTTTCCTTGCACTGTTCTCGCTACCTTGATCATCCGCTCAAACAAGATGGTTGGTAGGTTGACTGGTTCAAACACTGACAGAGATTCTACAAGGACCAGGTCTGCCAACGTCACACTAAATCATTCTTTAGATCTTATCAAGAACACCTTGTTGACAAATTCAAAAACCAGTTGGTACTCAGGTTTGAGCTCTCTTTTGGAAATACTTGCTTTGGCTGCAGATATTTTATCCTTAACAATCACATTCTTGAACTCGGTGGATCCCTTTCCAGTTATGGCTCGTACACCATCGGTTTTTACTCCCAAAATATTTGCAAGTATTAACTTAGTCAACACAAACTCTATCTCGTTCACAGTTAAGGCCAAAGTACCATCATCAATCCGGCATAAGCTTTCATATAGTTCAATTACCTGAGCCTCATATACACTGGTTACGGGTGGAGTAAAAAGATGCATCCAATTTTGAAATTCCACCATTTTCTTCAGTTCTTTCATACTTGGCTCCTCACCAAGGTTAGTATCAAACACCCTTCCAAAAAGGTCTCTTTCCTTTTTTAGACTTTCTTTCCTCTTCTGTGCATCAGTTTCACTTTGCTGTCTCTTAGAGGGACCAAGTGCCTCATTAGTACTCATCTTTCTCTTTTGTTGTGAAGAAGATTGAGTATCATGTTCCTATATTCTCATCTCTTCCCTGCTTTTATTGACTAATTTTTCACTTTTGTTACTCTCAGTCATAGTGCCAAAATGACTTTCCCTTTCACTCTTCCTCTCATTCTTGGAGTTCCCTCTCATCAGAGGAGATTCCTCTTCGTCCTCAACTTCCTCATCACCCAGTCTACCTACAGTGGATGAATTGCTTATTTCATCAGATTCATTTGTTTCACTAGCTGGTGACCCTAATTTTACCTTCCCTGTCAGCATTTTCCTTCTGGGCTTTTGAGCAATATGTTTTCTAACAATGTAATTTCTCTTTTTCTTTCCCTTCGATTTTCTTTCCTCATTCACCCTTTGTTGCGTGCTGCTGGAGGTCTGATTTCGTACAGAGCGCAATAACATATCACAATCAGAGTCAGTATTTGAATCTAATTTTTCCTTTGAAGCACCTGGTAAGGGGGATTTTGGGTTTGATACGTTAGTATTTTGATCGGAGGAGGTTGGGTGTTTTGAGAGTGAAGACTTAGAATCCATTTGCTCTGGTTTAAAAAGGGTTGGTGACACTTAGTAAAAACTTGATAACAAGGAGAAAATACGGAGTGGCTCAGAGAGATACTAATAGAGAGAGAGGGAGAGAGAGATGTAAGGAAGAAGACTAACAGTCCGAGAGTATGAATGAGGAGAGAAAGAAACAATCGAGGTGCTTTTAAGGTGGCTGAGGTGACGATTTAGATTAGGTGTAAGGAAAAGGAAGCGGGTTGGTTCAGTGGAGAGGCAACAAGTTGGACGGGACGTTATTTTGAAATTTGACGAAGGAGATCACTAGGTTGACTTGGAATATTTTAGCGGTTCAACGACATATGTGAGCACTGATGATACTACTAACCTGAGTCACAGAGACCAGGTCTCTAGACAATTTTCTTGAAGCTACCAGGCAGTAACTCTGAAGTGTGGAAAATTGTTGGTGCATAGGTTGTCCTATTCCTAACATGCATGTATACCTATAACAGTATATGAGTGAGTTAGACATAGCCAAAAAATACTTATTAGCAATGTACCTTTCCTACTATCGTAGCCATTCTTGTCAGATGCCTTCTATAAGATTTCATCTTCATGTAGACGCTTTAGTGGTTGAGCCCATCAAGACCAAGTGCCACAATTTCCTCCCTGTTGTATGTCCGACCTTCCAGTATCCTATATCAACATACCATACAAAGTCTAGGATTATTTCTTGAAAGCACGAGAGAGAGACCAGGTGTGCAATCCCTTTCTGGATACTTTGGATAACACTAGAGAACTGCCAGCTTCCTTTGCCCTTTTTTTTAAAAAACTTTTTCCCATCCTCTACAACTTCATTCCTCAATTCTTCCAACACTCAATCTTCCTGGAAATCTTCATGCCATTAGAGAATATGGCCTATTTTCTTTCTTCATTTGAGATCCACTTTGTATAAGTGTGAATCCTGGCCTGCAACATATGTCATCGAGGATGTGGCCATTCTTTTGTTTACCGAAGGAACACATTCTGCTGTGAAGGTTTTGAGGGGAGACTTCTTTATCTTTGTTATGAGCTAGGATCTATCACTATTTATCAACCATACTAACAGCACCTTGTCACTCTCCCCAGCCTGTAGGCGATATTATTGATTTGCTTTAGGAACCCAAACAAGTTTGGGTCCTTTGTAATTGTAAAAAAGATAAATCAAGCTCCTTTTAGCCCATATGGGCAGCACATTTCTTCTCCCTTTCTGAGGTCCTTTCTTTTGAGGACTTGCTCCTTCTATTTTTTTCTGAGGACCAACTCCTTCCATTCTAGCTCCCTTTTTGACAAAATTCTTATTCCTCTGAAAGAACTCAGTCCTTGCTTTACATGCCTCCTTGTAATGACCTGCTTGCCCATAATGAGTGCACAACCAATTTTCAGTTGTGGAAACATACTTGCTTTGTGGGTTGTAGGGCATATTCTCTTTCTTAAAACCAAGTCCTTCTCTACCATCTCCCTTGCTCTTGTACGTGGAAGTGATCACATCAGAGGACCAGGTCCACTTGAGAGCTTTTCCAAGATCAAACTTGACCCTTTCCAAGTTATTCTTCGGCAGCTCATTCTTCTCAGTCTTAGCAATGAGGCTTCGTTTCACTGTCTTTAGCTCATTTTCAAGCTCCAGAAGAGTTTCACTTGTTTCACCTTTTCCCTTGAAGGAGATTTCCACACTTTTTCTCACTTGATTCTCCAACAAGATGTTTTGTTGGTTTGTCTCATATATCTATTTCTTCATTTCTCCAAAGGACACACGTAAGTCGTCCCTTTCTTGCTTTATCTAATTGATTACCTAATTCAGCTTGCCTTTGTTACATCCCGTATTTTCGTGCGTTGGAAAGCATGCGAGTTAAATGACACTAGTAATGGAAACGAGGTTATCCCCCCAAGCTTAGAGGTGGTTAGAGTGATGGTATAGATGTGTTGTAAATATTAGAATTTAAACAAATCGAAGAAAATAAGTTTCGTCCAGGTTTGAAATTTATTTGAAGGAAATACGGTCCAAGCTATCCCGTATTTTGGACCAGGAAATTGAACCATCTGATATGAACTAATTTTACCGAGGCCGTAGGATTTGGTAATATTCAAGCATGAAAATCAAGAGCTCGGTGTGCAAAAGGATGAAGTCCCGAAATAATTTAAGACGGAAAAGTATGGCAACGAGGACTGGAAATAATATTTGGTGTTTTTATAAAGAGGCTATGGACTAGAGTTATACTACATGATTATGATAATGAGTATATTGAAGTGTATTGGAAAATTTAGGGAATTAAGTAAAGATTAAGGTAGATAAGTACTAATGAAATAGTGCTGCCACGTGGGACCATTTTATGAATCAAGGGAAGTGACTAAGAGCCCATTTGGATTGGCTTATAAGTTGCTTATAAGTTGCTTATAAGCTGTTTTCAGCTTTTTTGAGTATTTGGCTGGCCAGCTTAAAGTCATTTTGTGCTTAAAATAAGCTCAAAAAAATAATTGGGTCCATTTGAATTAGCTTATCTAAAGCAGTTTATAAGCTGAAAACAGCTTATAAGCCAAAAAAAATAAGTTAGACTACCCTAACTTATTTTTTTTAGTTTATAAACTGTTTGCAGCTTACAGGCATAAGCCCATCCAAACAGGCTCTAATAGGTACATCTATACACATGGACGAAAAAGGTGGTTTCTTTAAAGATTAAATTGCATGATGTGAATCTAGTAATTAGGGTGGGCCCCACTTTCATTTAAGGGAATTCACTTTGATATCTTGTATGAATTAATAGGTGGCAATGAATCTAGAAAGAAATATACGCACCATCACCTTCATTTTTAAGAAATCGTACTTCACTTTGAGAAAAGCTATTTCATTTTGGAGAATAAATTGGACACCAACGTTCCAACAACTGAAATTCGGGGACAAGTTATTTTTGAGGATGAAAATACTAGCAGCAAACAATGAGCAGCAACGTGAACTTATATTAGGAGCAACGTCACTTGCAATTTCGAGGAAGCAAAGTGCAAATTTTATATCAAGAGCAACATACGAGTTTTGCCCGGTACTTTGATCGCGTTGTTCCATTTTGTCGTGTTGTGGAATCCAAGCTTTCTTCAAAGTAAAGTAAGATGGAAGAAGATTATTTCTTGGAATATAAGGTAATAATTCTCCTCTACTAGATATATTTAAATTCGTTCGGGTCAAAGTTAAATTGTGAGACGGGAACTACGAAATTAATTGCGGGAAATCGGATAAATTAATGTTGTTATCATGTGGGATGTTTGGTGGTTGTTATGAATTGTTTCGTGGGCTGTAATATTGTGGGATTGGCTGTAGTTGTTATTGTTGTGTTTGTTGTTATACTATGTATATACGAAAATAAAGAAGTGTATACAAGCATCGGTATAGGAATGTATATTGGGCTGTTGTGGAGGTGATTTAAGAATGGATTTGATTCTATTTGGATATGTATTTATTGATATTGTTGTTGGTATGGTGATTGATATTTTGGCTAAGTTGGAATCACGAGGATTATTATGCTTTTAGGGAAGATGCTGCCTGAATATCGTTAGATTTCTAAGTAATTAAGGATTTGGGTTGAAAGAGTATCCTAATTTAATTATTGGCATATTTGGTATTGTTTGTAAATTGGTGAAGCCCGAGACCTAAGTTATGGTTAACTTGAGAAGCGACAAGGTATGTAAAGCTAACCCTTCCTTCTTTTTGGCATGATCTTTATGAAACAAATAGACGACGTATATATGACTTAAAAAAAAGCTCCTATTCTTAGAGACACTAGGATGGCTAATGTACTTGATTCCCAGAACTTATTTTATTATGTCTTGATACGTGTCTATGATTCCAGAAGATCTATTTTGATATAATCCATAGTGACATTCGAAGGATACTTGATATGACTATTGTCTTGATTATCAAATGATGGTTCATTTTGATTATTCTATTGAGTCTCAGATATGACTTAGTTTGCATATGGTTGCTCACTACTCTGCTCGTACATGCCTCAATATATCCTTCACCGAGTCCCGGGCCGGGGTACGTTCTCGTGCACAGTTTCACTGCATTGTTCACTGAATCCCTCACTAGAGGGCCGGGATACGGTATATATATATATATATATATATATACGTTATATATATATATATATATGATATGATGATATGATAATGTGATTATGGCGCCAAGGATGGTATATGATGACTTTATTCACCGAGCCCCATAATGGGCCGGGTATGATATATGATATTGATATGCATGATTTACATTTCATAAGGCAAGTGTGTTGGTATTATGATTGTCATACTTGTCTCCTGTAATCTCGATTTTAGTCATGATCCTCTTTATTGTGTTTCATGCTTTATATACTCAGTACATATCTCGTACTGACCCCCTTTCTTCGGGGGGCTGCGTTTCATGCCCGCAGGTACGGATACTCGATTTGGTGATCCTCCAGCCTAGGATTTCCGCTTAGCTGTTTGGAGAGCTCCATTGTTCCGGAGCCTATCTTATTTTGGGTACAGATCTTTTAATATATATATGTTTATCCAGGGGTACGGCGGGGCCCTATCCCGTCATATTTCGCTATCGATACTCTTAGAGGTCTGTAGACATATGTGTGGGTTGTGTATAAGTTTCGTTCAACTATGTCTATATGGTTTGTTTTGGATATTCCCGCTTGTAGTGGCAACCTTGTCGGCTTGCGTATTGTATTTACATGTAGTGGCAGCCTTGTCGGCTTGCGTATCATATTATGTTTTGGTTAGCTGTGACTCCTCAGGAGACAGGTTTATGATATGCGACGTTATGAATCTTTAGTTGCTTTCATAAGTTCCATACAGTTCTTAATTTCAGTCTGACTATATCTAACAGGTACGTATACGAGTGTCCAGCTCGGGCACTAGTCATGGCCACGGGGTTGGGTCGTGACAAAGTGGTATCAGAGCAGTTCATCCTCGTAGTGTCTACAGACCGTGTCGAGTAGAGTCTTGTTTATCGGTGTGTTGTGCACCACATCTATAAACAGGAAGCTACAGGACATTTAGGATGTTACCTTTCCTTCTTACTCTAGATCGTGCGATAGAGCCAAGAGATAGGAAATGATATCCCTTATATACTGACCTGTGATTTCAGCAGGAGAGTGGTGTCGACAAGAGAAGGTAAATGATGCTACTGGGAGTTACAGAGGCAAGATATTTCATCGAGGTTACGTTATCAAAATTTGTACTGTTGAACACTTAAGATTGATTGAATCTTGCGCTAATACATTTGAATGATCATGGTTACTTCGTAGCTTAACCATTTAAGTTCTGCACATTCCAGCTCATAAAAAAAACCTAGGCCAGGGGAGGGTACTAAAAGATTTTTTTCTCGCTTATAAAAAAATCTTATTGTTATGTTGATCTTTTAATACGTGAGTTAGATTTGATGGTTCAATGGTATTGTACTAGTAATATTGATTTCAGAAATTTTGGTACAACTGACTGAAGTGTTATTTATCCGGAATAAATAGCTAGTTAATGGGTTGAGAATATAGGGGTTGTTTGCCACTGATAAATTTTCTACTGCACTGGCCTAGTTGAAAAGTGACATTCTGTTATAGGCATTGAAGTTTAATGGCAATGTTAGTTGCGTTATGCTTTGTGGGAATGTCAAATGGGTTAAACGTGAGGAGGACGAAGGATAAACTAAAAGTTTTTTTTGAATACTAACCAAGTCTTCGTGATCAGGAATGTGGTCACCTTTTGATTGAATAGAATTTGTGTGTCAACTTGAGAGCCATGCTATGGTATATTATAGCAATTTCTTATCCTACTATAACTTCTCTGTAATGCCCTGAGTTTTCACTAAGATGGCTCAGTCCACTCTTGACGAATCTTGTTTTTGAGACTTAGTATTTGTTTATGCTAATGGATATGATGATGAATTATACAAGTTTCATTGAATTGAAGATCATGGGATCAGATCTGTAAGGCATGTCACGCTACTGCCTATGCAATTATTGTGATTCTTATATTGTCAAGTATACCATGTTTGATTATGTATATATGTGTATATGACCAGTATACCCTAGTTAATACATTTATGGGGAGATTAGTGAGTCATTATGGATTAAGCTTGAACCCTCCCCGGTGTTAGCCATGCCTGGGATTCATGAAATCCCTTGGAACTTGTGCAACATCGGGAAGACGGGGGCAAAAGCTTTCCGATATTAACCTTCTATACATCCTTATGAGTGTGTATACATGAGGTATACTTAAATATACACAGTATATACATAGTCCACTGGTCTGTTTTGAATTTACATTATACATATTTAGCCTTGTTTATTGGTTACGTACTAATCTTTTTCTTTCGTTTTTATGCATGACCATCGCATACGAGTCTGAGGGGCTCGTCTTCTCCCGCATTCGGTGTTGGGCTAAAGCCCAACATGACCTCTCTCTCGAGTCAATCCCTGTTCGCAGCAAATAAAAAAAAAAGGAAAGACTTCTGGGCCAAAGCCCAACAGCAGCAACGATCGCAACAGTCCTAAAATGGGCTGAGCCCATTTAATTATATTTGCTCCTCTATTTTATTTTGTGCATTTAATTTGTATCGTGCGACTAACACTTTGCTTTGTTTTTGTTAGCTTAGATGAACCTTAGCGAAATTAGTGGGGTTTAGTTTTGGTAATGGGTAGTTAATTTAAGTCGAAACCAACAATTAATTCCATAGTTTCCTTTTCTTCTTTTTATGTTAAAATTATTTATAGTATCTATAATATTTATTTTAGAACAATTTATTTTCAATAGCGTAAATACATATTTTGAGTTAAAGGAATCATGTTTTATTCTTATTATCTTAGAAATTTTAGAACATCGCTAATACGCAAATATGAATTCAAGTATATTTTATAAACAATTTTTTTTTTCGAGATTTACCCAATCCTGCATATTTTTAGCTGAGTATAGTTAATGAAAAGTAATAAAAAGGAGAAAGAAAACTCATGCCCTTTTGCGTCATGTTTAGAGAATAAATTTAGATTTTTTCTACATCGCTATATTCATATAATATAATTTTTATCCAAAGTTCAAATTTGCTAAGTCTTCTTTTAAGAGTTATTATATACACAATTCCATATCAAAATTTACGCAAGGTGTGGTGCAATTTTTTTTTTTTTAATTAAATAAGATGATCTCAAGATGTATGATTTATAAGAATGATTTTTGGCCTTATGAAAATAATTATTTTCTTATGAAAGTTTAGAAACGCATTATATTTGCAAAGTTTCACTATTTTAATTACGCATATGCATTTTATGAGACATCTTTCGTAAAATTACTTATAGAATATTATTTATTATATTTTCTGATATTAACCTAAGTTTGGACGGTAACCATAATTAATGGATTCTAAAGGATGCCTAACCCCTTCCCTTTAGGATAATTTAGAACCCTTACCTAGAATCACGCTAATTAAGCAGACCATTAATAGAGGTTTATTTAACTTTGTCTTAGTTAATATTTAGGTGTCCTAATTCACCAAATAAAATAATTAAGTGGCGACTCCTTAAAATTAATAATTTGGGGTATAACACCCAGTTGTGAAAATCTTGAACTCTGTGTTGTCTGTCCTACTTGAACCATGTTTAAAAATCCTACATTAGGTAGCTGTTAAGGTCCACAATCCCTGTCTAAGTGCGGAATTTGCTTCAGTGATTAGTATTATTCCTTTAAGCGTATAAACTTCTGAAATAAGAAAAAGGGGTTGTTACCTTGCTGTTGAGTTTGCTGATTTGGTGCTGGTACAGTTTAAACTGCTGCTGGTGTCTCTGAACTGTATTAAAAAAAAGAATAGTGAAAGAATAAAGGGTTCAGATCTGTATGAATGGTGTGATGATTCCGTGCTTGTTTAAATTCTTATATGTTTGTGCATTGCAAGTATATTGTGTTTGATTATGTATATGTATGTATATGACCAGTATACCTTTGCTAATAGATTTATGGGGAGATTAGTTGGTCATTATGGATTAAGCTTGAACCCTCCCCGATGTTAGCCATGCTTGGGATTCCTGGAAATCCCTTGGAACTTGTGCAACATCGGGAAGACAGGGGCAAAATCTTTCCAATATTAACCTTCTAAGTATCCTTATGAATGTGTATATACGAAGTATACTCAAATATACATAACGTATACATAAGTCACTTGTTTGTTTTGAATATTGAAACTGCTCTATTATGTTGGTTGCCAATTATAAAATCTTGTATATTATAGAATAATGCCACCGCTCTAATTCTTTTTCCTTTCTTCTTTTGCATGACATCCGGAGTTGTGAGGAGTCTCAAATGAGACTCAATTTCGCCGCTAGATCAAAATGATTTCATCGCTCCACTTTGTGTTTCTAGTTCACTAAACTCGGCCGAAACAAATTCCAGTGACGATCGAGATGACATCTCTCTATTTGGGTCTCTTTTTCTCCCCTCGGAAAATAACCCAGGCAGAAGCAATATAAAGAGGGGAGAAAACGAGAAAGACTGCTGCGTTTTAAAGCATGTCTTATATTTGTGTAATTTATTTATGTTCGCATGTGATTATTTAGCTACCTTAGAATACTTAATCTAGTGGGGCTAATTGGGACGTTATTTTATATAATAATGGAAATGTTTTTTTAGTTCATTTCGCGAAGTATTTTAGTATATCTTTGAAAGGAAACGGGCGCTAGTTCGATATAATAACGGAAATGTTTTAATTCAGTTTACGAAGTATTTTAGTATATCTTTGAAAGAAAAACGGGCATTATTTCTATATAATAATGGAAGTATTTTAGCACATCTTTGAAAGAAAAATAAGTTTTCAATGTTTTGAAGTCTTCATTTTCGCCAAATGCCTAATTTAACCAAAAAAAAAGAGTTTGCTAATAAAATTATTGTTTCAAATTTACATTAGCTATTTATCTATCTTATCTGGTCACTCAATATATTTCTAAGTTGTTAAAATCAATTGATACCTAGCCTATAAGTTATATTTTTTCTAACTTATAACTAGAATCTTTTCTACAAACTACTGTCTTATTTTAAATAGCATTCTTATATTTCCATTTATAATCTTAATAACACTTACAAGCTATTTTCTTAAATATTTATAATGCTATATTTGTATTTTTCCTAGTCTTAAATTAATTAACCTAAGTTTGGTCGGTAACCGTATTTAATGGATCCTAATGGATGCCTAAGATCTTCCCATTAGGATATCTAAAACTCTTACCTAGAATCATTAAGTTCAGTAGACTATAAATTGAAGTTAACTTTTAGCATTTACTTAGATAAAATAGGTGTCCTAATTCACCGTTAAAATAATTAGGTGGCGACTCCTTAAATTAGATAATTGGGAATCACCAATATGTAGTACTCCGATTTGACCCGTTTAAAAAGGGGTATAACATCAAGTTGTCTTTAATTGCAGTCCCTTCCAAGTGAAGTTCTGAAAGCTTTGGCATTAAGCCTATGATTTGGGGAAAACTTTCAAGTTTTGTGCAGTCCCAGAGAAGAAGTTTTCCCAAGGACTCGAGGTGGATGTGTTTCAAAAGACTCCTTAGCTTTGAGCGACAAATTCAAATAACGAAGCCTTGTTAGAGCTCCTAGTGACTCGTGAACTCCTAGCAAGTTCTTACAGTCGCTCGGGTTCAACTTTTCAAGATATGGCATTCGCTAAAGTTTGGAGTGCTAATTAAACCTTTGGAGTATATGAGGTTCAAATACTTCAGCTTGTCAAGCTACTGTTTAAACCAAAAAAACAAATAAAGAGTGAGAAATTAAAGAATGAGAGGCACAAGAATAAATTTGCATTTAATGAGAACCAGGTTAAGAATTATATAATAATATTTTTTCATTAATTAGTAGGTAAAACACACAAAAGTTACAATATTAACTTAAGTTAACTTTTCAAATTGTATGAAAATGGGCAAATGGTCAGATTGAGTGCTTCCTAGGATGGATGGCGTTTCGATTTTAAACGACTCCATAAATTTTTCATTATATATAATTCTATCTAGCTTGGACGACCTTTCATCGGAATCGGCTTTTGCTTCTTCAACATAAGGCTCATCCAAAAATTCTTCGAAATAGGGTCGTTCCTCTTTGTCTTCACGTGGAGATATGAAGGTTCGCTCCATAGATAATGTTAGGTTGAAGTCTCCCAACATGATCCATGGACGATGGTTAGTTAATAAATCATCAATTGGCCGTAAATTTAGACCTTTTTTCGAATCTCCATAAACTCCAATAACTAGGAATTCAAATTCTTCTCCGACTAAGGTAAATTTTGACCATAAGTATAAGTTTTTGCCAATCTTGTTGTGATTAGAACTAACAAGATCGACATAACTCGAGTCCCACATTAACACTAAGTGATCGTTAATACGGCTTTCAATATGATTTTTTTTCCATTTGTAGGAGTCTTTTTTGGCCTCTTGCAATATAACTATATGAGGATTGTGCTCCTTCAAAGTGTCTTCTATTTCTCCATGTTTGCTTGCATTCCAATTAATATTCCAAGTTAACATTTTTATCACTCCATTAGAACTTTTTGATGAACTTGCACGAGACATTTTTTTATTTTATACTTTAATAAAGATATAATTTAACAAATAAAAAGTAATGATTGGGATAGACTTACATATCAATAAAAATATAGTATATATAGAAAGTTTAACATATAAGATTTTTGACATTTATGCTAGAATTCTCACGTTAGATTGGTTTAGTCAAAGAAACAATATAAATATGTTAGATATGTTTTTTATGAAATATTTTATAGATTACACAAGTACTTGATATTTGGGTTAAAATTTTCACGTTGGATCGATTTAGTTAAATTCTTTCTGTAAATATGCTTTGATAAAAAATATTTTAGAATACTTAGCTTAAATAGCAGCCCAAATGCAACATAAACTTAAACTAAACCTATTATTGTTTTATAACTGCTTTTAAACATCAAGCACACCTATTTTACTATGTTTAGCCAGCCAAAGTAATTTACTATGCACATTTATTTTGAGCAAACTTATAGGGATTTGATTTGCAGTTGACATAATTTTAGGAAATTATCGAAATGACTCTCCCTCCATTATTTCTCTTTCTATCCTTCCACACACTCTCTTTGTTCACTATTTCTCGGCATGATTAAATCAAAAGAATTTCATAAGAAACATTGGCAATATATGACTAAATACATCTATGGAACTGCAGTGAATAAATTAGTAATAGACGAACCTCTACTTCATTTGTTATCCTAACATTTGAGGAGAAAGCAAGTAAAACCGTATGCATGCTTAAACTCTTCATATAACAAATGGGTCCTACTAATAAACAAGTCTTCACATCTAATTATGTTCTCACTGTTGCAGAATATTCAAAATAATATAATGGAGTAACTTTGTGCAAGACAAATTTAATAAACAAAATTAAAGAGAATTCAATAATAGAAAACACGAAACAAATAGGCAAGGCGCTTCCAGGAAACTATCTTTAGGATAGTAATTTCCCCTACACTGTGCAAGTGGTTAACGGGAAAGTCCATCCCCAGGATACAATGCCTACTCTAGAAATCAAAGTTGCACTCCTTAATTTCTTCTACCACGAGAACTCAACGCAATAGAATAGGAGATTTTGGAGAAGATAAGAAGAGAATGAAGGAATATTTTGATTTAGAAGATGACAGCAATTAAGAAGAGGTTTGTTCGAATGTTTTTAAAGGCCACAGTCAAAGTGCCTTTTTATAGGCAAAATAAGTTGCACGTTGGCTGCTTTGATGAAGCAACACAATTGTTAGAAGGCAACCATCACAAAATAAAAACTACGAAAAAGGCTCAAATATGTCATCGAACTGTCAGAAATGGCCCATTTATACCACTCATCAATAGTTTGGTTCATTTATGCCATCGTCCGTTACCAAAATGACTCATCCATGCCATTTTTTATTAACTCTGGTTTTATAGTACCAGATATGACATGTGGCCTCCAAGTAGATGTTTACGTCGTTTAATTAAACCAGCCCAATTTTAAATTCCAAATTAATAAAAATACCTACTCATACACCCTACCCACCCACAACCATAATTTAGTTAGAGGCCGCGTGTCATATCTCGTATTGTAAAACTGGCGTTAATAAACAATGACATGGATGAGTCATTTTGGTAACAGGCGATGACATAAATGAGCCAAATTATTGATGAGTGGCATAAATGAACCATTTCCAATAGTTCGATGACATAAATGAGTCAAACTATTAATAAATGGCATAAGTGAGTCATTTCCGATAGTTCAATGGCATATTTGAGTCTGTAAAAACTAACTAGCTCCTTTTCCTCTTTTATTTATTTAAACAAATATTATTTGTATTATCAAATAATACTTATATATTATATAATTATATATGTAACACTCACTTCACATTGCTTGAGTCCCGAGACCAGTTTGTAATACAAATTAACAAGAGAAAGTGGGATATTTAGTTCATTTTCATAGAAGGGGCGAACGACCCTATTCATACACGATATAAAGCAAAACAAGTACTTCCTTTGGTTTGTTTTGAATTAGTAGCAGTCACAACATTGGTGCTTTCATTGATTTCTCTTCGCCATGGTTGATACTCGTCTGCAAAAGTTGGATGACTCCGTGAAAGAGATTAAGGAGACTCAGTTAGGCTTCAAAGAGGAAATTCAGGGAGTCAATGCTTCCATGGCCAATCTCGATGCTGAGGGGGAAATTTCAGGATATCATCACTCATATTGCGGCTTTGGGCAATCAGGTCACTTCTTTATTTTCTGAATCTAGTCGTTCTAGTTCTGCTTCGGCTGACTTGAATCTGACTGCGGGATCGTCTTCGGCGGGGGCCACCAACCTAACTCTGCGCCATAAGCCGGCGCCGGTGGAACTTGGCCGTTTTTTGGGTGACAATCCGGAGGCGTGGGTTTTTCAGGCTGCTCGATATTTTGAGTTCTATGGTATTGCTCCTGATCAGCAACTCTCTATTTCTTCTTTTTATTTGGATGGTGATGCTCTTGCCTGGTATCGTTGGCTTTTTCGTAATAAGCAATTAAGTGACTGGCCAGCTTTTTCTGAGAAATTGATTTCTCGATTCAAAAAACGGTATCTTGAGGAACCGGAGGGACGTTTGGCTAAGCTCCAGCAGTTGACTACAGTGGTTGCATATCAGGCGCAATATGAGGCAATCGTGACTGAAGCAGTTGCTCTTCCAGATGCTATGATATTGCACGGCTTCACGTCGGGCCTTAAACCTGAGATTAAGGACGATGTCCTCATTGCGAACCCCAAAACATTAGACGAAGCAGTCCACTTGGCCCAATTATATGAGCATAAGATTCAGCGCGACCGTGGACAGCCCCGGTCAAGTTGGCCCAAATCACAACCACTTTTGCCCACCCCGACATCTGCTTTTTCGCCGGTCTCTATGCCTACTTCCTCAGTACCTAAACCTAAACTTACGATCAAACGACTCTCACCGACAGAGCTTCGTGAGCGCCGAGAAAAGGGCCTATGCTTCTCCTGTGATGAAAAATTTACCCCCGGCCACAAATGTAAACCTTCCTCTCACCTTTTGTTGATCACTGATGAATACTTGGATGCTTCGGGTAATTTCGATCCGGCCATTTCTGACGAAGCTCTAGCAAAACATCTTCAGGCTTCAGAGGTGGAAGCTCAATCTGCTATTTCCTTTCACGCCTTGGCTGGTGGTATTTCAGCAAACACCTTACGTTTTCGTGGCCATGTTCGAGGGTCTCCTGTCCAGGTACTTCTTGATGGGGCTAGTACCCATAATATTCAGACCAGGGTTGCTAATTTCCTTCACCTACTAGTGGAGTCCACGGAGAATTTTTCTGTTGTCGTCAGCAGTGGACAACGCCTTCCCATGCGGCATGTTATTTCGAATTTAACCATGGTGATTAACGTGTCCACTGGGATGGGCAAGCTTCCCCTGAGTTCCAACCCGTGCAACTTCAAAGTCTCCGTCTTTTTCACAACTCCGATTCTGTAGCTTCTTATTATCACCTTGCTTTGGTTTCCCATGCACCGGATAATCCTTTGGCTCATCCACCGGATCTTAAGGACCTCATAGATGGGTTTTCTGATGTCTTTCAGAAACCAGGGTCCTTGACACCATCGTGCCCACAAGACCATTCCATTCATTTGTTGCCTAACTCCGGACCTATCAACGTCAAACCTTACCGGTATCCATATTTTCAAAAGCGTGAAATGGAAAGATTAGTGGCTGAGATGTTGAAGGATGGTATCATCCGCCCTAGTACTAGTCCATATTCCTCGCCCGTCTTGTTGGTGCGAAAGAAGGACGGTACGTGGCGTTTTTGTGTGGATTATAAGGCTCTTAATGCCATTACAGTCCGTGATCGTTTTCCCATTCCTACAATAGATGAATTATTTGATGAACTTCACGGCTCTCAATTTTTCTCGAAGCTGGATTTGTTGGCAGGCTATCACCAAATCCGTATAAAAGCTACTGATGTGGAAAAGACTGCTTTTCACACAAACGACGGTCACTATGAATTTCTTGTTATGCCTTTTGGTCTGTCGAATGTGTATACGGTGAAAACCGGATGAGGGCCAATCCGGGGTAACCGTGGCTCGGAGGAGGAAAAGGAAGGAAAGTTCGTGTATAAGCATCGGGTTTCCGGATAAGCATTCGGATCAAAGCCGAGCGGAAGCATCATCGGTCCCGGTTTTTAAGCCACCGAAGGTTCGGATCTCTTTCCGGGGGGTTACCGCCGGAAGTCTGGTACCCGTGAGTCCGTTGGTCCGTTATGACCGTTACTGGGGCGCAGCAGTGGTGTCACATCACGGTCGGCTACCAACTATGCGTGTGTCAGACGGCGCCGTCAGTCAGATCCCATCACATCCATACAGGGGCTGTCCTTTTATTATTATTTTATTACTTCACCCATGGGTTCATCACTATAAATAGGGCATTCCCTCCTCACTTTGGGGGTTGGTTGATCTTTTATTCAAAAGAACACTTGTAACACAATACATATATATATACAGTTCTAGCAATCTCAATATTGATATTTTCCATTGTAAGTTTGTCATCTATATCATATTTTTTCAATCAAATTGGCCATACGCGGAGTCATCTGTCACTTGCGCTCCTTGCACGTTTATCAATAAGCATTCTCATCCACGGTTTGTAATAAACATTGGGACTCAAGCACATATCCTATACTCACACACAAATTCAATTGATTACCGAATCCGGGGTAAACAGTTTGGCGCCCACCGTGGGGCAAGGATAATAGTTCTTGGTCCTGATTCTTGTCGTTCTCACCTCCAAACCGTAACACTTCCGCCTCGTTTGTCTCGACAAAAACTGACTCATGGCTGATGTTGAGCAGTCCGGCCATGTCAATAATACCGAGATTGTGGCAGAAAACGAGGAAAGCGAATTACGGGGACTACCAAACCCCGCTGACCCGAACCGCATCGACTCGAGGGAGGGCCTCAACCGACAAAACACGGTGGATCAAATTAACGCCGCCCTACCGGCAACTAATCCCCTAAGAACTCGCAACTCCGTCACATTGTCTCGGACCCAAAGCCAGAAGGAGCCGGAGGCACCAAATGACGGCATTAATTTGCGTTTGATTTTCGAGATGTTGCAGGAACAAAGAGCGGCAATCGCCGAGCAAGGGATGGCGATTGCCCGGTTGCAGAGCGGGCAGGGGGAGCCTGGGCCGGAAAAGGCCAAGGGAACAGCGGAAATCGAGAGAAGCAGGCCGCGGACGGTCGAGAGCAATGATTCCGGAGCCGGTTCTTCCACCGAGGTACTAAAGATGCTTGAAACCTTAGCGAAACGAGTGGACTCTACCGAAAAAAGGGTAGAGACTTACAATTCTCGGGTAGATCAGATACCGGGGGCTCCCCCTTTGCTGAAGGGGGCTAACTCGAAAAAATATATTCAAAGGCCTTTTCCCCTGAGTGCAGCGCCCAAGTTGATCCCGAAGAGATTCAAGATGCCGGACATTCAGAAATACGACGGCACCACGGACCCGCATGAGCACGTGACCTCGTACACCTGTGCTATCAAGGGTAATGATATGGAAGAAGATGAGATAGAGTCAGTACTGTTGAAAAAATTCGGGGAGACTCTGTCAAAGGGGGCGTTGACGTGGTACGACCATCTGCCCGAGCATTCGATCACTTCTTTTGAGATGCTCGCCGATGCCTTTGTGAAAGCCCACGCCGGTGCAATAAAAGTGCAGGCCCGTAAGGCTGACATTTTCCGGATAACCCAAAGGGACGGCGAGTTATTGCGGGAATTCGTCACCCGGTTCCAGAGGGAACGAATGGAGCTACCCCCGGTACCGGAAGAGTGGGCCGCACAGGCCTTCACAAAGGGCCTCAACATGCTAAGTTCGGTGGCCTCGGCAAAATTGAAAGAGAGCTTGCTGGAATACGAGGCCGTAACGTGGGCCGACGTCCACAATCGGTATGAGTCAAAGATTCGGGTGGAGGATGATCAATTCGAGTTCTCTCCGGTAAGGACCAAAATAAGTAGAGGTTTCGAGCCGCCAAGGAAGGGATACGAGGCCATGTCTGAATCATCGAAAGGAAGGTTTCGGCCATATCCCTATCCGGATAAGCAAAGTTTCAGGTCGGAAAAGGCAATAGAGAGCCCGAGCCATTTCTCAGGACGCGGCAGCAAACGAGTGGAGCGGCCATCGAACAGTCGGGGACTCTCATTTAGGAGCGATGCCGGAAATTCCGCCGGCAATAAAGTTCCTCCAAAAATTTCGGAATACAACTTCAACGTTAGTACTTCAGGACTTGTCTCGGCTATTGGACGTGTCCCCGATGTAAGGTGGCCTAAACCATTGAGGTCGGATCCGGGTCAGCGAGATCCGGGTGTAGTATGCGAGTATCACGGGACCCACGGGCATCGAACCGAAGATTGCCGTCAATTGAGAGACGAGGTAGCCCGGTTATTGAAAAATGGTCACCTCCGAGATCTGCTGAGCGACCGGGCCAAAAATCGCTATAAGGAAAGGGAATCTTTTCAAAAGTCCGAGCCTGTCGAACCCCAACATACGATCAACATGATAGTGGGCGGGACAGACGCCCCTCGAGGGCCGGTAATGAAGCGGACGAAGATCTCTATTGTTCGTGAAAAGCGCACCCGAGACCATTCGGCCGAGGGATCCATCTTCTTTAATGACGAAGACGCAGAGGACATCGTTCAACCCCACAATGACGCATTGGTAATCTCTATACTAGTCTTTAAAACTAAGGTTAAACGTATTCTGATTGACCCAGGTAGCTCGGCCAACATCATCCGATGGAGGGTGGTTGAACAGCTAGGACTGCTCGGCCAGATCGCACCGGTGGCTCGGGTGCTAAGCGGGTTCAATATGGCGAGCGAAACCACAAAGGGGGAAATCTCATTGCCTGTAAATGTGGGTGGCACCATTCAGCAAACGATGTTCTATGTGATCGAGGGGGACATGAAATACAATGCATTATTGGGCAGACCTTGGATACATAGCATGAGGGCGGTGCCCTCAACACTACATCAGCTATTGAAATTCCCCACGCCGGAAGGAGTGAAAACCGTCCGGGGCGAGCAGCCCGCTGCAAGGGAAATGTTTGCAGTAGAAGAAGCGGCACCTCGGCCCGAGGGGCCGGAATGGAAAAGTGCAACCGGAGGCTAGATTCCTAAATAGCAATCAAAGTGCGCCGGGTTGAACCCGGTACATAAGGAGGAGGATTACGAGGTACCCAGATCGTTCGTCATGCCAGATGACTCGGATGCAACTCAGTCAACTGTGGAGGAATTGGAGCAGATCATCCTGTTCGAATATTTCCCGGACAGAAAGGTATACCTGGGCACGGGGCTCACCCCGGAGCTCAGGCGTCGATTAATTGAATTTCTTCGTGCTAACGCCGATTGCTTTGCATGGTCGCATATAGATATGACAGGTATATCACCAGAAATAGCAACTCACAAGCTCAGCCTGGATGGGAAGTTTACTCCGGTGAAACAGAAAAGGAGACCCATGGCGGAGGCTAAACACGCATTTGTGAAGGACGAGGTAGCAAAACTTTTGAAGATAGGATCCATCCGAGAGGTAAAGTACCCGGACTGGCTGGCCAACGTTGTGGTAGTACCCAAAAAAGGTAACAAACTTCGAATGTGTGTCGACTTCAAAGATTTAAACAAGGCATGCCCGAAGGACTCGTTTCCGTTGCCTCATATCGACAGAATGATCGATGCGACGGCCGGGCATGAGATGTTGAGTTTTCTCGACGCTTACTCCGGGTATAACCAGATCCGGATGTACCCGGGGGATCAAGAGAAAACATCCTTCATCACCCGGTACGGGACCTACTGTTATAACGTCATGCCTTTCGGACTAAAAAATGCCGGTGCAACTTACCAACGCCTAGTTAATGAAATGTTCGAAGAACAGATAGGGAAAACAATGGAGGTTTACGTTGATGATATGGTTGTTAAGTCCCTGGAAACAGAGGACCATTTAAAGCATTTGCAGGAAACCTTCAATGTGCTTCGCAAATACAACATGAAGCTTAACCCAGAGAAGTGTGCATTCGGTGTGAGATCTGGCAGATTCCTAGGTTTCATGGTGTCAAACCGAGGGATCGAAATCAACCCGGACAAGATCAAAGCCATCGAAGATATCGAGGTAGTGAACAGCATAAAGGGGGTTCAGAAACTCACCGGGAGAATCGCAGCACTAAGTCGCTTCATATCGAGATCCTCGGACAGGAGTCACCGGTTCTTCTCCTTGCTCAGAAAGAAGAATGATTTTATCTGGACACCGGAGTGCCAAGAGGCTCTGCAGGATCTGAAGAAGTACTTGTCTAACCCCCCTCTACTGCACACGCCGAAGGCAGGTGAGACACTATTTCTGTACCTAGCGGTCTCCAAAGTTGCGGTAAGCGGCGTTTTGGTCCGAGAAGAATCAGGTACGCAATTCCCTATCTATTACGTGAGTAGAACATTGGGGGATGCGGAGACCCGTTACCCCCATCTGGAAATGTTGGCGTTGGCACTAGTAAGCGCCTCCAAAAAGCTTAAGCCTTACTTTCAAAGCCATCACATATGTGTAGTAACTACTTATCCTTTGAAAAACATCATGCATAAACCCGAGTTGTCGGGTAGGCTAACGAAGTGGGCTGTAGAGGTCAGCGGCTATGACCTCGAATACAGACCCCGAACGGCCATCAAATCCCAAATCTTAGCCGATTTCATAGCAGACTTCGCCCCAGCCATGGTCCCCGAGGTCGAAAAAGAGTTCCTGCTGACCTCGGGAAAGGCCACGGGCATTTGGTCTCTGTATACGGACGGGGCTTCGAACCTTAAAGGTTCCGGGCTTGGCATTGTCCTTAGGGCCCCGGCCGGTGATGTCATTCGACATTCCATCAAAACTATCAAGCTAACTAACAATAAAGCCGAGTATGAGGCTATGATTGCAGGATTAGAATTGGCCCGGAGTATGGGGGCAGAAACTATCGAGGCAAAGTGCGACTCGCTTTTGGTCGCAAACCAGGTGAATGGCACGTTTGAAGTCAAGGATGAACGGATGCAGAGGTATCTCGAGAAAACCAGAGTGATACTTCACCGATTTAAAAAATGGACCCTGGAGCATATACCGAGAGAACAGAACTGTGAGGCCGATGCATTGGCAAATTTGGGATCTGCGGTCGAAGGGGTCGAAATCAACTCCGGAGAAACGGTGCAACTGACAAGAACGGCCATAGAAAGCGGACACGCTGAAATATACTCGACAGGTCTGACTTGGGATTGGCGCAACAAATACATTGACTACTTGCGTGATGATAAGCTTCCAAGCGACCCGAAGGAGTCGCGTTCGTTACGAACGAAGGCAGCCCGATTTTGCTTAGTGGACGTTCAATTATACCGACGCTCTTTCCACGGACCCTTGGCTAAATGTTTGGGGCCCGGGGAAACGGAGTATGTGATGAGGGAAGTACATGAAGGGACCTGTGGCAATCACTCTGGTGCGGAAGCTCTGGTCCGGAAGCTGATCAGGGCCGGGTATTACTGGAATCAGATGGATGAAGACACGAGAAACTTCGTCCGAAAATGTGACGGGTGTCAGAGGCATGCCCCGATGGTTCACCGGCCCGGGGAGTCGTTGCATTCAGTGGTCTCCCCATGGCCGTTCATGAAATGGGGAATGGACATCGTGGGTCCGTTACCCCGGGCACCAGGTAAGGCACGCTTTATTTTATTTATGACTGATTACTTTTCTAAATGGGTCGAAGCGCAGGCCTTTGAAAAAATCAGAGAAAAGGAGGTTATCGACTTCGTTTGGGACCACATCATCTGCCGTTTCGGCATTCCAGCCGAAATAACTTGTGATAACGGTCCTCAGTTCATCGGTAGTAAGGTCAACAGTTTCCTCGAGGGGTTGAAGATCAAGAAGATTGTGTCGACCCCATATCACCCGTGTGCAAACGGACAGGCGGAATCCACTAACAAGACAATAATCCAAAGTCTAAGGAAGCGGCTGGAAGTATCGAAGCACCGTTGGAGAGAAGTGTTGCCCGAGGTACTATGGGCTTACCGAACCACGGCGAAGTCCAGCACGGGCGAGACCCCTTTCTCGTTGGTATACGGGACCGAAGCCCTTATCCCCGTCGAGGTTGGCGAGCCGACTCTCCGTTTCAAGTATGCAACCGAGGAGTTAAACGGGGAGGCCATGGTTGTAAGGCTCGACCTGGCAGATGAGATGCGCGAAAGAACTTTGGTCCGAATTGCGGCTCAAAAGCAGAGGATGGAAAGGTACTACAATCGGAGAGCCAAATTTCGGCATTTCCGGGTTGGGGACCTGGTACTTCGAAAAGTCACTTTGCATACAAAATACCCAAACGAGGGAAAGCTAGGACCAAACTGGGAAGGGTCGTACAAGGTGACCGGTGTAACAGGCAAAGGATCGTACCAGTTGGAATCCATGGATGGACAATGCCTACGCAACAACTGGAACATAGCCCATCTGAAAAGATATTACTGCTAAGGTATGATCCTCTCATGTACCTTCTGTTAACCGTATTGTCTTTTTGCAGGAAATCGAACACAACACAAAAATAGAAACTTAGGACTGAAAGCACGTGTTGCACTCTTTTCCTTAAGCGCGGTTTTGTCCCAAAATGGGTTTTCCGCCGAGGTTTTTAATGAGGCAACGAGTACAGCGTGCTACGCAATAAAGGCCAAGGGCCAGAACTCGGACACCCGAGGTTGCATCTTCCGAGTGAGGGCTTGGTAACACTCACCCGACCTCGAAGCTCGGATCAGTGTTAAGGGGCCACAGTACCCACATCGAGGCATGGCACGATAAAGAGAAGCAAGGGAAGAAATTCAGCATTTGCCACGGCAAAAGCATAGGCCGGCCACCGGCCTCCGACTTCGATGTAAGGACCAAACGATCATAATGAATTGTGTCCCATTTAGTGTTTGCTATGGAAAAGGTACAACCGACTTCGATGTAAGGACCAAACGATCATAATGAATCGTGTCCCATTCAACATTTTCCACGGCAAAAGCATAGGCCGGCCGCCGGCCCCCAACTTTGATGTAAAGACCAAACGATCATAATGAATCGTGTCCCATTTAGTGTTTGCTATGGCAAAGGTACAAGGAATGAAAATTCTCCTATATTTACGAACACTTGTAATACAAAAGTCATTACTGTTGCACCCTATTTTAACCGAAGGCTAAACAAAGCACAACTTATGGAGCTCTGAAATAATTAATTATGTACAGAGTCGCCACCTAGCATTTAAGGTATACTAGGGTACCTATAAATTATTAATATATGCAGCTTAACATGGTCTACGAAAATAAGTGAGATTCTAGGTAAGGGTTCAAATTATTCCGAAGGGAAGGTGTTAGGCATCCTTCAGAATCCACAAATGTGGTTCCCGGCTGGACCAATATAACTATACGAGGGATGTGTAAAAGGCTTGATTATTATTTACAAAAATTAATAGAATTTAGACTAAGAATAACTAACATGAATGTTTATGTAGTAAAAGGTGTAAGTATTTACATATGTATAAAAATACGTATTACGTGATAATCTACAAGTAAATAAAGTGTGCAATTACAGTGACTAAAAATTTTAGCTTTAAATGAATATATTATAAACATATTTACTTAACAATGAACGATTTGCTTTTGAATGAAAAAAAAAAAAACAGATTTAAACATATGTGATATAAACAATTATTTAAAAAGGTTATCTACAACTTAAGAGCTTGAGTATGTGAAAAGGTGTAAGGAATGGACATGAAATTATTCTGCACGCAAGGTGTGTTAACTAATTTAACTAGCTAAGTATGTACACCTAATCAATTAATTATGAGAGTACATTTTAAAACCTAAATATTGAGGCAAATCACCCTATTTATTTACTTAAGTGTGCTAAGCTACTAAATTAAAACTCTAGCGAAACATGATAACTATAAGAATATTAACTACAAAAATAATAACTGTCTAATATTAATTTATCTAAAACACATAAAATTTAAATCACCTAAGCAGATCATAAATAAATACCACTAGCCTACACCCTAAAAAGTAAAGTTTCACTATACTTTATGCTTGCATAATTTAAGAATGTAAAAAATATATATATATATAAACAAAGAATTTAAGAAGCTATTTGAACTTCTTTTGAGTGCCATCTCCCAAAAAATAACTTCAGATACCTGCATGAGACTTAATAAAAATGTTAGTAAGAAAATAAATAATTATCGGATGAATTTAAAATAATGAATAAATTTAAAATAAAAATCCGTCTTTGTACATGGAAGGCCTTAGAAATCGACGGAAATTTCTTCATTGGCCATATGTAGTATGTGTTCAAATCAGTAGAATTTCTATCAAGTGTAGAAATCTATCCTTTTAAGGAAACATAGTAGCAATTGCTGCTTTGCTTTCATCAGATATGGCACGTTTTCCTTATGAATAAGAGCAACAGCTTGCCAAATGTATAACAGCAGCTCAATTCCTTTCTAAAGTATAGCATTGTTCTTATCAAAGTGAAACATCTTAAAAGGCAGTAATATTTCAGCCAAATAAAAAAAAAGCAACAACAACTGATTCTCAATATATATACATATATATGACGTATTCCAGTAAAAGCACGGGACAGTGTGCAAAAAATTAGTTCACAAAACAAAAATCAGCAAACACATAAATATACGAAACTATAGAAAGAAAAGCATTTATCGACATTTACGGAGGTCACATGAGTTTTTTTTGTTCATCGGAGAAATCTTAAAACACAAGAACATAGTAAACGTTAGCGGGGAAAGGGAGATGGAGTGAGCAGTGGTGTTGTGGTAGTGTGGACTGGTTGCTGGTTCGCTCATAATGGTTGTTCGCCGATGACGTGTGGTGGTCAGAAAACGGAGGAAAAGAGTAGAAAAATAGTGAAGGGCGGCATGGTTGCTGGCTGGTTGCTTCCGTCCACCGGAGCTGTGAAGAAGATGAAAGGGCTACTGGTTGGTTTTGTTTTCATTTTTTGAAGCTTGAAGAACAAGGGAAAGGAGACGGGAGCAGCGACTGGTGGGTGGTGGCTGTTGCTGGCTGCTCGTCGGTGAAGGAGAGAAATAAAAAAGAAAGGAAAGAGGAGAAGGCTGGCGGAGGGAGTAGAGGGAGACGAAGAAGGAGGTGCGGGGTTGTTTGGGGTGCGTCGCCGGAGCTTCGATGGCGGCGGCGGCGTGTAAAAAAAAATATGAGAGGAGGGAAAATGTTTAGGGTTTCTTTTGTTGGAATAGAGAGCCCCAAAAATCTGAAAATTAAGTGTGGTGTATGTGTGTAAATATACATAGAAGATAAATACCCCCTCCCTTTTCTTATAATGCAAAATGGCCCCTGTTTTGTCCAAAGAATAGAAGATTGCACCCTTTTGTCTCCTCAATGCTTACCTTAATCCCTTTTTTAAAAAAAAATGATGAAACCTTGACTTGATCCGATTTTACTCTGCGTTAAAAAATTAATTACTCCGATTTTCTCTGCACTGTCAGACTGTACTAAAATATAGTTAATTAATACATGTATAAATAATAACGCAAGTATAAAATATAAACACTAATGTCTATGATATGAAAATGTATTGCTATAAAATTAAGAAACAATTATTAATTGCAAAAAAAATGGTAGTATTACGCTGCACATGTGCAAAATAATGATTCTTGAAAAATGACAATAAATTGAGAAAATTCCTAAAATAAGGGTAATCATCAATAAATTGTTGAAAAAATGTAAAAATGTGTAAAAAATGTATTTCGTGCTCTTTAACGAATCAGGGCCCCCCAAAACGTTAATTTTAAGCACGTCGAGCCAAAATTAGGTGTCAACAATTACAATAACCAATATTTTGGCAGTGCTCAAGTTGTACGCCCAAAAAACTGGGCGAAGTGAGGTCATCTCAAATCGGCCTTAAAGATAAGTCCCACGGGCAGAATTAATCAACGACCACGGATCATCTTGTCCGAAATTCGGACCAATAGTTCAAGGCAGAATAAAAACAAGCAATCAAACGAAGACACAAGAGAAGTGTAACTTTCGTATACGCAAAGGATACTTTTATAAAGAGTACATTTACATCAAAAAATAAAAAAGATCTTAGGCTACTCAGCACGACTAGAGTCAGAATAATCGGACTCGGTTCGTTCGGAGTCATCCGAGTCGGACCCAAGGGCACGGTTGGCCTCCTCCTCCATCTCCTTGGCCTGGGTAATCAGGGCCGGAAGATCGGATAATCCGCGATCGGCTTCTTCAAGGGTAAGCCGCCGAGACTTCCACTTCTCATACTCGGCAACAATGGCAGTATAGGCCTCGGCCGTCTCAACGCCTTTCCAGGCTTCTTCCAAGTCGGCCTCAACCTTAGCCAACTTAGCCTCTAGCTCAGCTCGGCCTGCCACAGCGATAGTCCTCATGTGGACAGCAGCTTCTAGCTCGGCCTTAAGAACGTCGTTGGCACTCACCGCCTCCTCCAGCTCGGCTTTTAAACCCTCACTCATCCGAGACCGCTCCTCGGCCTTCTCTTCGAAAACTTTCATGTGCTTTTCGTACAGGGCGGTATCAGATTCCAGTTGCCGATTCCTCTCGGCCAAAATAGTCGCATCGGCTTTCACCAAGTCAAGTTCCCCTCGGAGTTGAGAGACAGTGGTCTCCAACTCGTCCAGTCTTGACGAAAACTGAGCTTTGTCTCGGCTGAGGCAAATCTTATCAGCCTCGAGGCTTCAGTTGTAATCAGTCATGGCGGCCAACTCATTTTTTAAACGACGACTTTCGTCCTTAGCCGCATCGAGTTCGGGACGAAGGTTGGCGAGAATGGCGGCCTGGCTCAACTCTTCCTCTTTCTCTCGAAGGAGGTGTTTGTATTTCTCCGTTTCTCGGCCCTGGGCGTCTAGTTGGCCTCGGAGATCATCCATCTCGTGTTGGGCACGGATGAAGGCTTCGTTCACCAGTACTACACTCTGCAAGGAAAGCAAACATAAGGAATCAAAACCAAAATGAGCGCAAAATCTGATTGATATACAAAGATGGCTGTAAGTTCTACCCGGTTGCCCGCGTGCATGCCTTCGTTCATGAGGCATTGCCAAGTGACCCCGGTCATTTTGCGCTTATCCGAGTCGGAAACAAAAGGACGCAAATAACTTGCCACTCCTACCGGACGGGATAGAAAGCCACAATCCTCGGGGACGGTAACTACGACCGATCTGGTCCTTCTCGGCTCAACGCTCGGGGCTGGGAAGATGGTCACCAGGTTATCCCTAGAGCCAGATTCTGACTGTCGGTTGGCCGACCTCGTGACCGGAGGAATTGGAAGATGACCAAAACCCGCAGCTTCACCGGTAGCCGGAGGAGTGGCTGAAAACATATCGTCGAAGTCTGCAACCCTCGGGGCAGGGGTAGACGAACTTGGTATAGACTCAATATTCCTGGCGAGGGCCGGGGGCTCGGAAGTAGAAACCGGTTCGTGACCGGGCGATGGACGAGCCTGAGTAGGGGCTTCGGTCTCCGGAACTGGAACGGTCCCTTGATCGGTTGCAGCAACCGCCGTTTCCCCGGCTCCTTTTCTCCTTTGCAGGGGAGTATCTTCCGAAGAAGTTTCACCTGAAATGTCGACGAAGTCAACCGACCGAAGAGGGGCCGGGGAAAGGATTTCTTCCGCGCTTGAAAGAAGAGCGGGAATTAAGATACCTTCATTCATAGAAGGCAAGGGTGGTTCGGAGGCAGCCTCCTCGGGTACTGGGGCCGCTAACGGTGCCGGGTCTACCCTCCGAACAATGATGTCAGACTCCACCTCCTCCCTCGGTGGCCGGGCTACACTCCTTGCTTTCTTTCGTTTGGACGGTTGGCCCTTTTCGGGGGGTCGTTTCCTTTTGGCGGCTTCGGCGAGAACGCGAGCGGAACCCGCCATGTCAAACGCAGACGCCGGTGCAGGGGAAGCAGCCCCCGACTCCGATCTAGATGCCACCGAACCCTTCGGCAAGCCTGAATGACAAAAGCATAGGCAGGTTAAGGAAATTGACGGCCTCGAATGGCTAAGGAGGCAACGAGATCAAAGGGAAGCCAAATATTACCATGATTTTGAGAGATCCATCGACCGCGTGATAAGTGGGCCCAAGTCCGGTCCTCATAGGGAAGCTGGTTGAGGAGCGCCGTGACCCACTCAGTCAGATCTCGAATAACCGGGGGAACAAATCCGTTTGCTGTAAAGTAGGGAAAGGGTGGTGAGAAAACAATACCGTTACCAACTAAACATATGATGACGATTACTCAAAGGATCGAACTTACGTTTGTCGTTCCATTTCTCCGGAAAGGGTTGATGGGAGTCCGGGATTATGTCCTCGGATTTTACTCGGACGTAGCGTTCCAACCACCCCCTGTCCCGATCTTCGTCCATCTTCGAGAAGAGCGGGTTCCGGCTGCGCTTGGTTAATCTTATGACACCACCCCGGAATATCCTCGGGGAATACAAGCGTATTAGGTGGCCCAATGAGAATTCCTTCTCAGCCCTGATGGCCAGCAACCGGAGGCAGGCAACGACCCTCCAAACAGTTGGGCCGATCTGAGCCAAAGTTACGCCATAAGTCCGGCACATATCCAGTATGACCGGATCAACCGGGGGATCGAGCTTAAGGGTGAAGGGGTAAGTGTACACGTACAAAAACCCCTCCCGGTGGTCGGTTATGGATTCATCCGGCCCGGGTACGAAAACCCTTACCGGGCGTGTGTCCCACCCGCAGTCTGTCCGGACTGTGTCGAGCCTGTCCTCAGTTATAGAGGAAGGATATCGCCTCACGTCGTATCCCCGGTCTGAAACGACGGAGGGTTTTTCTACCTCCAGGTCTTTGTTGAAGTTAAATTTTGCCGGTATAATATCCGAGGCCGCAGTTTCGGGGTTACCCTTTTGTTTGACCGGGGATACGGCCTCGGCCCTCGGGGACGAGATTGAAGGAATGTCTGTAGAAGTGGTTTCAGACATAATTGAAAGAAAAGGAGGAAAGTAGGGAATGGCGTGAAGGAAACGAAGGAAGTGACGATTTGAAGAAGCAAAGAAGCAATTGACGAGAGTAGTGACAAAGCTAATTCCCTTTCCTTTCTTTTTTTTGTATTGGTAAGAGAAGGTTTGGCAACGAAGTTGTGAACGGAAAGGATGGTTGTTGACGCACAGAAGGAAGAAGAAAAGGGAGAGCAAACGAGAAAAGTGAAAAATGAGGAAAGGAGGGGCTTTTTATAGGCGTAAGGGAGGAACGGTTATCGAGGGCGGCCAATCGAGGATTGCCACGTGTTGCGACATTAATGCGAAACGACGTGTAAAAGGCGGTTGACAGGAACGAACAAACCAGAATTGGACACGTGGGCGGCAAAAAGGAAGACGAAACGGAGCCGTTCCCGCCAAAATAAAGTGATAATAATTGGCCGACCTGGTGGCCGGATGTACGATTCATTCACTTCCCATCACTCCGATAGATCGTTGGTCCGGGAAGCGCGGGGCTATCTGTATACGGTGAAAACCGGATGAGGGCCAATCCGGGGTAACCGTGGCTCGGAGGAGGAAAAGGAAGGAAAGTTCGTGTATAAGCATCGGGTTTCCGGATAAGCATTCGGATCAAAGCCGAGCGGAAGCATCATCGGTCCCAGTTTTTAAGCCACCGAAGGTTCGGATCTCTTTCCGGGGGGTTACCGCCGGAAGTCTGGTACCCGTGAGTCCGTTGGTCCGTTATGACCGTTACTGGGGCGCAGCAGTGGTGTCACATCACGGTCGGCTACCAACTATGCGTGTGTCAGACGGCGCCGTCAGTCAGATCCCATCACATCCATACAGGGGCTGTCCTTTTATTATTATTTTATTACTTCACCCATGGGTTCATCACTATAAATAGGGCATTCCCTCCTCACTTTGGGGGTTGGTTGATCTTTTATTCAAAAGAACACTTGTAACACAATACATATATATATACAGTTCTAGCAATCTCAATATTGATATTTTCCATAGTAAGTTTGTCATCTATATCATATTTTTTCAATCAAATTGGCCATACGCGGAGTCATCTGTCACTTGCGCTCCTTGCACGTTTATCAATAAGCATTCTCATCCACGGTTTGTAATAAACATTGGGACTCAAGCACATATCCTATACTCACACACAAATTCAATTGATTACCGAATCCGGGGTAAACAGAATGCTCCCTCCACTTTCCAGGCTTTGATGAATGACATATTCCGACCTTATCTCCGCAAGTTCGTTTTGGTTTTCTTTGACGATATCTTGGTCTATAGTCCGAGTTGGGAGCTACATTTGGAGCATCTTTCTCAGGTGTTGTTGCTACTTTGTCGCCACCAGCTTGTGGCTAAACTGTCCAAGTGTGTCTTTGGCCAATCTCATGTCGATTACTTGGGGCACGTTCTATCACCACAGGGACTTTCGGTAGATCCGGACAAGGTGCTTGCAATTCAACAATGGACGTCTCCTCGAAATTTGAAGGAACTCCGAAGCTTTCTTGGTTTGGCCGGCTACTATAGGTGTTTTATTCGTCATTATGCTCAAGTGTCCAGCCCCCTCACAGATTTGTTACGAAAGGACTCCTTTACGTGGAACTCTACGACCCAAGCTGCTTTTGACAAATTAAAGGGCCTGTTGAGCTCCGCCCCTGTTCTTGTGTTACCTGATTTTTTCCAGCCCTTCCAGATTGAAACAGACGCTTCCGGTACCGGTATTGGTGCTGTTTTAACGCAAGCTGGACATCCCATTGCCTTTTATAGTCAAAAGTTGTGCCCTCGCATGCAGAAGGCCTCGACTTACCACCGGGAGATGTATGCCATCACTGAGGCAGTTAGCAAATGGCGCCAATATTTGTTAGGTCATCGCTTTACCATCTTGATAGATACAAACACTCAAGAACTTGACAGAGCAGGTCAGTCAAACTCCGGAACAACAGCGTTGGCTTTGTAAGCTTGTGGGCTATGATTTTAATATTCTCTATCGCCCTGGCCGTCAAAATTTAGCAGCCGACGCTCTATCCTGCACTCCTACGGCTTCCTTCCTAGCTTTATCTACTCGGACCTTTGATTTTATCACCGAGCTTCGCGAGGCTAATCTGTCCCATCCCGAGTTATTAGACTGGTAGGCTGCTTTGCAGCAAGGTTTAACTGATGCTGCTGCATTTTATTTTCGTAACGGTTTACTGTTCTACAAGAACCGGTTGGTGCTTCCTTCTGATTCTCCTCTTCGACTGCAATTACTCCATGAGTTTCACTCAACATTGGTGGGTGGTCATGCTTGGGAAACCGGAACCTTTCATCGGTTGTCTTCGAATTTCTTTTGGAAAGGGATGAGAAAGGATATCAAGAACTATGTAGCTTCTTGCCAAGTTTGTCAACAGATGAAGGATTCTTCTCGATTACCTGCGGGCTTGTTGCAGCCCCTTCCAATTCCGGATATGGTCTTTGAGGAAGCGGCCATGGACTTTGTTACTTGCTTGCCTTCCTCAAAGGGCAAGGCGACTATTATGATGGTTATTGACCGCTTGACCAAATATGGGCACTTTGTGGCTTTGCCTTCTAGTTTTTCTGCACAATCTGTGGCGGTGGCTTTTGTCAGCCATGTCTTGAAGCTACATGGTGCCCTTCGAGTGATTATTTCTGATAGAGACCCAAGGTTCCTACATTCCTTTTGGAAGGAAAGACAGAGACTTCAGGGGACTACTTTGGCTACGAGTACTGCTTATCACCGTCAAACCGACGGCCAATCTGAAGCTTTAAACAAATGTGTTGAAATGTATCTTCGTTGCTTTGTTGCAGATACACCATATGATTGGGTATCTATGTTGCCATGGGCGGAATTTTGGTACAATACTTCCTATCAATCCGCAGCTGGTATGACCCTATTTCAGGCACTTTACGGTAGAGAACCTCCTGCTATGATTCGTTACGTCCTTGGTGGCAGCTCGGATGATTTGGTGGATCAATACATGACCCGCCGAGACGAAGTGTTGGGCATTCTATAGTTTAACTTGCAGAAGGCACAAGTTAGGATGAAAGAGGTCGCTGATCGGAAAAGGAGAGATGATCACTTCTCTGAGGGAGACTGGGTCTTTGTTAAATTAAAACCTGACAGACAGACCTCAGTTAGGCAGCAACTTCATCACAAATTGGGTCGTCGTTTCTTTGGACCTTTCCAGGTACTAAAGCGAGTCGGTCAGGTTGCTTATAAACTGGAACTGCCAGCAAGTGCACGAATTCACCCAGTGTTTCATATTTCTATGCTTAAGAGATGCATTGGCAGGCCTAAAAATCAGATTACTCCTCTACAGTTGCTTGATAATTCAACAAACCTTGAGGACAAGGTTCCTTTTGCAGAGGATGGTAATGTTACGAATGACACGCCAACTTCCCGTTCAGTTGAAAAGGCCACAGTGGCTGATGAAAAAGGATATCCTAGGTGGCACGAGGAAAAATTCTAGGATACGTGTAGCTAATAGAATGTTGAGGGATTATTCGTGGGACCCCCGGAATAGTCGGTTATAGATCAGATTGTACGTGAGTATAAGGAACAGGAGTTGGGGACAATTAGGGGTATGCAAAAATGTATTAACTGCCTTCTTCCACTATCTGCTTCTTCCTTCTCTCTTTCTCTATTCCTTTTCCCCTCTTCTTCTTCTTCTGGTTATCTTAAAGTAATTACAATTGTTGTATTTCCATTTCCTGAAAGCTACTGTAATCGTTCAGTGAAATATTAATAGAAGTTGTTATTGTTGTTGTTTGGTTCCTTTGTTTTGTTTTGAATTAGTAGCAGTCACAACAACTTTCTATATTTGGAAGCACTTTACGCAAAAATTTACAGCCACAAAAAATATATTGACTCATTTAGTACCACAAGTTTAAAAGTTTTTTCTTCTTTCTTAAATGCTATATCTAGTCAAATGGGTTCACATAAATTGAAACGGAAGGAGTAAAATTTTTCCTTGATACGGCCTCCAGTCAGTCCCGGTAATACACTTTTCAGTTGTTGCTTCGTTATAAATCTTGCCGGGAAAACCCGCTTGGGATAAAACCTCGTATTTATGTTCTGATCAGTAACCAATTGCTATGAAAAATCTCTCCGCAAAAAAGTGGTCCTCTCTGAACTACTCATGACTGAAAGATTTATTTAACGGGGATGATCAGTTTGTTCCCTCTCTGTATTCAAGGATTATAAGTTCTTCTCCATTCCCTTTCATGTAGCTATACATCAGGATTACATTAATTAGTCTTTTGAGTAAAGGATGAAAACCACATCTTGTGTACGTTTATGGTCTTTACCTTTCTATATTTAAAAATAGTTTAACAAAATTCTTTTTATTTTTACTCTTAATGAGACAATTTGTAGCTACATATATAAATCCTAGGCTTAAGTGTGCGTGCGTTGCACGTGTGTATTGTGTGAATCAATAAATAATTTATATAAAAAGAACATATTTTCATTAAAATAAATGGAATTTGCTGAACGATGAGAATAAATATTATTATATTGATATAATTGTTGAATTCAATATTTGCCGAACATGCAAAGAATGTGAATTTAGTTAAATTAATTATATATTATTTGTAACTATAGATATTTTAGTATATTAGAGACAAATATATTATATTGATGTATCTCACATAATATCTCTTTATAACGACGTTCTTAGTGTATATTACATTCCCTTATATTGTTTTAAAGTTACTATGTCATGATGTAAACTTTTTGAAAGTGTAACATATAGTTTTCCATGTGAAAATATCATGTTGTAGCATATATTACGCAACATTAAATATGCTATATTCATTATCATTGCAATCATAAACACGTTAAAGTCATGATCCAAATTACGATCGTGCGGGCACCTACCTTATTTTCACTTGATAGGCGAACCCTTACCAACTAACCCCTCCGTAAAGCTGTTTTGAAAAACAAATGCAACCAACACTAGTAAATAAAATAAACAATACGAAGACATTCTTTAGGTAATTAGAACAATTCAATTTTCCCAAGGATCTAGTCTAGACCGGTATAACAGCTTCTAAATTATAGAGATATAACACAATTAAAAAGACATAGCTTCCGCCTTCGGAATGAGATGTACAGAAGCTGTAGAAAGATATCTGTCACCGCAACTAAGGAAACCTTCAAGCAACAACCTGAAACACATCTACACCCAAAGGATGTAGCAAGAGTAGTATCAGTACACCACACCACACGTACTGGTAAGCATCATAGGTCGACTAAGATTAGTTCACGCAACACGATATAAAATCAAATAGAATAAATAGATGAGTATCGTCGTAACACCTTTTTACATCCTACTCATGCTTAAACTGTTCTAACATAAACATGCGTGTATGCCATTACCATGTCAACGCAACACTAGGAAGTAAAGACCAACAAACAACAATAGTTACATTCAAGACGACCCTTACTTTAACATACTCGTAATTTGACGATTAGACTCAATCAACACGCAACCCACAATGGACACCAAACTCAAACCATTATCAAGTATCAAGTAAGAACAAGTAAAGCAATGCAATCAATGATAGTAAATCAACATACTCCAACCCACTTAGCCACGCTATTGGGGTCAACTCAATCCACCTTCCTTTATTTATCAACGGATTATGAGGTTACTTGTAAACGCCTCATCTCCACAATCATGAGAAAATCAATTGTACTTACCAAGATGAACCATGGCTATATGTTATACAACTGAAATCAGTTCTGCCACCGTTTCAAAGATGAACACACAAGTATAATGCAATCAATGTTAACATCATATCCATACACACATGCTAAATGGTAATGTTTTCTCAAGTAGTCGTGACCTGCAGGGGACCCATGGTGTCTATATACCACTCGCTCCGGAACTAACCTCGGATCACGAGCCCTTAACTAGGTCATATTCTCACCCCTGTCAAATGTGCCTTTCTCATCACGATGTATCTCCGTTTCACAATCAATTAGAAATGTGAACAATTAATGCATCAGTATCAAAGAACATCAGTCACCATGCCACAAGTCATATCAACACTCAAGAAATCAACCCCCTAACAATGTGAAAGCTCCACGAGGATACATACAATAAGAATACACATCATCATACAACAGTCATGCCAAGACTCAGACTCGACTCATCAATAACACAAGTAAGGAATCACTCCTAATCAACAAGAAAGTAAATACTGACGATTCCCGCATGCTTCGTACATAGAATAATGAAAACATGAATACTCAATAAGGACACCTACAATTTTAGCAATAGGTCGTCACCCATGGTGCAACAAAACTCTATTATGGCTAACTCGGTAATTGAAAACTCTATTATGGCTAACTCGGTAATTGCACATACCCAACCATGCTAACTAGATCAATAACCAAACCATATTCACTACTTTGCTTCTCTTTTTGGGTCTATCAACTACGCATCTTGGTTCACTTATTCACTTAAAGGCACGATGTCCACAGAATCAGCATTTTTCTTAATCTAAACAATATTCAACTGAACTCCTTGTCCGAAGGCCTAATCATGCTTTCTCCCGTCAATTTTATAGCATATATACGATTTACTAATCAAAGTCTAACCCAAGTAAACCATAACCTACCTCGTTGCTGAGTAGCTATCACAAAAGTTCATGGAATATCCACCATCCGGTCTTTGAGCCGGAAGCCGTGATAGAGAAATCTTTAAGGAAGATAATGTGAAGGATGTTTGGAGGGTCAAGTGTTTTACTCTGGGAATACCCTAATAACGGCTTTGAAAAGGAGCTTTGTGGACATGAGGGTTAAATCCTGAAATAAAGTCACTAAACACGGCAATTGGTCCGTATATACCGCTGCAGCGAACTGCTCGTCCGTTACAGCGGGCTCGCTATGACGGTCGTCTATCCTCTATAGCGAAGACGTCTCCACCAGACCCACAACTCTTTAACTCTCATCTAATTCAACTACGAGTAAATATTACACTTAAACTCCCCTGTGGAACAATCTTATGACGATACACTTGGTTTTCGTACACGGGCTGCGGAGGGTCCAATAACGACCAGGCGGGTCGTTACATTAAAAATTATTTTTAATCAATTCCTTCATTTTTTATCTAAAGTTTATGATATTATGTATTTACAATTACATAATTGTTTATAGCTTAATTTATTTCTAAAGTTAATGTTACCATGTTAGTGTTTTCTTCGTCGTCATTACCATGTTGGTTCAAAATTCTAAAATTTAGTACTTAAAATTAAATCAAAACTCTTAAGAAGTTAAAAGATAACAACAAACATGCATTGCTGAATTTTAGGTAGTCAACTACCGGTAACATTTGAAGAAAAAGTCCCTAATAATTATACAATAATGTCTTTTTGCTACACTATTTTGGCCACAATGGCCAAATGGGGTAAATTCATATGACTATTTAGGTCAAATTTAATAATTTATGCTTACTTAATGTCATATCTATCTTTTCTTCTCAAAGTTTATCTTAATTTAAAATTATACAATAAAGGTTTTACATAAGTATAGCCAAATTTGGATCAAATTGGTGTGGCAATTTAGCAACTCTCATAATTATACATATACCTCAAGGGTTAGTTTTTAAGGAATAAGAAAACAACTTTAATTACCGCTTATTAAACTCCACAAACTTTTTTAATGTCTATAAAGATATATAAAAGTTTGCCAAATATTAATATAAGATAGACTTTAATTGATTTTGAACTCTCAAATATTAGGACATTCTCTATAGTTATATAAGGAGAGATATAGTGGTAAATAGAATTTTAGTTGATTTTAAAGATTTAAATATTAGAAAATTATTAAATTAAAAATTCATTCAATATGAAATTTTTAAAAAGCAAAAAAGTCTTAAGAATATTTTACGAGGGTTTCATGCTGAGAAAACTGAACCTATTTGAATTTACAAAACATGAATGGTTAAAGTTGTGGATTGTTTTGTATTAAATTAATTATGCCTATTCTATAGAGACTAGCAAACTATGTGCGTGTGGTGCACGGGACCCAAAATGACTAATTTGGTTAATCAATTTAGTTAGTCTTTATGATTCGTATATTTTGCAAAGGATACCGCGATTCTTCTTAATGAGTCTCCATATTTTTTTTCGTCTTATTTTTCCCCTTAATTTTCTCAATTGTTGTTAAAATTTGTCTTATTTTGGTTATGTCCGCCTCTTTTTGTATTTAGTAAGTTGACAATTCAAATATCCTACATGTTAAGTTTATAATCACAAGATTCAAAGAATATTTTATTATATTATACACATGTTTAATTTAGAACCACAAGATTTGAAAGTTTATCTTTATTTCTTAAACTTCATGTCTAGTCAAACGTATACATTTAAATTGAGACAGATGGAGTATATGTCAAATGAAGGAAATGAAAGGACAATTGAGACACTGCGGACCTGTGGAGACTTAAAAAGTGAACACACAAGAGGTAGAATTAATGTTCAACTTCTAAATGTAAACATGTTAGTCGCTGCTTAGAGTACAATTTTAGTTACTTTTTATACAACTCATTGTGTTCGTCCACCTTGGGCGTTTATATATAAGAAGAAGAAAAATATAGAATAGAAAAATAGACATATATTTTTAGTAATGTGGCCAAGTAATATGGGACGAAGGGAGTACTTCATTTATAATTCTTAAAGATCGTGAAAAGTCAAGTATAGACATGTGGCCAAGTAATATGGGACGAAGAGAGTACTTCATTTTTTAATTCTTAAAAAAACGTGAAAAGTCAAGTATAGTAATGTGGCCAAGTAATATGGGACGGAGGGAGTACTTCATTTATTAATTCTTAAATAACGTGAAAACTCAAAAGTGAACAAGTAAAAGTACACGGAGGAAATAAATATGTATCGGAGAATTAAAATTGAAGTGTATACATGTATACATGATAAGAGAATAAATATTCAACAAGAACGTGAAAAGTCAAAAGTGAACAAGTAAAAGTGTACGCAGGAAATAAATGTGTCAGAGAATTAAAATTGAAGTGCATACGTGTATACATGAGAAGAGAATAAATATTCAGTACTATGAATATTCCGTGGGATTTATTAATTCTTAAAAAACGTGAAAAGTTAAAAGTGAACAAGTAAAAGTCCACGGAGCAAATAAATTTGTGTAGGAGAATTAAAATTGAACTGCATATATCCATACATGAGAAGAGAATAAATATTCAGCAAGAACGTGAAAAGTCAAAAGTGAACAAGTAAAAGTGCACATAGGAAATAAATGTGTCGGAGAATTAAAATTGAAGTGCATACGTCTATACATGAGAAGGGAATAAATATTAAGTACTATGACATATGTGCACGTGGGATAAAAAAAATAGTTGGATAAAGTGTACAAGTTATATAGCTTATAATACAAGCATTTATTGCGTGTACAATTTGTAATAAGTATTTGATGCTGTGTTAGTCCTCCTTAGAGGCTTATATATAATAGAACAATGATCTATTGGGAGCATAAACCAGGTTCCTTAATAGAAAAATGATCTATTGGGAGCATAAACCAGGTTCCTGATTATTCTCTAAAATCTGGGCAGGTCCAAATTAAAATATTAACTGGGATATCAAATGGTGCAGTAGTACTTTTTAGGAAAAAGACCACTGATTATGAGTAGGGATGTTCATGGGTTGGTTTTGGGTTAAAATTAAAATTAAACTAATCTAATCGGTTTTAAAATTATTAAAACCAAATCAAACCAAATTTTAACTATTATAGAAGAGTGGATTTGGGCATGGGATAGTCGTCCACCCACTCTTCTATAATAGTTATGTTAAGTTATAGTTTTAAAAAAAAAATAAGGTGGGATCCACGTAAAGAAGTTGGAGACAATTGCAAAAAAATAAGGTGGGGTCCACGTGAAGAAGTAGAAGACAATAGCCAAAAAAAAAAATTGGACATTTAAATAATGATAATAAGTTCAGAAAATGGTAAAGGTAAGCTTAGAGAAAATTTAAAGAAGAGAAATTCAAGAAAAAAAAATAAGGATTTAAATTGAACACAAAACCGCTAAAGAAGTCATAAAACCAAAAAATTTAAAACTTATACTTTTGGGTAAGGATAAAAATGTACTAATTTTAGACACATACGTCTCACACAAATAATGAAGAATAACATCAAGAAGACGAAATATAAACGGTCAAGAAACGTATACACATATTTTCTTAAAATAATGAAGTTGGTCTATACTTAAAAATTTAAGACTACAAGAGATGCTAACGCATGAAAGCGTTTTTTAGTGGTGTTGGGTAGAAAGAGATGATGGCATGAAACTCGGTAGGAGAAGGTGTATTTCAAATCTTTCAATTGGAGAATCAAACCAGGAAAGTCATATATGGAAGAAGCGGACTAAGTAAAATAATTTATTGTATTTTCAATTAATTGAATAATAATATTTTCTATAATAAAAATTCAATAATCATATTACTAAAAGGTACTCTATCTGTCCTAATTTATGTGACATATTTGACTAGGCACGAAGTATAAAAAAAAAAAAAAATCTTTGAAACTTGTGGTCTAAAACAAGTCATAGATATTTGTGTAGATTTAAATCATTTCATTAAATGTAAAAAGGGAAGTTTCAAGTTAAATGATTTCTAAATATAAAAATATATCATTCTTTTTTAAAAAAAAAATGTGGTACTATTTTTTGTGTTGGGCCCGTGATAGCACGGGCTTTCATCATCTAGTATAATACATAATTCATCGGTTTGGTTGAAGTCGATTTGGGTCGGTTTTTCGGTTTATAAGAAGATTAACGATATTTCTCTCTTTCATGTTTTTTTCCTACAATTAGGAGAGAATTTTCTATCCTTTTCCAACTTATAATCCATTATTACCCTTTTATTGTGGTAGCTATAGTTTTTTGCATTATGGAGAAAGGGTCTTAGGATTTATGATTTAAATTAAGTGAATAAAGTTTATAAGAAATACAAAAAATAAATCTAGGTAAATCTCATATAATTGTTTCTTTGAATAAATGAGTTTGAATTCATGGATTTCTTTTTTAAAATTGGGTAAGGTATAAAGTTCATTAGCCTATTAGAGATAAAATAAACTTTTGCTTAAAAATTATATAAATTATTTAAAAGTATTTATAAAAAATAATATATTGTATATATATAATTATAAAAATTATGTATAAAAATTCTCGGTTCGGTTCGGTTTTTTCTTCGATTTGCTTTTAGTAAAACCAAAACCTAACCAAGTATTATCGATTTTTAAAAATTCAAAACCAAACCAAACCTAACCCAAGTAAATATCGGTTTATTCAATTGGTTTGGTTTTGGTTTTCGGTTTGGATAGATTTTAAATCAAACTGTGAACACCCGTAATTATGAGTGTGTTTTCCAATTTTTTCATGTTTGGTTGGTCAAAATGTCTTGGAAAACATTTCTCTACGAAAACAAGTTACTTGAAAATGAGGAAAATGACTTCCTTAATAGAAGTAGGGAAAACAAGTTCCATAAATAACATTACAAGTTCATTGTCTCCTTCCCATCCACTCAACACCCCACAACCCCTACCCCTCGACCTTCCCACACCCCGCCACCCCCAAACCCCCACTCGCCACCCCACCCCCCTAAACCACCCAAACTACCCCCAGCCCACCCCACCACCTAACTACCCCTACACCCCCACCCACCTCCACCCCACCCTACCCCACCCACCACTTGACCACCCCTTCATACCCCCACTACCACTACCTCCCTCCCTACCCCTATAATCGCTACCCCTATCACCACCTATCCCCAACCCCTACCACTCACCTCCCTACCGCCACCCCCTATCTCTCAACTTTGCAAAACTAGGCACTTTGTGAAAGTAGTAACTTTAAAAAATAGCAGTTTTACAAAAGTAGCCGTTTTTACAAAATATTACTTGCGAAAACTAGCTACTTTTAAAAAATAGTTGTTTTGAAAAAGTAATCACTTTTAGAAAATAGCCACTTTGTGAAAGTAGATACTTTTTAAAAATAGTCACTTTTTTAAAGTGGCCAATTTTCATAAATAGTCATTTTGTGAAAGTATTTACTTTTAAAAACTAACTACTTTGCAAAAGTAGTCATTTTTAGGGGAGGGGGGGTTTAGAGGTAGTGAGTTGGGGGGTGGGGGAGGTGAGAGGTAGTGAGTTGGGGGGTTAGAGGTGCGCCGTGTGTTTAGGGGTTGGATTGGATTTCCGTCAAACCAAACACTAGAAAATGTTTTCCACATTCAACCAAACACAAGACTTAGTTTTCAGTTTCCTTGTGAGCAACAGATAGTTGTGCATGTGCCTTGCTCTTCTTGGATCTTTCTTCCTAAAGATAATCAAGCACCCTGAAAGCCACCATCTTCACCCCTTCCTTTATAATCTTCTTGTTTTCTTCTGGATGGAAGGGCTTACATGCCCAACTTGTTTTCATTGCAAACGACATGACATTATATTCCTTTTTTTGTTTCTATTTTAGTTTCAAATTTATATTAGCACCTTTATTTTGGTTCATATGCGTGGCTATAGATTCACTGATAGCAGGGGCAGATCTATCAAGAGTCGTGGGAGTGTCACGCCACCCGCAAGTTTCGCCCGAAACCCTGTGTATATATATGTATATATATAGAACCTATATATAAATAATTAAAGTGGCACCCTGAGAACAAAATGACTCCTTGGTGCCAGTGGCAAAGGGCATTCCTTTCCTCCGTTGGGTCGCGGGATCGAATCCCAGCGGCTGCATTTTATTAAAAATTTAACTAGCTGCAACCTGCACAGATTGACAGCAAGTCAGCACTCAGCAACGTGACTGTGTGGACAAAACAATTCCCATTAACTTTATATTCTCTTTTCTTATTTCTATAATTGTTGCTAAATTAGTTTCAATTAACAATTATTGTTGATTAATTTAATTTATTAATATTTGAATTTTTTATTTCTTAAAATTGAAAACATAAGTTTCCCTCTCTTCTCATAAAAAATAAAAAATAAAACAAAAAAAAAAACCCTCTCTTCTCAATTCTCATCAAGATCAAATGAGGCTTGCATATTCAAAAGATTGGATAGATGCTTAGGAAATCAAGCTTTATAGAATATATACCCAAACACTGAAGTGGAGCATCTTATCAAGCAAGGGTCAGATCATTCACATTTATTGATAAGTCTCAAGCAAGATAGTAGGCCAATCAAGAAGTCTGTTAGATTTCTAAACTTCTGGGTAGAACATGAGACATTTCAGGAAGTGGTGAAGCAAAACTGGGATCCAAACTATAGTTCAGATCCTTTCTTTAACTTTCACACCAAGTTAAAAAAAGGTGAGTAAAGCACTTTCTGGACGGAGTAAGGAGACCTATGGGGACATATTCAGACAAATTGCTGCTCTGGAAGAGGTGGTGCAAATCCATGAACAGGAATTTGAGCAAAATCCAAGCAGTTTGATCGAATAGACATAGATTGCAAAGAGTACAGGCAGAGTTAATAAGATTCTATGCAATTGAAGAGAAGTTCTGGAAACAAAAGGCAGGGATGCAGTGGTTTAAAGATTGGGACAGAAATACCAAATTTTTTCATGCTCATGTTAATGGAAAAAGGAGAAGATTACAATTGAAGAAAATTCAGGATTATAGTGGGGCTTAGCTGGAAACAGAAGAGGAAACAGCACAGGAGGCAATCAGATTTTTCACAAATCAGTTTACTGAAAAACAGATACCTACTGATTTTGAGATGCTAGAACATATCCCTAAGATGATTAATGATGCACAGAATGAAGATTTGCATGATTTACCATAAGAAAGGGAAGTTAAAAAAGTTGTATTTAGGTTGAATGCTGATAGTGCTCGAGGACCTGATGAGTATACAGGCAGATTTTTCCAAGCATGCTTGGATATAATTGCAAAATACATGACCAAAATGGTAAAATCCTTCTTTTGTGGTCATGAACTACCTAGGTACATCACTTGTACCAATTTAGTATTGATCCCAAAAAAATGAGGTAAATATTTTCTCTGACTTGAGACCTATAAGTTTAAGCAATATTACCAGCAAGGTTTTCTCTAGAATAATTCATGAAAGGGTGGTAAAGTTGCAACTAAATCTCATTTTACTGAAGAACTTTTGACAAATGTTACAAATACAGATCCATTCCCAGAAGTGAATGTGATGATATTTAGTAAAGATTATAAATACAGACGTGCAATTAGTTGTAAAGTTATCACGACTCACCTCTAAAAGAGTTAGAATAAGTGAGAAAAAAAACAATCTAAATATTCTATGATTTACTCCCGAAGTAGTAAACTCAGAAATTTGCTCCCGAAGTAGCAAATTTTGATCTCTACTATTGTTTATCTCATGACACCAACAGTGTTTAACTAAAATTTATTTTATGATACCAACAGTATTTAAACAACATTGGTAGTACAAAATTAATCAAGGCTCTAGAAGAGCTAACTATATCTAGAAGATTATGGCACTAGTAGTGTCCAGACAATATGTGATTATGGAGAATAAATTAAAGGCTCCTGGAGAGCTTATATAGTATTGTTTCATTCGCTCTAGATTGTAATGTACGAAGTTGTTATGATTGAAACACAAGTTGTAGTAAACCCGAAGTTTACTAAAGTAAATGAATATCATATTGAATCTATAAATTATGGGAGGATTAAATATCTTCAAAATCATAGTGGGTATGAAATATGTATGTGAAAGATTACCCTATTCTCCAAATTGTACCATACAATAAGCATGATGAAATCACATGTCACCGTAAACCAGAAGTTTACTAAAACAAATAACACATGACATGGTAAACTTGAAGTTTACTATTATAAATAATTTTATCGATTGGCATGAGCAATTTGGCCATCCCGATTCAAAGATGATGTGCAGATTGAGTATTCATATTGAAGAACTAGAAGATTCTTCAAGAATTTATTGTGTTGCTTGTTCTCATGATAGTTCCCTAAATTCCCTAAATATTGGGATTGAATTTCCTAAATTCTGAAAATATATAAAAGGTGAATATGGGCCCGTTCATCTGTTATGTGATATCTTAAATAGGTGCATCGATAAGACATATACGACATTCAAAGTTGCAACAACTACAGAGGGATCAGGCTGCTAAGCCACACTATGAAAGTGTGGGAAAGGGTGGTGGAGATGAGGGTGAAGAGAGGCGTGTCTATCTCAGAGAACCAGTTCGGATTTATGCCAGGGCGCTCAACTACAGAAGATATTCATCTTGTACGGAGACTGATGGAGCAGTATAGGGAAAGGAAGAGGGACTTACACATGGTATTCATCGACCTAGAAAAGGCATATGACAAAGTGCCGAGAGAGGTTCTATGGAGATGCTTGGAGGCTAGAGGTGTACCTGTGGCGTACATTAGGGCGATAAAGGACATTTATGATGGGGCCAAGACCATGGGAGGAGACTCAGACCACTTCCCAGTAGTGATGGGGTTACACCAGGGATCAGCTCTTAGCCCATTTTTATTCTCCTTGGTGATGGATGGATTGACGCGACAAATTCAAGGTGAGGTGCCATGGTGTATGTTATTTGCGGATGACATAGTCCTGATTGACGAGTCTCGCAGCGGGATTAACGCTAAGCTGGAGGTTTGGAGACAAACTCTGGAGTCTAAAGGGTTCAAGTTGAGTAGGACCAAGACAGAGTACTTGGAGTGCAAGTTCAGTGATATAGTGCATGAGGCTGACGTGGAAGTGAAGCTTGGCACCCAGGTCATACAGAAGAAAGATAGTTTCAAGTATCTTGGGTCTATTATACAAGGAAATGGGGAGATTGATGATGACGTCACACACCGTATTGGTGCAGGGTGGATGAAATGGAGGCTTGCCTCCGGAGTGTTGTGTGACAAGAAGGTGCCACCGAAACTTAAAGGCAAGTTCTACAAAGTGGTGGTTAGACCAACTATGTTGTATGAGGCGGAGTGTTGGCCAGTCAAGAAATCTCATGTTCAGAAGATGAAAGTGGCAGAAATGAGAATGTTGCGATGGATGTGTGGGCACACTAGGAGCGATAGGATTAGGAATGAAGTCATCTGAGACAAGGTTGGAATAGCCTCAGTGGAAGACAAGATGCGGGAAGCGAGGCTGAGATGCTTTGGACATGTGATGCGGAGAGATGCAAATGCCCCAGTGAGGAGGTGCGAGAAGTTGGCCAGTGACGGTTTCAAAAGAGGTAGAGGTAGGCCGAAGAAATATTGGGGGGAAGTGATTAGACAGGACATGGCGCATTTCCTGCTTACCGAGGACATGACCTTAGATAAGAGGGTATGTAGGACTCATATTAGGGTAGAAGGCTAGTAAGTAGTCGTGTTTATCCTTTCTTACGAATAGCTATGTTGCTCTATAGTTTCTTGTCTCTTGATTTCTGCAAGTATCTGTTGGTTTATAATAACTTATTTACTTTCATTGTTTTCATTTTCATAACTGCTTTGATTTGTTTGCCCGTATCTGACCTTTCTTATTCTTTCTCTAGAGCCGAGGGTCTTCCGTAAATAGCCTCCCTACCTAAGGTGGGGGTAAGGTCTGCGTACACTCTACCCTCCCCAGACCCCACGTTGTGGGATTAACTGAGTATGTTGTTGTTGTTGTTGTTATGCATCGATAAGACAGTCACATGTGCGTTTATTGTCAACCCGCACTTTGACATATGCAAAGTTACTTGCTCAAAATAATTGAGTAGAGAGCACAATTTTCAGATTATGTAATCAAGACAATCTATCTTGATAATGCTGGTTTATATCTAAGTTGGTTTGGCATTAAATGCATCCACTAAATAGCTAAACCATTACTTAGGAGAACAAAGCTTCATGTGTTGATCTGAAATATGATATATTGTATACAACATCAGTTGTATGCTTCAGACTAATAAATTATGTTAAATTCTCCCCTCACAATTGGTTCAGGGTTAGAAACCAGATATTTCCATCTAACAATTTTTTATGTGTGGTATATGATTAATTAATCTACCATGATGCACAAAAATGGATTCCCCAAAAGAAGATGGGATATATGTTAGTTTTTCTAACATAAGGGGGAGAGAATAAGTAGCTTGGAAATATGTTGTGAATTATCATTAATATGATCCTCATTCAAAAAGTAATTCAAGTTAAATGCTAGAAGCATTTGCTGACCCAAAATTAGTTTCATATTTCAGCTGCAAAATGCTCCTATTAATATTAATGTTCCTAAAGGACAAAGTATACAACATGCATGAAGCATGGTAGATTAATCGGTTCCAAAACAAATAATCCTTAAAAAAGGTGAGGAGAAAATGATCAAAATGGTCATAATAAGGAGGCAATCTGCTCTTGAAGAGCATACGACATAACACTTCTTGAAACCTTATGAGAGGTTTAGGTACCTAAAATAATGAAAGCGATGAGATCTCAATAAGTTATATCACATTGCGAACTGATACATATGATATATCGTCGACGATATCTTTGGTACAATATAGCGCAATATTGTAAAAGATTGTAAGGATCTGAATTTTATGTCTATAGGGCATGCTAACATAGACATTATTACCAAGTGAATGCATTTGTAAGCTTCAACGTTATTGGACCTGCAGTCCAGACAACAGAAAATGTCACGCATTTAAATATTAATGGTATTGTCACTTGACAAAATTCATATGAAAATTCTTGAAGAATTTTAAATGCCTGAAGCATATATAGGTTTTAAAAGTCTGTTCATAATTCTTATATGAATTAAATCAAGCAAGGTGAATGCGATTTAATCACCTTAATTAATATTTAATGAGTAAGGGTCTATTTAACCCTACGTCTTTGTGGACATCAAAATCTGTCATATTGTTAGTGCAAGTTGATGACTTGAGAATTATTGAAACTCTTGAAGAGTTTTCAAAAGAAATAGATTATCTGCTGAAAGAAGTTGCAATGAGAAACTTGCAGAATTCTTTGGTCCTGAAGTGTCATATCTTTATGTTACAGTCATACGATGTTGTTCTACATGACAGTCAAATTATATAAAGATAATATCTATTTATAAAGCAAGTCAGGAATGCACTTGGAGTGATTTCAACAATACAACTCTATTCAAAGACTGAATATGCAGCAACATACATAGTCCAACTAAAGAGTGGATTCATAAAAGGACAAAGCATATTTCACCGAAGTTGTTCTTCACACACGAGCTCCAGAAGAATGGTGATATCAACGTGCAAGAGATTTGTTCGAGCGATAATATGACTTATTTATTCACCAAAGTCTCTACAAACTACAACTTTCAAGAAGATGGTGCACAAGATTGGAATGCGAAGATTCAAGTTTTTGAGTGATGTACCCATCAGGGGGAGTTAATACGCGTTGTACTCTTTTCCCTTAGCCAAGGTTTTGTCCCAATTGGGTTTTCCTGGTAACGTTTTTAATGAGGCAACCAAAGAGCGTATTATTAGAGTTGTGTACTCTTTTTCCTTCGCAAGAATTTTTTTTCCCACTGAGTTTTTTCTAGTAAGGTTTTAACGAGGCACAGTATCTATCAAATAGACATCCAAGGGAGAGTGTTATAAATATTATTTATTATTATGGATGTCTATTTTTAGGAGAAATATTAGGGTTAGTGACTTTGAGATCAAGTCACTTTTTCCCTATAAATAAAGGAGTTCTCCTCCATTGTAAAACAATCCCTAACAAGAAAAATAAAGATATCTCCTCTATTCTTTCTTTTCTCTATGATATTCTTCTTGTAACTTTATTATTTTATAACAGAAAGGTTATAAGTTTGAGTTTTGATTTGAGTTATTTTCGATATGAAATGCTGTATTTTGTTATAGCAAACTTTTTCGACATCAAATCAGTCACATAAAATAAACTTTGAATATTGAATAGGTAAAACAAATGGGAAAAAAAAATGGATAAGAGCGTGTATGCGCCGGTGTATCAATTGCTTGAATACCAAGCACACCATGAAGAACATTTTAAAAAAAAAAAAAAAAAAAAAAAACGTAAACATACAATTCAACAAGTTAAATTTCATCCACATAGTCAATTAAAAGAATTACAACTTTGTAGCCCAACAACATATAACCCAGATGCACAAAACCTTATCTTTTCCAGTAAATCTAGAGATTTCATCCATTTTCATCCAAAAACTTTTTCTCTCACCTATACATCTGCCACTTAATTTTATTGTTTTTTTTTCTTCTTCTTTTTGTTTTCCTTTTCATTTTTTTTGTTCCTAAATCATATTACATTGTTTTGTTTCATTGTTTATTTTTCATGCTTATTTTTTGTCTGAAATTCGCAAAAAAGGGGGAAAAAGAGCACACTACTGTTATTGTTTGTACTTCAGCAACTCAAATATATTCTTATACATAATTAGAAACTAAGATACATTGTGTATACATTCTTAGGCACTGATACATTTACGATTATATAATATATACACACATGTATATAATGTTTAAATAATGTATCTACACTGTAGAAGTGTGTATAAACATTGATTATATACGTTTGTACTAGAGAAAACCTTTCTGCCACCACTACATCTCTATTTCAATACCAAAATCACCATACAACGCAATTAAAAAAAAAAAAAAAAAAGGAAGACGAAGAAGAAGAAAGTTATAGACTATACACTAAGATACATTTTGTATACATTCTCATACACTGATATATTAATGATTATAGAATATTATACACAATTATACAATATATACACACATGTATATAATGTTTAAATAATATATCTACACTGTAAAAGTGTGTGTAAACATTGATTATATACATTTGTACTAGAGAACACTTTTCAACCACCACTTACATCTTTATTTCAACACCCTAAACACACACACACACAAAAAAAAAAAAAAAAAAAAAAAAAAACAAAAGGAACCATAAACACCAACAAAAAAAAAGTGTGAGAGAGAGAGACAGAGAAGAAGAAATTTATAGAACACTAATCAAGCACATGAGACATTTTTTTCTCATAATCAACATCTCAAATGAAAGAAAAATAATGAACTAGAAATAGAACTTCAGATCTTGCATAGACCCGAAGAAAGGCGAGAACACAACTAGCAGTCGTTGCTGGGAAGATAGATCCGACAGATGAAGTAAGAGTCGGTGCAAGTGCGTCGGTGGCTACTGTAGCTCTGATGATAGAACAAATTGTGACAATAAAGGTGAAAATTATTCTTCAAGACCACCATTTATGCTTGAGAGATGAGAAAGTGAAGAGAATTTTAGAGATTTTGACTTAGAATGAAATGATTTTTTTTTTCAGATCTGGGATGAATTTAGAGAGAGGAAGAGAGAAGTGGATGGAGAGAGAATTTAGTGTTAAGCGTGAAGAAAAATGAAAAGTGAAGGCCGTCAGGTGAAAGAAAAATTTCTCAGCACAATCGGGCCTTTTCGGGTAATAATAGAAATATGGGCTAAACCGGGTAAATATTTCTCCAAATAGACATAGAGTGTTATTTTCCAAAAAAAAAAACTCTAATACTTACATAATTACAGCATATTGTACTTCTATAATAGTATACCATAATATCCTGCTAAATATTTTATAGGGATATCAACATAGCTTGACAAACGTATACCAAGTAATTATATTTAGTAGCTATAGTTTACCTTAATTACTTTCCATAGCAAACATTGATATATTAATGACAATTATTAACTATTAAGGTAAAATACATAACTCCCTCCTCCTCCTCCTCCTCCTCCTCCTCCTCCTCCTCTCTCTAACGTCTAAAACACTCTCCTCCACTCTCTCTCTCTCTCTCTCTCTCTCTCTCTCTCTCTCTCTCTCTAACGTCATCGGAGTGCTTTTTCCGGTCAAATCTGGTCGTGGCTTTTCCGATCAAATCTAGCCGACGGTGGTTTCTCTGGTCAGATCTGGCCGCCACCATCGACAAAGACAACTCAACGACTGCTTTTCCGGTCAGATCTGGTCGTTGCCTTCTCTCTCTCGAATTTTCTAATCAGATCTGGCTGACGATCTCGTATATTTCGCTTCTCCGACATCTTACTGAGTTTCCCCCTCATCTTTTTGCAAAAAGCCACTCCACAGTGGTAAAGTCTCATCTTGTGTGTTGGCCGAAGTTACAATAGTAACATTGAACCCTCACGGTGAATTTTATCTATCTAATTTGGCCGACGGTGGCTTTTCCAGTCAGATTCCGGTGTCGGATCTGGAAAATCGCGTTTCTTTATGAGTGTATTCATTCATTTTTTAGCATACAATTCAGTGAATACAGTGGAAAAGTAGCTACAAATGAATACAGTTGAGTTGAATATATTTGACTTGAATACAACTTAGTTGAATACATCTGACTTAAATACATCGAAATCTGACTTGAATACAGCAAAATCTGACTTATGTTTTTATGTATTTAATTTTTTAATGTATCACTCGTTGTATTCACTAAAAATTTCTTATATACAATAAGTTAAATACAATATTTTTTGCATTTATGTTGTTTGAATACCACTGAATTTTAAATACAATAAAGTGAATACAATGTAAAAATAGTTACAAATGAATACAACTGAGTTGAATATATTTGACGCGAATACAGCTGAGTTGAATACATATGACTTGAATACAGCGAAAGAATTTTTGAATATATTTTTACTCGTTGTATTCATGAATACAGCAAGGCCGTTTTATGAATACAGCGAGCCATTTTATGAATACAGCAGAAAAACAGTAGCTATGCCATGTAAATATTGAAATTGTAGCTATGGCAAATTTTAAACCCCAAAATATAGTCATTTATGTAAAATGCCCTGTTTTATACTTCCTCTGCCTAATTAGTAGGATTCATGCTTAGAGACCTAGATAATCCCTTTCCTTAATCATTTGAGAGCATGAAAAGAGAAATCTACTATATTAATCAAAATAAAATCCAGTTCATAATTCCAGGAATAAATCTACTGAAACAAAAAAGAATCATTTGCGTACAACTGTAAACGGGTCATTTGCACGATTGTCCTTCAAAAGAACGGGTCTTTAATTTTTGCCACTCAAATTGGTCTTTAATTTTTGTCCTTCGCTAAAAATCTCTTAGTTTCGGGTTAGAATCCCGCTCTATCAAAAAATTTATATATAAAAAAAAAAAAAAAAACGCAAGGTAGAATTTGCATTCGCAAGGTAGAGTTTCAAATTTTGCTTTTAGGAATTTTTTTTTTTTAGTTTTTTTTTACTTAAGTTGAAATTTTACAAACCTTTGCCTTAAGGCCTAAGTTTTTCCCGAATAGGCCTAACTTTGCTATAAACCTTTGCCTTGCGAATTTTTATTTTTTTTTTTTGTTACTGAGCTAGGATTCGAAACTAAAATCTCGAGGTATTAGGCGAAGGACAAAAATTAAAAACCACCAATTTGAGGAGCAAAAATTAAAGACGAGTGCCTTTGAAGGACAATCCACACAAAAAAAATGACCTTAAACAAATAATGAAAACTCATCTTGTTTAATCCAATGATGCCTTGTTATCTTCTAATCATGATTTTATATTTTTATGTATGACATCCCATCTTTTGTAATGCACCGAACGTGGTAAAAAAGTCTTCGTTAATGTGTTATAAAATAAAAGACTATAAAGTAAATACACCAAGGACAAGTATATAAAAAGATTAATATATTATTTAACTTTGAATTAATGTACAAATGAATTGAATTAGCTTCCTATTTATAAGGGGAAAAAAGCTACTGAGAGGCTTTCCAGGAAGCGGCTGCAAAACTTTTCAGAAGTTGCTGGCAAGTTGCTTGCTTGAGCTACTTGCAGGCTATTTGCTTGAGCTTCTTACAAGCTGTTTGTCTAATTGCAAGCCTGAGGAAGCTGTTGCAAGGCTTTTCAGGAAGCTGCTGGCAAGCTACCTGCTTGAGCTACTTGCACACTATCTGCTTGAGCTGCTTGCAAGTTATCTGCTCGCCTGCTTGATTGTAAGCTTATCCAGATGACTATGTATTTTAATGAACATCCACAATACATGGTATTTATAACAAAATGCAAATTTTACTGAATCATGTTAAAAAAAGTCTTCTTTAAATGCAAATTTTACTGAATCATGTTAAAAAAGTCTTCTTTAAATGCAAATTTTACTGAATTTAAAAAATCAATTCATTCAACTACACTTTGACCGATGATTGCTCTATTAATTATCTTTTAAACTTATGGTTATAGTACCCCTATCATATTAAAGTCTCATTTATTTCCATTAAGATTAAGACGTCTGAATCTGAATGATTAAGATGTTTTTCCTAAATCTGAACACTGAATGATTAAGACTTTGTGTTTCAATATCTGAATGTGCATAATGTATTTATTTAAACATAACAAATATACAATTAAAATCAAAAAGTAATTAAATATTAAAAAATAAATACACATTTAATAAAATAAAAATATTATTTGATTAAAAAATGAAACGTTTATGTTTGATAGTAATGACGAAGATGTTTGTAGTGGTCGTGGGGGCTGGTGGGGTGGATGGTGGTGGTGCAGTGGGTCTGGTGAAAGGGGTGGTTGGGGGTAAGGTAGGTGGGTGGTGGGGGTGAATAGGGTGGGGGTTGGGTGATAGTGGTGGGTGGGTGGGTTTGTAGGGTAGGGTGGTGGGTATGTGGGGGTAGGGGGTTGGTAATGGTGGTGGTGAGTTGGGAGGTGGGTTAAGGTTGGGGGTGTGGTGTGTTGGTGGAGGTGGGGGTGGGGGTGGGGTGGTGTTGTGGTGGTGATGTGTGGGGCTGGGTAGTGGAGGAGGGGGAGGAGATGGAGCTGATGGTAAAAATTATCCATACAAAATACATATTAGGACTTTGTTCAAGATTTTCATGATTATTTGTTTGGATTGGCTTATTTATGTGCTATTAAGCACTTTTGTAATGTTTGGATAAAATAAAAAAATACTTAGAAGCACTTATTTTTAAGCTAAAATGACAAAATAAGTTAGATAAGTCAAAAGTTATAGCCCATCCAAACGGATAGTCATACTTATCCCATACGAGAAGTATGCGATTTAGATGAATGTACATGGGAGAATGGAGAAAACTAGAAGAGTACTTGTAAAAAAATTAACCATACTACATTTCGCAATTAAAAAAAGAGATACATTTTTGTAAAAACAGGTTTTGAGGATTTATTTTCTGAATTTGCTGCTGATTGATTTTAGCTTGAACTGTAACTCAAGTTCTAAGCTAAACATAACTTGAGTTGTAACCGGAAGGATATATTAAAAGAAGGGCAAACTACATAAATGACAAACATTTAGGCTTTAATCAAGCCACATAGCAAATGTTTCAATATTTACATTTTGTAGCAACAACCCAGCTATCAACGGCTGTATATGTTTTTTTTCACTGTATTCAATTTTTATTTTCGTTGTATTCATGAATAAAACAATTTTTTTTCCTGTTTTTTCACTGTATTCATGAAAATGACTATCTTTATTCATAAATTGGCTTGTTGTATTCATAAATACAGTGAGTAAAAAATGAATACATAAAAGCATATGTACACCAAAAATTAACAAACACCATATTTTTCGGTATGTATACAACAAATACAGGCATATACAACATAAATACACCAAAAATATTAACAAAAACACTGTATACAACATATGTACACAAAAAAAAAATGAATACATTCAAAATATTGAATACAAAAAATAAAATTGATTGTATTCATTTGTATACAGGCGTTAATTCACTCTATTCATTTGTATACAAAAAGATCTTTTTCGAAAAACGCGAAAAATATTATATACCGTGTATGTATACACCGTATGTCTACACAGATCTGAAAAAAAACTTCCGGTCAAAAATTCCAATCAGATCTGTGTACACCTTCTTCTCCTTCAGCTTCTTTTCTCCGTCATCATCACTGTCACCTTCAGATCTGAAAAATTCTGATCGGAGACGAGAGAACAACGGCGCAGCAGAGGTGGCGTAAAACAAAGGCGGTGGTTGGCGACATGTGGTTGTTGTGCCGTCTCCGACGTCAATCTATTTCGTCGGAGCTCTGTTTGCTTTCCTTTCTGGCTATGCAGCCATGGCGGTGTCAATATCTCTTTAGCTCCGTTCAAATAGAGCAAATCGATTTCGCCGAAGCTCCGGCAGCAGAACAGTGAGGAAGAGGGGAGAGAGAGATGGGAGGGTTGGATTGGAAGTGAATAGTGTGATGGATATTTTACTTTGTGTGTATATATATATATATATATATATAGTTACTAAATGTCATTAATATACAAATGATTGTTATGAGAAGTAATTAAGTTAAACTATAGCTACTAAATATCAATACCCACTATATGTTTGTTATGTCATGTACTTATCCCTAAAAAGAACAGGTAAAGAGGCAACCTCTATAAGCGCCAAAAAAAAAAAAGGATCGATCAATGAATTACATCTCAATTCCCAACTAGTTGGGATTAGTTATATATGAATTGTTATACGTAGTCTGCCTATATGGAACGAAAATAAAAGGAAGGATAAAGAAAAACAAAATTGATAGCTAACTTCTACAGCATAAGTATTTTTGTTATAGCAAACATGCAGCAAATTTACACTGGACAAATTGACTCATGGCTACACTGTTCTTGTTCCTTCTTCAAGAATCATCAAACGGCAGATGCTACTTGATTGGATTGCTTCCTTTTCTTGTTCTTCCTCCGATGAGTTTTTCCTTTCTTCTTTGAAGGCGCTTTAGATGGCTTTTCTTTTATGCTTACTTCTTCGTCAGAGGGGGCGTCACTCAAGGAACCCTCCTCATCATCAGAACTAAGGATAAAATCCTCTACTATGTCTTCGTCGAAAGCGGTCTCATCATCTTGCTCCTTCCTTCTCTTCTTTTTCTTCTGTTTCTCCTCTTTAGACTCCTCACACCTGCAACGTATCATATTGGAAAAATACATTCATATAACAACAACAAAATAAAGAGAGCATTTTGATCCTGCATTGATCTCAAGGGTTCTTTTGTGGGAATAGGTAAGTGGCGAAGAAGAATGTGAACATACTTGGGAGTGCCTGCAGGTAGCCAAGAAGAATTGAAGACAGCATCTCCTTTGTTATCTTCGCCATCATCATCTTCATCGCTTTCAGTTATCTTACTCCCGTAGGCGGATGAGTCTTGACCAACAAGTATACTGCAGATGACAAGTTGATTACTTTACTTTTTAAGAGAGAATTTTCAGATAAGAATCTTAACAAAAATAGAGTATTGTGATACCTGGATTCCTTTAATGAATCATTTCTCTGTTGTGCTCTCTGTCGGAGACTGGCAACATATTTTGATAGAGGACTCACCCCTGCATTCTTATCATCCTAAGGATGAATATGAAGGTAAGAATTGTTTCCCCCACGGAACCAAGTCATAAAAGATAATTCATCAAAACCTTCTGACATTGCAAGCTTAAGAGATATACTTCAGGCAATCTTGATCTAAACAAGATTTTAGGCTATTCTTATAACTCCCCAGCTAGTCGTGTTCATCAGAAAGATGCTTTGACAAGTCGTGGAAAACGCTTTCAATTTGTTCCTTACTAACAAAAGAAGATACCAAGTGTAGGTCGGTTGACAAATGGAAATTAATTTAATGGAATTTTACTTGTAAATTGGCAAAGTTAACATCAGGATAAAACTTCAACATTTTGCAAGAGAGTACGATGCTTCAAAGGCTACTTTCGCTAAAATGACGAGAGAATTTTGATGTTCAAACCTCAAGAAAAGATGCTGCAGCTGGGTCATTAGGCAGAAATGAAACCGTCATGCGCTTCTTATTTGTGTACTCCGAATTGGCTTCAATCTGTAGCATTTACAAAGTCAACTTCAGGAACTTATAAAAAAAGGCTTCATTGCAGAAGAAACAATGTGGGCCAGATAACAAATAGCCTGTAATAGAGACTAACGAAGATCTTTTGCACTCAGAGAACTATACACAGTTATTGATGCAGACATGTGACTTGAAAAATTATCCACGGTCATATCACCAAATAGAATCAAGTACCCAACAGACATACCTCGCGAATGATTTGCTTTATTTCACGACGGAATCTATCAACATTGGTGGACTTGCAGAAGTTGCGTAACCTAACAACAGGGACAGAAGACAGCTCAAAGAAACCAACCGAGTAGCTCCACTGAGCAAGATGCTCAGCAAGCTCCTCAACTACAGAAAACACACATGCTTCCTGAAATGCTCTCGTTTTCAGCGAAAGTTTGCTAACCTGAGACATCAAATATAGATTCAGACCGCTAAGATAAGTTCTTATAAATCAGTCCACTGTTCAACTAAAGCAAAATAGAGAGGCATTTTGAAGGTACCCTTAAAACAGTACGGAAATCTATTGCTTTTCCAACTCCCCCAGTTGGAGGTCTATGCAATTCTTTTATCTCCAGCATGTCTAAGAGGAGTGAGGACACAGGAACAAAAGAATTCGTGGAGGCAGCAATTCTGTTGAGCATTTTGATGCACCGCAATCTAAGGGGAAAATAGCGAGCAGTTGGAACCAAACGAGCTGCTCCAGAAATTATTTGTGTCAGCGGATAAGCCAGGGGCATAAACTCTGGTTCTGAACTGTATGCACAGATAGCTGCAGTCCATAGCTCAAGACAATGTATATACTTCCACTGGTAAACCTTCAGAAATGATTCCTGAGAAAAGGATGAAAAGCAAGAAACTGTGATTGGATCCACTAAAAGGCAAATATAACCATAAAAAAATACATGTCACTCAAAATACTGGAGCAACATGAGACAATTTGTCACTCTATGATCAACTTGACACTCTAAGCTACTTTGTCTCTTCAAAATTACAAATGGAGGCTAAAGTGCATTTTCTCAACTCTTAAAAGCAGAAATTCTACCAGAATTTAGTCAACTAAAAAAGAGAGAGGACAAAAGATGCCGCTTTCAAACAAAAAGATCAAATTCTTCCACTTCCAGACGAGCTTGGAAGCCATGGTTCAGCAAATGATTAACAAAATAAGAGAACTCCTGTACTGGATTACCTCGTAAATCAAACCAAAAAACAGAATGAGCATACAAAACTCATTTTGTAACACTAGTCCAAAGATGACCACTAATGAAAATACACACCAACACCAGTTTTTATGTGTTTTCCATAGATGATTTGTTAACTTTCTAAAATGATTCCTGAGAAAGATTTCACCAGGGAAGAACCATAATTAGCAACCACTAAAAGGCAAAGATAGCCTTGAATAGAGCACAAACCAGTCATGGAAAAATACTGAAGCAATCTGATAATCTTTGAGCACATTATGTGATGTGAAAATGTAAATAAGGGTATGAAGCAACTTTGCAACTCTAGAACATTATATGATGCAATTTTATACCCAAAAGAGGCAGTACAAGGACTACCTCTGAAAGATCTAGAAATTACAGAATAAGCTCACATTTTTGGTAACCATAATCCAAAACAAAAAACGCGATAAATGTAAGAACCAAAGTACCTTGCCCTTAGTATTGTGTGCTTCCTTGGATGATTGATTAGCCTTTTGAGACGATTTCTGGGAAAGATTAGACAAAGGGAGAACAATGATTAGCAGCCACTAAAAGGCAAGGATAACTTTCAATAGGATAGGATACTACCAGTCATGTAAAATACTGAAGCAACTAGATACTCTTTGAGTACCTTTTCTAATGTGAAAATGTCAGCTAAGCTAACATGTATGTTGAAACTCTTAAACCAGAGTATTCTTCAGCTAAAGTTATTCAAAAAAAAAAAGGGGGGGAAAAACTGCTACATAAGATACCCTTTTAACCCCAAAAGATTTATAAAGTAAGCATCTATCAGTGGTTGGTAACAAAAATCTAGAAAGAAGACAAGTTATCAGTTACAAAATAACAAACCGATACCTTGGTCTTAGTACTACCATGAGCGTCCCTTAAAATCATTGCCAACTGCCGAATGAAAACAAAGGCATGCTGGTATGCATTAGGAAGATCCACCCTAAGTAGTTCAACGAAACAATTACCAAGAAATTGAATATGCTGCAGCTTTGACGCACTCATGAATTGGCAGTTCAATAAATAAGCTTTGTACATCCCTCTAATGCACTCGTCAATGCAATCAGAACCAAGCTGTATACACAGGTCTCTTAGAAACAAAAAAGAGACAACTGGTAGTGCACCTCCGCCTGTACCCCAGAAATGAAGAAGAACCTGAAAAGTCAAATTTTGCTTAAGCTCGTTTTTTCAGAGAGAAGAATACCTCAATGCAGAAAATAAAAAACCCTTGTGCCTCATGTATTCTGAAAAACAGAGAAGTCTAAAACGAGAGTGCTTCGCAATTATTTTTTAACTTAATTCTTAAGCATCTTAAGTAACTACCAGCCAACAGACACATTCTCAAGGTTTCTTATTTACTTTTTTTTTTTTTTTGTCGGGTAAGGATTATGAGCTATGTTACTAGAATACGATGCTTACGAAAGATACTTTCCTAAGACTTTCAGGATAGACTGATACGAATTAACTTTGTTCGTGATAATAGGATATAAGCAGTGTGCACAGTTTGAAGTGATCAAGGGCCAAATGCCATGTCATCGACTGTCAGATATCAGTTTCATAGCCCTGATATAGAAAACACTTGAAGGACCCCTATGAGAAAATGAAGATTAATTAGCTTTTTGGTAATAGCTAAAGCCTTAAAACAGCAAATAGACATACCCTCTCACCTCTGCTTAAAAAGAGAGGGAGAAAGGATGAAACATGCAAATTTCTTGCAAATAAGAGTTATATTCTTGCAGATCTTAATCATTCCTTTGTAAAAGAAAAGAGTTTATGTGAATTGTAAGTGTTAGATCACTCAATCCCATACCTTTATATATTTCCTTAACAGAACTGGAAAAGCAGCCAAAAATACAGATGAAAATCTGAGTCTTCGTAATGTAAATGATATCATTTCTGTATCAGTCATCTGATTTAGAATATGTAGCGCATTCCCAAGATATGATTTCACCAAGTGGTTGTTGCTCTTCCACCGCTTAGTATTGGACATATCCTTTATCATCTCCTTCTTCCCACCAGAAGTTGGTAACTTCAAAAGGCCACGAAGAATTCCATCCATTTCTTTTAGAACAAATAACATTATCTTGTTGAACACAGCGCTAGACATAGTACTCCACTTTGACTTAGCATCTTCACCAGTATCATCGCCATAATGACAAGCTGTGCGGAAAGCTCTCATGAGAGACCTGATAGCCCCCGAACTTCTATTTTCATGAATTGAACTGCACCAAGAGTCCACCATTGCACTAGTGATGACATTTGTGGACGATTTGACCTCCTTTCCATCTGCATGAACGAGTTGTTCAGTGTCAAATTCATCAGCTTCATCATCTTCTTCTATTTCGTCACCATCCATTTCAGTCTCAGCATCATCCTTCACAAAATTTGGATAAGATTCTATAAACCACTTCACATGCCATGAGAATAACGAGAAGGAAAGATATACTAAGGACTTACATCAATATCCTCATCATCATCATCATCATCATCAAACTCAAGGAGCTCCTTGTCATGCTCTTGCAAGAATTGATAGAACTCAGGATCCTACAGAAAACAGAAGTGCCATATGTTGGTTAAATAGATTATCAGCAGTCAATACACAAAAATTATGGAATGAATATATGCACCTACTCTTGCAACGACAATATCAAAATGTATAGCAGATTGACTACGTTACTCAGTGATGCAAGCAGGCTAAATGTAGGATTGAGTTATAGATGAATGACCTTAAAATGGGAAAGAAGGTCACTGGACTCCAAAGTGCTCACTTGTGCCAAACGGAATTACTATTTGACGCACATATGCAGCTACTGGGATGAATTTCAGTTACATACCAAATTAAAGGTGGCATTTCCAAGATTTTGGCTAGATCATTGAATGTATATTGGGGGTGCTTAAAAATGAATTTCCTACAATATATAGTTTTGCCTTAAATAAAGACAGCAGTGCGTCTTAATGTTTCTCTAAAATTGGATGGAATTTACTTCTTAGAAGAAGATTAAATGACTGGGAAACAAGGAGTTCAGACTTCTAATGGAGCTGTTACCATCTGTCTCTATAGACTCAGGCAGAAGGATTCACTTGTCTGGTTGGTAAGCGAGAAAGGAGAGTTCTTTGTTAGAAGTTGTTGTATTAAGTTACAAACACAATCAAGTTGTTGGGATTTGAGCTTGCCTTGGAAAATGATCTGGAAGACTTTCACCTCCTAAAGTTGCTAGCTTTGGTTGAATTGCAGCTAAGGATGCCTGTTTGACTCGTCATAGACTCAAGGAGAGGTTTGTCTATATGCTACATGCTCCTTCTGTGAGAACTCAATTATTAGTCATATGTTCATTGCAGCCACGTTCGGCAAAATATGGTCCAATGTTTTTTTTTTTTTTTTTGAGAAGGTAACAGTAAAATATGGTCAATGTTTCTCAACCTATTTGGAGTTAGTGGGTCATGCCAATGGATGTTAAGAGCATGTTGAATTGCTGGCAGAGACAAGAGTATTTGCAGGAGCTTGAAGACACTTTGGAAACTATCCCATAATGCATTTTATGGACCGGTTGGCTAGAAAGAAACAAAATATGTTTTGAGGTGAAGAAGGACCATATGTCCTATGTAAAACATATAGTTGTTTACAAAATGTGTACTTTTGGTGTAAACTGTAAGGATGAGAATATGACATTCTTCATGGATTTTCTAGATGGTATAAGGAAATGGTGTTGGGATTGTAATACTCTACTGTTTTGTACTCCTCAAAGTACCTTCTTGGTACTAATCCTAATAAAATTTTACTTTACCTGATGAAATAATAAATCAATAACAGTGGCAGAACATTGGTTCTTACACAGAGAAACTGAAGAAAAACAAAGGCAATGACAGTATGCAATCTAGGTTTGCTACTTCTGAGACATATCAAAGAAAATTTGATCAAAAAAAATATTGTTAATAACATGTCAAAAAATTTGGTAGCTCGTTTTTGTATTCCTTGAGTTCTTTTCAGAACTATATGAAAACTAAAGTTATGCTAAGAAAAAAGTACTAAATACAGAAAACTGTTTGATGGATGAAACTGAATATTCAAGCTTATAAAAGGCAGACCACTAAGCCTACCAGTAAATGAACCATATCAAAAAAATTGGTCACTCTTGTTTATGTATTCATTGAGCTGTTCAGAACTTATATGAAAAACTAAAATTACATCCAACAAAAAAAAAAGTACTAAATACAGAATTGAAAGCAAAAATCAAGAAAGCTGAGAAATAATAAAAATCTCACCTTTTCTGAGAGTCTTTTCAATTGCTCCACATGTCCTCCAGCATTTTCCTTTGAAGATGATTTGGGCATTATTTCATCTGTATTTTCTTCAACCCCAGATGATTTTTTCTTCAATTTCTTCGATGCTGACAACCCTACCAAAAAAAATATATAATGTAAAACAGAAAGTTTGTTATAAAGAAAGAATAAAAATGGTACCTTTGTTCTTAGTCCCCATTGATTGATATTTTTGTGAGCTTCGTTTCTTGGTAAAACCCTATGCTTTTGTTCCAGGGTTTAGTGTTCTGAAGGTTTAGTTCCAGGGATAAAGCTGGAAGTAGAAGAAGAAGAAGAAGAAAATATTGGGATTGGGCTTATTGGACTACTACGATTTGGGTCAAAAATATAGAGCCCAATGGGTCAAATATTTCTTTTTAGGGCAAAATACAAATATATACATATTTAGAGTAGATATTTACAAAATGGGACGATACTTTTCAGTTTGCAAAATATAACATTAGAATACTTACAAACCTTACACAAATGAAGTAAAAAAATAAAACACACAGTTAAATTGGAATCCCTTAAACAAGGTTTGTGGCAGACTCAAATCAAAGCCATATAGCGGTTTTTCTTCTCAAACGGCCAAATTATATTCAAAATCAATACGCAAAAATATCCCATGTTTCTGTAAAAAAAAAAATCATCAGATCAAGTTTGATTGATTATACGAATGAGTTCAACACCGATAAGTTACAAATCTGCAAAATATGCAGCATTAAAGTGTCAGAAATAATCACGGAAGAATTAAAACTACGAACAGGTATTCTCCCCTGTTTTTTCGTTATACTTTTAAGTATTATCCATCGAATTAATCTACTACTTTGACGAATCAATCTGTCTTCTATCTTTTCCCTCCTTTTCTTACCCAACCACCACACCATTTTCAATGGTGATAAGGTTTACCATCTCAACTAGCACTTGTTGATGTCAAATAAACATTTGTCTATAGTGCCACTAAATTATGAATCTGTGAAGGCGGGGTGCAGAAGGTTATTGCTTTTGCCCGAAAAGCTCACAATAGATAGCTACGTAAAACTGGAGAGCCGTATTTAACACATTGTATTCACACTGGAAAAATTGTAATTGTCTTGGTTCCATCAACTGGGAAAAGGGTACAATTTTGTCCTTTGGGCAGTACTTTGTTGAATATCTCAAAGGTCTATGTGTCCATTTACATAAATTATTAATAAAAAATATATGTATAAATAGGGTGTGAAAGTTGAATGAATTTGGTATAAATGTAGTTTATGTAGTGTAAAAGTGATTTGATATAGACAATAGTTTTTTCCAAAATTATATGTATGAATTGTGTATGAAAGTTGAATGAATGTGATATAAATGGTGTTTATCTAGAGAAAAAGTGATTTAGTTCAAACAATAGATTTTTAAAAATGTATGTTTGAATAGTGTATGAAAGTTGAATGAATGTAGTCTAAATATGGTTTATGTAGTGTAAAAGTGATTTGGTTCAGACAATAAATTTTTCCAAAAATTATATGTATGAATAGTGTATGAAAATTGAATGAGTGTGGTATTAATTTTGTTCTTGTAGTGTAAAAATGATTTGATTCAGATAGTAGTTTATCCGGATACTTTTATTTTGTCATTTGTATAAAAGTGGTAAGATATGTGTATATATGTTGTATGTTTAGTGTGTAATTTTTGAATTATTAGTTCAAATATAATTTTTGATTGCAAGTACGAGCTTTCATGAATTTCTACATACAGTGACTGGTGGTATCAAGAGGTTCATAGTGTGCCTTCGAGCTATGACGTGTAGTTGTGGAAGATTTGAACTGGATTAGATACCTTGTGGGCATGATATGGCTGCCATAGTATATATTCACCAACATGGAGAGGACTATTCATTGTCCCACTACATCAATAAGTGAGGGAAAATTTAAGCAATCGAAGTTGACATGCAGCAGATATGGTAAAGAAGGGCAAAATAAGAAGACTTTTGACAATATTCCACAGGAAAATTAAAAGTCGAGAATGTTGTTTGTTGTTTAGTGAGGACAGAAACTTATTGCTTGGATACAATTATAATAACGATAATGTTGAAAGTTTATATAAATTTGGTCATCAGCAATACATGTTTGGTTTCAATGGATCTTACAGTTTATCTGAAAATGTATGATTAGTGTATTAATATTATATGAATAATGTATTAAACATACTGAGTGTTATACTAAATTGACTGATATGCGTATGAAAACTGTCTGTTATTGTATGACTTAATAAAAACTTTTTGTTGTATGAAATCTGTATGGACACAGAAATATATGTAACAAATCCATGCATATTTAAGAAACATAACTGCATATCAATACATCTTATATTATATACACACCAGTGCATTGCCCTAATACAAATATTTAACTTACATTCTGTTAATCATATAAGAAACAAGTACAAAATATAGATAATCTTGTGATGCCAAATTTTATGCAATATGTATCAAATGTGATTTATTAAACTTAGAAATTCATGAATTACAAGATTTAAATAAGAAAGAAAAAAAATAAAAAATTAAGATAGAAGCAATTAAAGTGTAGCATAATAAGGTCAGCAACAAACTATCTTTTTACATCAAACACTACAATTAGCTTACTAAATTTTTTTATTTTTTTTTTTGCACTTGTCTTTTGGATCTAGATAATAACTCTCATTGCGGGATAAGTTCCTTGCAAATTCTTATCCCATGTGATGTAATTTACTGGTAACCATTTCAGTGACTTCACTCTCACTAACAGCTCCAAAAGCCTACTTTTGCCTTGCGTAATCCCACAACAGAGCACCATACCTACTAACGGTGAAGACTATGATCAAAGTTGTCCTTCAAAATTTCCGAAATGTCTTGGGCTGATATTCAACAAATGCACATACATAGACTCTAGAGTCACTGAAAAGAAAGTGAAGATAGAATGTAAGAGATATTTCTTTTTTATGTATGAAAACTGCTAACACATAAAAATCTTATGCCATAGAAAAAAAGAACATACTTCGATTCAGGATGTTGTTCTAGCAAAACATTTATCAAGATGTATCCCAAAGAATCACAAATGCCCTTCTCAATGTAGGCTGATTTAGTATTCTAGTCTATGTCATTCCTTTTGCATAACATTCAGTACTGTTGAAGAAGAGGGGTATGATTTTTGTCAATTTGTCAACAAGTTCTCTAACCACATCAGTGTGCGCAGCACCTCCCGGTAATGAATCACTGATATAAAGACACATGCTTTTTATAGACAAAACACTCAGTACCCAATGATATTCCTTGCCTACATTAATCGGCATAAGCAATCTCAAGCGATCCTGCAAGCAGCTTAAATACACGGATTTCAGAAAACCACATGCCATACAAATTTCACACACATTACATACATAAGGCACAATTTAATATATATTCTCAGGGACCTATATGTATATGTACACACACAATATCCGTACATATTTCATACATATTTAAAATTAACTACACAATTACCACAATTTATTATACAAGAACTAGGACTGAAAATCAGTCAAAATAAGTTCAAATCTTACCCAAAAAGCCCCAAATTTTAGATTTGATCTCCTTTCAACATTCTAGTTCTTTTGACATATCACCCACTCAAAACGAAGTTCATTTGCTGCAAATTGATTTTTCAAACTCGTGCTTCGATCTCCTTTAATGGCTGACAATGGAGTTTTTTTTTTAAAAGTTGGTTCTTCTCTTTTCAATTTCTTGAAAAAACTTAAAGTGAGAACTGAATGAAATCATGGTGAAGTTGAGAGGTTTTTTTTTTTAGATTTTTCGCACAACAAACGAAACCCAAAACAGAAATAAACTAGACCACTGTTGAAAGTGGACTCTTACTAAACTGAAATGGTAGATAACGTAGCAACGAGAAATTCGTGGGTTGATGAAGATGAATTCACGGTGAAGTTCAAATCTTTTTGATAAAGATGGGGAATAGAGAGAGAATGAAAGAGAGAGAAAAATCTTTTTGATAAAAATGAGGGAAGAGAGAGAGAGAGAATGAAAGAGAGTGAATTTTTTTTTGATAAAGACCTTAAAAGTAGAAACTAAATTGTACTAAATTGAATTTTAAAAAAAAATCGTATTATGCTATTATTAAACCAACAATTAAAATTCAGATTATCTTCCTAAAAAAGGGCCCAAAATCATGGAAAGTCACATTAATCTCAAATCTGGTATGTTTAGTAATTAAGTTGTTATATTTTGTAAATAAGGAAAAGTATCTTCATGTTTTGTAATATATAGTCTTAAAGTAGTATTATTAGGTCATTTTCCCTTCTTTTTAGGCTACTATTTACATTTTATCATGATTTTAGTAAACTTTGCAAATATAACCTTTCCTTTAGGACAAACAAAATATTAAGTTGTCGTTTAACCTCTACAAAGTTATAGATCTTTTTTTTGCGCGGAGTGCCCTTCTTTTGGGCTGGTCTTTATATTTTGCCCCTCATTTATGCCTTCTTTAATTTTTGCCCCTGCCGCCTGTTTAATGAAAGTTTTTTGACGAAATTACCCTTACCCCATTAAAACCCTTTCTATTTCGTCATTTGCCATTTTTTTTCTTTTTTTGCTTCTTCGTTCCTCCTCTGTTTTGTGTCTGTCTTATCTGTTCTAAAATTTAGGTACGAATTTGGATCTTTTGCTCGTTTCAATATTTGTTTTTATGTTAAATTGTTGTTTGTTGAATTGATATCTTTGTCTTCGTTGTTTTTTATATTTAATTGATTCTTTTTTATTTAAAATTATAGTGTTTTGTTAAAGTGTCTGTATGATTTTTTGAACTTTAGTTTCGTTCCTTATGTATATATTTTGGTTTTTTGAATGTCGTATTATGACTGTCGTAATATGTTTTAGTTGATTTTGATATGCGTTTTGGTTTTCTCTTTGTTGAATCTTTGAAGTTTACTTACTAACTTTTCTAGTTCTTAACACTTGCATAAATTTTTGTTTTGCTCATGAAAATGAAAGTTTGCCTCTAACAGCATACTTTGTTCTTTTGTAAAGTGAAATTCTGCCTCCTCCGGCAGACTTGTCTAATTCTTAACATTTGTGTACATTTTTATTTTACTTATGAATATGAAAGTTGCCTCTAACCAGGGGCGGAGCCAAGTGTAACCGAGGGGGTTCATCCGAACCCTCTCGGCAGAAAATTACATTGTATATTGAAGGTTAAAATTATTTTTTTATGTATATATGATAGGTGTTGAACCCCCTTGGCTTATTCGTATGTTTACCTCTTCATATTTTTGAACTCCCTTACTGAAAATCCTGATTCCGCCACTGCCTCTAACAGCATACTTTGTTCTTTTGTAAAGTAAATTTCTGCCTCCTCCGGCATACTTTTCTAGTTCTTAACACTTGCGTAAATTTTTGTTTTGCTCATGAAAATGAAAGTTTGCCTCTAACAGCATACTTTGTTCTTTTGTAAAGTGAACTTCTGCCTCCTCCGGCAGACTTGTCTAATTCTTAACACTTTTGTACTTTTTTATTTTGCTTATGAAAATGAAAGTTGCCTCTAACAGCATACTTTGTTATTTTGTAAAGTGAACTTCTGCCTCCTCCGGCATACTTTTCTAGTTCTTAACACTTGCGTAAATTTTTGTTTTGCTCATGAAAATGAAAGTTTGCCTCTAACATCATACTTTGTTCTTTTGTAAAGTGAACTTCTGCCTCCTCCGGCAGACTTGTCTAATTCTTAACACTTGTGTACTTTTTTATTTTGCTTATAAAAATGAAAGTTGGCTCTAACAGCATACTTTGTTCTTTTGTAAAGTGAACTTATGCCTCCTCCAGCATACTTTTCTAGTTCTTAACACTTGTATACTTGATGTTTTGCTTATGAAAATGAAAGTTTGCCTCTAACAGCATACTTTATTTTTTTGTAAAGTGAACTTCTGCCTCCTCCGGCAGACTTGTTTAATTCTTAACACTTGTGTACTTTTTTATTTTGTTTATGAAAACGAAAGTTGCCTCTAACAGCATACTTTGTTCTTTTGTAAAGTGAACTTCTGCCTCCTCCGGCATACTTTTCTAGTTCTTAACACTTGTATACTTGATGTTTTGTTTATGAAAATGGAAGTTTGCCTCTAACAGCATACTTTATTTTTTTGTAAAGTGAACTTCTGCCTCCTCTGGCAGACTTGTCTAATCCTTAACACTTGTGTACTTTGTTATTTTGCTTATGAAAATGAAAGTTGCCTCTAATAGCATACTTTGTTCTTTTGTAAAGTAAACTTCTGCCTCCTCCGGCATACTTTTCTAGTTCTTAACACTTGTATACTTGATGTTTTGCTTATGAAAATGAAAGTTTGACTCTAACGGCATACTTTGTTCTTTTGCAAGGCGAACTTCTGCCTCCTCCGGCATACTTGTTCAGAACTTTGCCTGATTATTTTTTGCTTAATTGTGCTTTCTAAAAACCACTTAAGAGATCATTTTTTTAGTCCGAAACAGCATTTGGTTTAATTATTTTTTTGTAAACAACTGCATTAATTCATTGCACCTGAAAATTCAATCTTTTGCTAGAACTTGTAAATCAATTAGGACCAAAATTAAGCCCGTGATTTAGAAAAGGAACAAATGTTTTTCATAGTCATAGTACAAAACATCAAGAATAATAAATTACTATTATTTATAGACTATTCAGATAAAATTGACTCCATGTTACCATCTTTTCTCTTCTTTTTATTTATTTTCTATTATTTTTTGACTAGATGAGTCTTTGGCTCTTTGATATTTCTATATTTTATAAAAGGTGGTTTCAACATGGTTGCTTAAGTGTTAATAAAAATAAAGTTGAGGCCATTTCAGACTTTTCACATCATATCTAAGCAACGTGTGGTTTAACCCCAGAAATAATCCGCCAGCACGTCAATTTTTTCACTTTCCCTTTTCACCTTGCTCTAAAACGTTCAAGATTATCCTTAATTTCCATTTTCTTCATCAAGTTTCATTGCATTGTAGCTTTGTGTGTTCTGCTAATTTGCTGGTCAGTTCACTTGAAATGAGAACAGGGCCGTCTACTGGTCAACATGACTCTGGTCCAAAACACTTCTACTTTAGGAGCATGTACGTAATAGCACCATGCCCTGTATTTATTGAGAGTCTTAATTAGCGTTGCATGTCCATTAAAGCAGCAGTTTAATTATTATTGTTAATTAATGGCTTGTTAAACGTAGATTTTTGAGTTGCAGATTGCTTGGATGGAAGTTTGTCGCGTATCATCTGCACAGAGGATATGGAGCTAGAGCAAACAATTGGGTTTTTCAATTTGAGGCAAGTTGTAATTCCTTTGGTGTTAAGGATTTAAGCTGAGTAGGACCAAGACAGAGTACTTAGAGTATTAGTTCAGTGAGACACCTTAGGAGGTTGGCGTGGAAGTTAGGCTTGGTGCTCAGGCCATCCAAAAAAAAAAGTAGTTTTAAGTACCTTGGGTCTATCATGCAAGGCAGCGGGGAGATTGACGATGATGTCACACATCGTATTGGGGTAGGGTGGATGAAATGGAGGCTAGCTTCCGGAGTGCTATGTGATAAGAAGGTGCCACCACAACTCAAGGACAAGTTCTACAGAGTGGTGGTTAGACCGGCTATGTTGTATGGGGCGGAGTGTTGGTCAGTTAAGATCTCTCACGTTCAAAAGATGAAAGTTGTCGAGATAAGAATGTTGAGATGGATGTGTGGGCACACTAGGAGCGACAGGATTAGAAATGAGGCTATTCGGGATAAGGTGGGAGTGGCCTCGGTGGAAGACAAGATGCGGGAAATGCGACTGAGATGGTTTGGGCATGTGAAGAGGAGAGACATAGATGCCCCAGTGCGGAGGTGTGAGAGGTTAGCCATGGATGGTTTCAGAAGAGGTAGGGGTAGGCCAAAGAAATATTGGGGAGAAGTGATTAGATAGGACATGACGCAGTTATAGCTTACCGAGGACATGACGTTAGATAGGAGGGTGTGGAGGACCCACATTAGGGTAGAAGACTAGTAGATAAGTCTCGTTATCTTTCCTTATTAGTAGGCGCTTTAGCACATTATAATTTCTTGTGCTCTGATTTATGTTATTATTTGCTACTTTCTGTACTTTGATTACCCTATTTTATCTGTGCCGCTGTCGTTATTTGCATTTCCATATCGCTTTGAATTCCTTGATTATCCTGTTTTACTGTGTCGCTTGCATTATTTCATTGCAATATCGTTTTGAATCTTTTAACCTTATCTGACTCCCTTTTTATGCTTCTATTGAGCCGAGGGTCTTTCGGAAACAGCCATCCTATCTTGGTAGGAGTAAGGTCTGCGTACATTCTATCCTCTCCAGACCCCAAGATGTGAGATTTCACTGGGTTGTTGTTGTTGTTGTAGTAGTTACAGGGACTTCTTTGCTTGCTTGCTTTAACTTTTTGCAAATAAAGCTAATTGTAAACCCTTTAAACCTTCTTCATATTGGGCCGTGCTGGCACTGTCGATACACCCCTAGTATACATGATATGATAGGAAAATTTACAGCCCATAACTACCTCTAACTAACTTATTTATTAGTAATAACTATTTTTTAAAATTATTTTTTATAACTTAATTATTTATCAAATTACCATCTATAATTTATTTTTATAACTGCAATGTATTTCCCTAGAAATAAGGTATCTCTTTCTCACTTACTTACCATTTTTTTTTCTAAATATTTTTCTCTCACATCTTCAATTCACAATCGTATTTTACTCCCATTATTCTTCACCATAATTAGCACGATTTCTTCTTCTTCCTTATCAGTTATCCAATCTCTACAGGTAACTAATTTTCGTTATGTTATTTGTTGTATTTCTCTTCAATTGTTCATAAATTTCAGCGTCTGTACCTTCACTTTTCATTCAATTTTTTTATATATATTTTCAGCCATTGTTAGAATATCTTCAACAAGCTCTAACTGTCCATTTTAATGACAGATATTGATATTCTACAGCCAATGACCGAAGCTCAGCCATAACAATTCGTTTGCTAAATCTCCATGGATAAGCCGAAATAAGAGGAAATTTTTTCTTATGTTTGTTAATCATGTGGTGTTGTTTATCTTATGAATGATGAAGAATAGTATTGATTATAACAATATGATATTGTAGCATCATCTAAGAGCAAAAGATTAGGTTGTTGTTGTAGAAACACCATTGATGAGAGTTGTGAAACTTCATGCCCACCAAGTGTTTGATAAAATGTTTCAGTATATTTCAGAATATTTTTGTGTATCAACTAACAATATATCTAATTTTCAGTATATTTCAGTGTATTATTGCGCTGTATGTAAACGTATTTATCTTTTTTTTTTGGTGTAGAGCCTATTTTTACTCCACTTTGTTTTCACGATTTTTATATTTCGTTGTATTTCAATGTATTTCTGCATTTTATATTTCTAATTTATGAAATAGTTTTTGATATATTTCATCGTATTCCATTATATATACGCATACTACAATTTTATATTTCTTAAACAATCAATTATATTTTATTGTATTCTAGCGTATATTTTTCTATATTTAGAAGTTTTCAGATCTTTAGTGGTTTTTGAATTCAAAAAGTTTTGATTGTGATAAAAGTTGAGAGAGATTCGTGAGCTGTTATGGAATGCGTGAAATATGGTTGATTTAATTTAACTTACTATTTAAAAAGAAAAAGAAGAATCTGTTAAAAAAATATAGCCTATTTTTACTCAGTTCGATTTTGTATTTCCATGTGTTTCACTGTATTTTAAAAAATTTGTTCCATAAATAATTTCTCATTTCACTGGAGCGTGTTTATTGTTCACTGTATTTCTCTATATTTAAAAAAAATAGAAATATACGCGTTTTTTTAAAAAAATAGTTACGCTTGATAATTTTATATTTTATAATTATATCTAGTTAGAAGCTAATAAAAAATAACTATTTAAGTAAGTTTCGATATATCTACTCCCACCTACTACCCAATGAAAATAGAATATTATGTAAATGACCTACCTACTGAACTCGCAAGTTTATTATTATAATCTTTTATAGTGGACTAAGAATTTCAAATAAAAAAATACTAGTCCACTGAAAAGAAAAGATACCTAAAAAACAAGGGGCTAGCTTGCTAGAAGACAGTACTTTATATAGTGACCACCTTATCTCCAATTACCTCAAGCTAAATCCCAAACAAAACCAAAAGTCAAAAAATCAAAACCAATCATGAAAAGAGCAAAGGTAGTGTTCATTTCAACACCAGCACTAGGTAACCTTGTTCCAAGTATTGAGTTTGCTAAACTCTTGACTCAAACAAACAAAAACCTATCAGCCACCATACTCTTAATTAACATCCCTCAAAGGCCACTCATCCAATCCTATATTGACTCTCTCACCACCGCCACCGCCACCGGAAACATCCATTTCCTCCCCCTTCCCGAGGCGGATCAACCGTCCCCCGATCAATTTGAAACCTCTATAGGCTTCTTATCACTATTGATACAAAATCACACGTCACAAGTCAAAGATGCTCTTATTGACCTTATTTCAGACTCAGACTCAGGCTCAGGGCAAGTTGTTGGATTCTTTATTGACATGTTTTGTACATCCTTTATTGATGTTGCTAATGAACTAAACATCCCATGTTATCTTTACTTTGCTTCACCAGCTACTTTCTTGAGCTTCATGTTACACCTCCCAACTTTAGATGCTCAAGTTAGTACTAATATTGAGTTCAAAGATTCAGCCGGTGATTTCAATATACTTGGTTTTTCCAATCCTGTCCCTGTAAAAAGCTTCCCTTCATTTATGCTAAATAGACATATAGATGGTTACTCTTGGTTCCTACGTCATGCAAGAAGGTACAAAGAAACCAAGGGTATTGTTGTCAACACATTTCAAGAACTTGAACCTTATTGCTTAAACTCATTGGTACATGCTGCTAGTGATGTTGTACCGCCAATTTATCCTATTGGCCCTGTAGTAGATCATATTGGACCAGCTCGATGGCATCAAGATTCTTGGGGTCATGAAAATGTAATGAAATGGCTTGACAATCAAGAACCATCATCAGTAGTATTTTTGAGTTTTGGGAGTATGGGAAGTCTCAAAGGTTCACAAGTGATAGAAATAGCAAAAGGTCTAGAAAAATCAGGGCACCCTTTTTTGTGGGCAATTAGGCAAGCACCAAAGGACCAAAGAGAACTTCCAAATGATTTTACTAACTTGGAGGAAATTTTACCTTGTGGATTTTTAGAATCAACTAAAGGGAAAGGGCTAGTGTGTGGGTTGGTCCCACAAGTTACAATATTGGCCCACAAGGCTATTGGAGGATTTGTGTCACATTGTGGTTGGAATTCAATTCTTGAAAGTTTATACTATGGGGTGCCAATTGGGACATGGCCTATCTATGCAGAGCAACACTTGAATGCATTTGAGTTGGTGAAAGAGTTGAATTTGGCTGTGGAGATCACAATGTATTATAGAGATGGCACCACATTGGTTTCATCAGAGGAAGTGGCAAATGGGGTTAAAAAATTAATGGATGGTGAGGTGAGACAAAGGTTTAAGAAAATGAGTGAAAAGTGCAAGGAAGTTTGGAAGGAAAATGGCTCATCTTCTAATTTTCTTGGAGGCTTGATTGATCAATTAATGGCTAAGATTTGAAAAAAGGGGGTTAGCTAGACTAACTTGGTGGGCTTTGATTGACTACAATAAAGTAGAAGTTTCTGGAAGAACAATATTTCAAAAAAGTAGAATAAAGAGCTATCTACTTCATTGTAATTTTTCTTTGTTGGTGTGGGACTATTATCATTTTCCATGTTTTTGTTATATTTTACTTTCGTTTATGGTCAATATAGATATAGATGTGTATAATAAACTATTATAGAAGTTAGGTTATCCGGGGCATATCTGAAAAGAAAGCATAAGCTTGAAGGTCGAGACTATTCGCCATATACATGTACAAGTGAGAACTTGAAAAACACTTACCTCTTTAATGTTCCTACGTGATACGAATCTAGATTAGTTAATCGCTTAATTTCATATATCAGATGAGTAAACACAAAAAGAAAAAAAATGAAGTGATTTCATATTATAGAGAATATACTCAAATGTCTAATTTTGGAGAAAGAGCATTTTTCCTTGTTATCTAATTGTTCGTGATAAATTTTGCTAGCAGAAAATACATAACTGCAATCATAAAACAAGCGTGAGAAAAAATCATTTTATTGATATTTTTGTGAGTATAACTCTGGATGTATCCCTTGATTCTAATCTCTATGTTGTTCGCCTTGATTCGAGGGCCAATGTAGCGTCTTTCTCGAATGAAGGATGAACTTTTGTTGATTTGTTGAATCTTGAAAGAACTTTGAGCAACACTTTAGATTGTTCTTGAGAGAAGACGTCTCTCGAACTCTCCTTCTTATTGAAGACCTATGTAGATGTCGTTGCTTTCCTTTGCCTCTAGTCAAGATGATGTGTAACTTTCAAGGTGTCTTCAAAATGAGATATGCGACCCTTTTATATAGGTGTGAGATATAGTTTGGGGGCATTTTGGTTTTCAAGTAATTCTAGCGAACCTTGGGTTAGAAAGACGTGAGTTGGACTCGTCTTTGTAGAGGCCCAATTTAATGGACTAACCCAAATATAATTTGGATTTCATTCAAGTCATGTAATTCTGACTTAAACAATTAATCCAACTTTATTAACCAAAATTTGACTTGCTCGACATGTCAATAACTTAGAATTTAATCCAAATTTTGTATGAATTAATTCAATTAAAATTTTGATGTCTACACTAATATCTAAACTATCTTAGCTTTATGAAATAAACAAGAGTCTGGCAATCATTGTTAACAACAGTTTTACAATATAAAAAACTTGTGCATCTTTCTTCTATATAGTCGATGATAGAGCTGTGACTAGAATATGAAGGCACGTAAATTTTCCTTCGCAATGATAAGAATTCACAAGGATACTAAGCATTAATTGAATGTCAATTCAAGGAGTGAAAAGTTTGCATAATAAACGCATGGGCACTGCCTTCTTTTTCAAATCTAGCCAATAGAAGTAACAAATATGGCTATAAGAGAATTAATGACTTGTTAAGGACTATATTTTGTTTATTTGCAGCTCTATGACTTCTCAGGCACTGAGTTGGAGGACATGGATAATACATATCAATTTTCCTATAAAATAAAGAAAAAAGAATGTGAAGAAGTTTACTTGATCCTACATCTCATTCTTTCTGGTCGCCTTGGCTGCTCCGACAATGTAAATGGCAATGAAGTCTTCAAATACTTGTTTGGATCATCTTCGAATTAAAGTTTTAAGTATAGAAAATGAGCTATATAGTTCCTCAAAGCTTTTCTATTTAATTTGCCAAGGCACTACGTTGAGTTTGCTAATTTGAAAAATTTATTTAGCTTCACTGGAGCTCTCACCTTCAAGGCAAGATATTGCGCTCTCTTATTTGCTCCATTGATTCCTTCCTAGATGATCTAAATGAGCTGTTGAAATCAAAGCATGGTTAAAATATTTTTTGTCTAAAATTTGGTCTGACAATTCCAAATTTCACACATTTTCATATGATATTTGGCCGGAAAATTTCAATTTTTTTTTTAATTTAAAGTTTGGGTTGATAATTCCAAACTTTAGTCTCGTATGTCTAAGGTTTGGACTGTTAAAATGCCTTATGAAATCAAAAGCAACAAAACTCAAGGATCGCCTCTCAAATGTAGTATCGCCTTGAAAGACAATAATCTTAACTTTATTTTTTTCTATTAAAAAGAATGATTAATCAAAGATATTAGATAGACCCAAGATGGTTAAAAGAGTTGACTTACATCTAACTCCTAATCATATTTCTGTTGTTTCCTAATTAAAAAAAATCTTATCTCGAAATTAACGACAAAATACTAACATAAAATTCAAAAATAAAAAATAAATTCACGGGAAGATATATAATCTTAAAGAACTCAATACCAAACTGAAATTTTTAAATATGTGAGAAATAATTAAAAATAAATGAAGAAATTGGAAGGAGCTATTATGTACACTTAATAAAAAAAATTGATATTGCTAAAAAAATTTGCGAATGTTGTCATGCCAAAAGAAAAAAGAATCAATAAATATCAATTTATTTTTGTTGAACTAAATTTATGCATATAATCATAATTACGTAGACAAAGAGGTTTTGATCTTCAAGAAACTGAAAGAGAAAAGACTATTAGTTACCCATGAGCAAAACAAAATGTCTGAGCAAATACTTTCTATCCGATGTGTATTTTGTAAGAAGAAAATTCTACATATTTTTGTTTCCCTTAATTTTCTTCTTTTTTCCTTTAAATGGGATTATCTTTAATTTTTGCCTATTAGCAATTGAACTTATGCCTAGTGAGACATAAGTATTTTAAGGCTAAAAGTCGTGCGGGCATAACTTCGACAATATTACATGCAAAAATGCAAACTTATATCCCGCGAAAAAGTTATCTGTTATGAGAGGCCAAAATTAAAGACCAGCACAACTTAAATAGTAGTAGGTGGAAATGGCCATCAGGTGCAATTCCTACTTGGCCAATTTGCAGGATTGTCCTTCGCTGGGGGGTGGTCTTTAATTTTTATCCCTCAAAATAGTGGGCTCCTTAGATTTTGTCCTTCAGGCATAAATTCTACCTGTACCCATGCCTTAAGGCCGAAGGCAGAATTTGCATAGACAGATGTACAAAATTTTACTTTGCATTTTTTTTTTACTGAGCTGGAGTTTAAACCCACAACCTCGGGATATTAAAAGAAGGACAAAACTTAAAAGATCACCAATTTGAAGGCCAAAAAAAAAAAAAAAAAAAGTTCCTACTTTCAGGCCTCATCACACACCCCGACCCGACCCGTTTCGTAAACTTGCGCAAAAAGACTAGCTTAGCTTAACTCGTCTGTCTACATAAACAGGAAAAAGCTCGACTCACTTTCATTGCGCACTCCTCTTAGATCTCACATCTCAGGTACTCTCTTTCTCTTCATCCACTTAACCAAATTGCACATTTCTTTAATTATTATTTTACCATGAATTGTATGTATGCTTTTATCTGGAAATTTTTGGAACTTTTCGTTAAGGTAGAAGTAGGGTTTACATGACAAAGACTGTACTTTCTTCGGTATTAGTAATAAATCCCTCTATCCCAATTTATGTGATACAGTTCGGATTTCGAGAGTCAGACTTTTTTTTATTTTGACCATGAATTATGGCATACAATCTTTAAGTTTTTTGAAAAATAATTTATATATTAGAAACTAGTACTTTGTGTCAAGGGTCTATTGGAAAAAGCAACACCCCACTCGTGGGATTATACTGGGTATGTTGATGTTGTTGTTTAAACTACATAAAAAATACTATAAGTCATAATAATTAACAATTCAGAATATTTAAAGGGCATAGAACTAAATCGCGGTCAAAGATTTTCTTGTTTGATTCTCGAAATCCTAACTAACTATATCACATGAATTGGGATAAAGGGAGTATTGATAATTAAGGACAAATATTTTACTAATAGTGCCAATTGTAAAGAATTGTTTTAATTAGGAAAAAAAGAGTCAAAACTCATTAAGATGTACAATGGAAACAATTTGGGTGTTGGGAATCACTAGTTAGGGTAGTTGCGTGGGTATCTGGCGTTTATGTATTAGAAGTTGTAAAATATGACTAGCTATGTTGAAGAAACCTCAAAGGGCTGTAGTACTTGATTTAGGTTGTTATGCCATGGTCTTTTTAGCGTGTAGCTGAAAAGATAAATCATTTACCACCACACGAGCTATAGGAGGGCGTTGAATGACTGGGCCAATTTAGAAAGATTTCTTCATTTGAAATGTCCATGAAGTCTTCTTTTGGATGGCTCTGAGTGTGGAGTTCATGTAGAATGTATTGAATATTGTTTGTCGACCTCATATTGGAGCTTCAAGTGTTAAAAAGGAGAGAGATTTGGTTATTGTTTCTCTACAGTGTTTCTTCCCCTTGTAGTAAACAATATTACAATAGTTCCTGATCAGTTAAAGGCATGTTTAATCAAAGTTGTAAGATTGCTGCAGCTTTTGCTGAGTTTGAATGGTAGATCCACTTGGTTTAGCTAATTCTCAATTTTCTAGTTCCTTTCTTTATCTCTTCTTTTTAAATAATGCTCAAGTTGCTGTGGCCAGTAAGGGGGCTTTGTTGAAGAGTCCACTGCCGAAATATTAGATTTTTATTGGAATTGAAATCTAGGATATATTAAATCTTGGATCACATTAAGCTTCTATGATTTTTGAAAATTTCCCTGTGGTTTTGTTCTAAGTGTGAAAATTCTACATCCAATTAGCAGACAATTGATCAATTCTTAAACTCTTTTGGTTGCAAGAATTGAACCTGACACTGGTGGTACTAGCCTCCAGTCTGGCATTGTAGTCATCTTACTCTAGTAGGCACCCTAGCCACATCTTAGCTGTCAGTAAGACCCACGGCTAAGTGATTTTTCTACTTTGCTTTGGCTATCATAAAAATGCTACCAGAACCTACAACATCATGAACCTGCCATCACTTGAAATAGAGCTCTTCCTCACAGACAATTTTCTGTCCAAGTTTTTCACACTTCCTCTGGAACTTCATAGGCAATAACGCTCGTGCGCTTTTCTTCTCCTTTTTGAGTCCATATCCTAAGAAGCTGACCAGAAATTCTATCATGTCCTTAGTCCTGTTACCTTTTGGCTCTTGTCCCTGACTTAGATAGTCTATCTCATCTGCAGCTTGCATCGTGAGCTCGTTGCCCCCAATCCCTCCCTTGCTAATGATTCCTTTTTGACAAACTGGACAGTATATTCAGAATGTTCCTCGCCTAGTTGGACCTCAAAAGGTGCTGAACTTGATGAAGATAATTCTCCTAATCAACATTGTTTAATCTGACATGAGCTCCTTTAGCTCCCATCGTTATGGGATTAGAAGTGGTAAACCAGCTGCTTTGGTTGGTACTGCTTAAAAAATGAGCAGATATTTGTTACCTATCAAAATAAAAAGGAAAGAACAGACTTGTTATTTGCTAAATCTATAGGAGATGATGTAGATTGGCCAACCTCAAGCTAGGAGAAAAATGGAAGAAAAGAAAACTCAGCTTGAACTAATAATTTTTATACCTGTACCTCTCTTTTGGCCATCCTTGTTGCTGCTCCTTATTTAGTTAACTGCATGCTCAAGCTTTTTTCAGTTAAAGTACCTTCTCTCTAAATGTAAGTATGTAATCCACATGCCAAATGAACCTTAAATTTGGAATGCTAACCTGTTCCTTTTAATTTGTGTTCGAGAAGCACAGGGAAGGGTTAGAATGACATTCTTTTTGTGTGTATTGGGATGTCACGGGATCAGAATGACATTTTTTTCTAGGTATAGATTTGCTTTAAGAAAGAAAATTGGGCTGCAATTGATTTTGTCTGTCCAGGGCAATCTAGGATTCTTGGCGCTGTTTATACTTGAGGATTGCCCTGCTGTCAAGTCACTCACCAAGCTTTTCTTATGCCCTCTGTTTGAATTTGAAATGAGGACATCCCTCAGCCAGGTAGAGTGGACAACACATTCCATAGATTGAGATGACTTGCAAAACAATATATAGTACTCGGGTGGGGGAGATAGTTGTGTAACTTGCTGAACTTTCCATAGTCAGATATTATTAGAGTTTGTACAAGAATACAAAGGGGGTATTAGCATGTACCTGTTTTAAGCATTCAAGCAAAATGGTTCTCTATTTTATGGCTATGACTTAGCTAACAACTAATTGGACCTTGGCTTTCTAGTGCAAAAAAATGGTGTAGAGAAAACTTTTCTTGTTTGCATATGATAATATTCAATACTGAAAGCGGCATAGCTATGACTTAGATTACTGCTAATGAGAATTTGCTCTAGAGAAAACAAAAGCGGGATAAAGAAAACATTATCGTAGTTGCATATGATAGTATTCATTAATCCATAGTTAGATCTATCACCAGAAGAATTTGAGCATCCATGATGAGGATTAGCGAGGAACTCACGAGCTACAGTTTGGGGCAGAACAAATTTTGGGTTGATTTCTGATTTTCTGCTTGGAACTGTCATAAATAAGACTAATGGAGGCCAAAGGCTGATGGATGAAGTGAAAGAGAGATTTGGGTTAAAAATTAGTAGAATCTATGGCTGTTTTGGCTGCACAGGTGCTACAACTCTAACTAATGTCAGCAATTGTAGCAGCAAAAATAGTTAGGACAAGAAGATGAAGAACTGTGTGGTAATCTAGTGACACCTCCTGAAACAACCCCTTAAGGTGCATAAGCTACCAGTAGGAGGGATTGCTAAGGTTGCTTGACAACTAACTGAATCTTCCTTAAAGTATTGTAAATTGCTTAAGTAACTACACTTGTTTGAAAAAAAAAGCATAGTCATGTGTTTAAGCTCTTTAAAAAAAAAGCATAGTTATGTGTTTAAGCTCTTTGTCCTACTGGATCATGACATGATAGATTGGCATAACATGTCTGCTCCTCCAATAATTCTAAGAAAGTAGGATGTCGAGTTAACTTTAACAAAATATCAAGTGTCATTGATTCTAGAATATATTTTTTTTAAAATTGATTCTAGAATTCGTAAAGTCTAAGGGGACTTTCTGGTTCTTACAGGGGACTTAAGTCTTTTTTGCTATAAATATTAACTTATGGTGCAAAAAAAAAAAAAAAATCTGAACTCGATAGTATCAGAATACACGCACTTCAAATGTCCAAAAGTTTTATCCATAGAGGTGGAAAGTTCCTGAGGTTGTCAGTCATGGTAATTTTCAACCTCAATTCCTATGGCAACTTATATATTGTTTTCACTCAATTTTGCATCCTTTTTTCTTCTGTGTTTGATTACGTACTTATTCTTCAGACTTATCCACGGAAGGGTAAAATAAATGAACTAAGTTTCACTTGCTTTGAAATTTTTATCTAACAAGCTCGAGCTATTAAATTTTTATCAGGTATACTGCAGATAAGGAAAAAATGTCACGAAGGTATGATAGCCGTACAACAATTTTCTCCCCAGAAGGTCGTCTCTATCAGGTTGAGTACGCAATGGAGGCTATTGGAAATGCAGGTAGTGCTATAGGCATCTTGTCCAAGGATGGTGTGGTGCTGGTAGGTGAAAAGAAAGTAACATCCAAGCTGCTTCAGACCTCAACATCGAGTGAGAAGATGTACAAGATTGATGATCATGTGGCGTGCGCTGTAGCTGGAATTATGTCTGATGCCAACATACTGATCAACACGGCCAGGGTCCAGGCTCAGCGGTACACATTCGCTTATCAAGAACCCATGCCAGTTGAACAACTTGTTCAGTCACTATGTGACACCAAGCAAGGTTACACGCAGTTTGGTGGACTTCGCCCTTTTGGAGTTTCATTTCTCTTTGCAGGTTGGGATAAGAATTATGGCTTCCAACTTTACATGAGTGACCCAAGTGGAAATTATGGTGGTTGGAAAGCCGCAGCAATTGGAGCAAACAACCAGGCAGCTCAATCAATTCTTAAGCAGGATTACAAGGATGATATCACAAGGGAAGAGGCTATCAAACTTGCTCTTAAAGTGCTTAGTAAGACAATGGATAGCACTAGTCTCACTTCAGAGAAACTTGAACTATCTGAGGTATTTCTTCATAATGGGAAAGTCAAGTATCGAGCATGCTCTCCCGACACTCTGAACAGAATGTTGGTGGATGCTGGACTGACTCAACCTGCAGCCGAAGAGTAGTAAAAGAATGTCTTTTGATCGGGATTTGACATCATTGACTCTCTCTACACCATGTGTGGCATGTTGTATTAAAACTAAGTGTGGTGGATTTGTGTCTTATTACAACTGCATACTTATGTCAAATGCTTTCCGGTTTGAATTTCTGTTTCAGATTAGTTCATCATTTGTTTTTAGCATGGTACTTGCTGCATTAGACATATGTTTATGCCTTTCTTTGACTGACAAAGAAAAGGAAGAATTGACAAATACCCTCTATCTTCCTCTTTTTAACTGATGCAAACTATCTGTTTCAGATTAGTTCATCATTTGTTTTTAGCATGGTACTTGCTGCATTAGACATATGGGAGGGTAGGAGAAGAAGATGAAATCTTTTCATCTAGTAGCTATACATTTTTAACATTATTTCCTACCTCCCACTAAGTTCTGCTGGTCAACTATTTAGTTCTTTAAGCCCTGTCTATTTGGTTATGTAGTGGTGATTATACCACAGTAGAAGGTATGGTGGTTGCTGAGAACGGTAGGAATAAGTGCAAGTAGAAGGTATGATGGTTAATTCAGCACAGAAGGAATACTATGTGAGTTTATGTCGTTCCTAAGTTGGCAAGTAGATGAAGTACTAAATGAGTTTGAATTATTTTTATTCTTTTGGGGAATGATTGACTTATGACTCTTGAGGTGGCTAATTGCTTGGTTGATGTGAGGTACTTTTGGCAAATGAATGTTTGGAAGATACTTGCTTTTTTCAAATGAAGTCCTGCTTATTGCTTAAGATTTGTAAGCTGCACTGACATTCTTTCCCAATTAGTCCTATGGGGAAAGCAGTAGTTTCATTGGACTTCAGCATGAAGGTGCTAAAGTATGTCAAACAATGGACAATTCTGATTTGAGCATCAATAGGCGTTGCTGGTAGCAATGTAGTTCAAATCTCACCAAAGTTGCTCATACCTACTGGTTAAAGATACTACTAGCAGGTAACTGATAGAATTCTGTCGTTTTAATAGGTATGACTTAGTGGTCGATGAAGTGATCAAAACAATAGGAGACAATGAAGTAAATGAAAATAATAGGAGGGTAAATTCAAATCTCAGCAGAGTTGTTCATGCCCACGCTTGTGAAAAATAACAGGTACCAGATAGAATAGTTTTTCTAGGTGCAAGGGCAACTTGACTTAAACTAAACCAAAATACAATTGAAAAAAAAAAAGGACAATTTTTTATTTGAACACCTAATTGCAATTTCTCTCTCTCTATCACAATCTCTCTCAGTTTTAGATGTTCACTTCCTAATTAATATTCTCAAACAATTCATTCGAGACATTTATCAAACATATTGCACACATCTTTAACATGGGCAATTTGTCACTGCATGAATTACAAGAGCATACGTGTTTGGTCAATAAGCAGCAAAAATGGTGTAAGAACGAAGGAGATCCTCTTATGGCGCTGTCACTCTGTTACTTATTCTCCAGAAAAAAAATGTTGCTTATCAACTGATTTCCTTTTTCTCCCTGCAATCTTTTGTTGTTAATTGTACTTTGTAAATAATTTAATGTGGTAATGGTCAAAAACACCCTTGAACTATCATTCTTTCGGGATTTTCATGCCCCAACTATTAGTTGTTCTCTTTTTCTACCTGAACTATCACCTGTATTAAAACGCACCTAATTGAGTAGATGGTGATAGTTCAGGTAGAAAATATCGAAGTGTGTTTTAATACATACCTAAGCTCGAAGCGTGTTTTATTAATACCAATATGGTGTAATAATTGGTACGAAAAAAAATAACTAATAGTTAGAGTGTGAAACTTGTAAAAAAATAATAGTTCAAGCTTTAATATTCTGATATTTATTGATTCTTCCATTGTTTTCCTCTCAAACAATTGAATAATCGTTGTAAGAGAATCTTTCTGCGATCATAGGAAATTTCCAGCCATATTTGCACGTGATGGTTATTCAATATAAATTACTTCTGCACGTGAGGGTTACAGTGGGTAAAATTGAATAACCATAAAATTATAAAATGGAAAAAAATTAGTCCCTTAACGTTGGGCTGAGACTTAACCTTGATCATTCACACGTAGAATTATTAGTCCTTCATGTTTGCAATATTGGTACACTTTTGGTCCTCTTCCAAACTTCAGCCTATTTTTAACATTTGTTTTGTCCACAATTTAGTGCACGGAATGTTCAGGCGTCTTCCACTTTGTTTAGTAGAAATAATAATTCTATGTGAGAGAAGGTGGAAAAAATAGTGCTCGTTGTTCTGCTCAATCTAAACATGTAAATCTAGATCTACCTTTACTTTCGAACTATAATTTGCATTTCTCAATACATAAAGAATGAATAAATTAAAGGTGATGTTACAAGATAAGGTCAAGCCTAACACTTCGGACTGGATCACCGATGTACACGTAAATTAAGCATATTGAACGAGTTCCCAGTAGCCTCTAATCTTAACCAATACTATAGTTGGTATTGGTGCTCGTCTGATCATGAGTCACTTTGCATTCAACTTATTCATATGAACAAAAAATACTTCTTTTTGTGTTTGAATGATTAAGAATTTTATTTAGTAGAAGTCATCCCCTCGGGGCTTTGATCGGAGGAAAATTAAAAAATAAAATAAAAATACAATATTGCCAAACTTATTCAAATTAATTACATATATACCGAGGCATTTTTTTTTCCATGTGACAAAATAGAAGTACTACTATATGATATGTTTCCTACCTCTTGAAATAAGGTCATGAACCTCTAGACGTTAAAAAAGAGATGGAAGTTTAAAGGAGGATCAGAAGTGAACCAATTTTATAAACACGAAGGACTATTAGTGCTTCATGTGAAAGAATAAAGATGATTTTGAGTCTAAATCCAAAGATAAGGGACTATTTTTAAGTTTTTTTCTCAATCCACGATGCTCATCTTTCTTCTTGGAAAGAAAACAGAGAAAAACAAGAAAACGTCCGTCCCTCTATACAATCACAATTCACCATAGAGAAGTATAAACTATTTTTGTTTGGATTGCCCAGTTTCAAGAATCTCGTGGTACAATTGTAGGAAATGGGACAAGAGAAATGGTGTGTGGTGACAGGTGGAAGAGGCTTTGCTGCTCGGCATTTAGTGGAAATGCTGATCCACTATGAAATATATCATGTTCGTATTGCTGATTTAGGTCCTACCATTAAACTTGAGCCTTCTGAAGAAAAGGGTACTCTTGGAAAAGCCTTACAATCTGGTCGTGCTGTATATGTATCCATGGATCTTCTTAACAAGTCCCAAGTCCTCAAAGGTCTTCTCTTTTGCTTTTTATATTCTTCATTTGATTCTTGAATATGGGTGTTTTGTTTTGTATTGTTTACTTATTAATAGTATCTTGTATTCCCCTGTCCAAAATGTAGTGTTTTTAGCCATAATGTGCAATCAAATAGGTGGTTTTCTTTTTTCTTTTTGATAATTGTGGTGACCGGGTACGTGCTATCTCCCACCAGCATAGATACTGTTAACTCTGTCAAACGAGGGTTGGACAGATGTGAAGAAATCACTCAGTGTTTTTTTTTTTTGGTCTCAGCTGGGATTTGAACCTGAGACCTGATGGTTCTCAATCTACTTCAATTAGGTGGCTTTCTATGTTACCAATTGATTCATATGAAGTAAGCCTTGTATCAGATAATTTTGATGAACATTCCTAGCTAATTTTTCAAGACTCATCTTATCGACTGTAGTATTTGAGATGTTACATGGATATTCATTTGCTTCAATGTAATTGTGTTAAATGAGTGTGACAAGGGTATCAGTATTTCAATGTACATCTTACGAGATGCAGCAAAAAATTGCTAAAAGATAGACTTACCGGTATTGGTTACTTACCATCATCTATGCCTGAGTCCATGTTACAAAGGAATCATCCCAGCTAATTTTTCTAGACTAATCTTTTTAAGTGTAGTATTTGAGATTACTTATGTGACATGGAATATTCATTTGGCCTCAAGTATCCGTGCTAAATAAATGTGACATGGGTATAAGTATTTCATTTATATCTTTCAAGATAACGCTAGAAACTTGCTAAAAACTTGACATACCCCTATCAGATACTTATCGACCAGTATCTATGCCTGAGTATGTGACATATGAGGTATGTCTTTAACTTGTGGTGTCTTAACTTTATTCATTTGCTATTTGCAGTTTGTAACGGAGCTGAAGTTGTCTTCCACATGGCAGCTCCAGATTCATCAATCAATAGCTACAAACTCCACTATTCAGTTAATGTGCAAGGTATGGGAAAGCTTTAAAAATAGATTATTAAGAACAGAAATGATCTTTATGATGTCAAGGCAGCAGTTCTATTGCCATAACTTCTTAATGGTCTTTATCGTCTGTCTTTACGTGAAAGTTTTAGTTCTCTCTTTTCATGTGCATAAATATACGTGAAGGAACCCAGAATGTAATTGATGCTTGCGTTGAGCAAAAAGTGGAAAGACTTATTTACACCAGCTCTCCCAGTGTGGTGTTTGATGGAGTTAACGGAATTCTAAATGGGGATGAATCACTGCCATATCCTGCTAAGGTAGTGCCTCTGTGTACTTTGCACTTCATTTGAATGAGAAATAATCCCCATATTAGGTTAGATGATAACCATACTCTTGTTACTGCTAAAATTTTCAGCATAATGATTCCTACTCTGCAACTAAAGCTGAAGGAGAGGAACTTGTTCTCAAGTCAAATGGTACTAAAGGGCTGCTGACATGCTGCATTAGACCTAGCAGTATTTTTGGCCCTGGTGATAGGTTGCTCGTCCCTTCACTAGTCGCAGCTGCAAGGGCTGGAAAATCTAAGGTGAATTTAGAGCCTCATTTTGTTTACACATGCATCTGTTAAATCTGTGTCACACTTGTGTTATATGCAAGCCTTTAGATATGAAACTAGATATACACAATAGGTGAATTTACTGTTATAGTACTCGAAGCTTGTAAGCCATTGATTAGAAGATCTATCTTGAGGAACTTACTAAGTAATTTCTACATTCTCTTCGATGGCACTTACTATTGGATCACTATTGGCATTTTCCATGGCCAAATTGAATTTAACTAATTTAAAAAGAGTTGAATACTGGCAGCCTTATTTTTGAACAGTCCTTTTTTTGTTTTTTTTTGTTTTTTGGGAACAGAAAGAAACTGAGTACTTGCAACTTGCAGATGTATTCTCCCAGTCTTTTCACTGTTTGGTTGGCTTTTAGCTTTATTTCTCTATTTCTTAATTTTGCAGTTCATTATTGGTGATGGCAATAACATGTACGATTTCACTTACGTGGAGAATGTGGCACATGCTCATGTGTGTGCAGAACGAGCTCTAGCATCAGGAGGAGCAAGTGCAGAGAAAGCTGCTGGGAACGTAATGTTTCTTTGTTTTTCAATATTCTGTGATTTTTGGAAAATCATAAATACCAGAGACAATACAGGATCTGACCTGGCCATATGCTTTAATATCCCTTGTTATTTCTGTTCTTCAAATTGTTTAAGTAGTGTCCTCAATACATGGAAGGATCCATGATTATGCGATCCAATGGAGATTTTTGAGTTCTCATTCAAGTCTTATCTGTTTCTTTTATCCATCCTGCATGACTGTGATATGTTTGTGAAGAAATTGATCAACCTGATCTCATGCAGCAATAAATCTTGAGCTACCTAGATTAAGTTTTACTTAAATGATGCCGACTTTAGCTTTACCAAATGCATATCGAACCTTTAAAGGTTCGGTGAAACTCATCAGGTTCTCCTTAGTTTGGAAGTTTCACTTGTATGCTTGCATAAACAAGATATCTCTTAGCTAGTGACGATTCCATGAAAAGCTGAATTCTCTAGGGGTCTTAACCATATAAGGTCACCAGCTGTTGTGTGGCCATAAATCAGCTTTTCCTTCTGTGTAAGTAAGGTTTCCTTGTTTTCTCCCTTTCTCTTGAAATCATACCCTGAACACTAGTTAGTACAATGTTCATATTTACTAGAATAGTAGGTTATATAGACTTATCCAAAAAACTTTGTCAGTTAATTCAACCAACCTACAAATTTTTGTATCTTAGCTCATAGATTTCAAAGAAGATATGCAAGGCTGACACTTTGTATCTTTGGTGTAGAGTTTGTCAGCACAATCATATTGCTGACTATTTGATAATAAAATTTACTTTATCAAAAAATAATAATATATTGTTGCATAAAACATATTATGCCAATAACTAGGAGGTGCAACACTTGTGCATCCATTGAATTCGGGCCTATAATTGTGCAGCAAACAAGAAATAAGAGCCACATCCTTGGTCTTCCTTTTCTTTTGCTGGTCAAGGAACTCGACCGTTGTGCGAAGTCATAGTTTTGTTCCATATTCTCTCTCCATTTGAATGTTACAGCAAGCATTCAAGAAAGGGGAACCTCCCTTGTATTCCTTTCTTTTGATAATCAGAAAGCATACTCATCTCTCATTGTTTCTTCTAGTTTAAAACTGGGGTGGGGGTTTGGAATAAAGTTAGATGTCAAAATGATTATATTTTGACATGCACTAAGCTTATGAGTAACCTGGAGTCTCTATGAATTAAGAGAGAAGCATGTTATGAGGTTTATTAATTCTTGAACATGAGCTGTGTTTGATAAATCTTAGATCAACAAATGGTCTTTTCAGGCATATTTCATCACGAACATGGAGTCCATTAAGTTTTGGGAGTTTGTCTCGCTTGTTCTTGAAGGTCTTGGCTATGACAGGTATTCTCATTTGAAGTTTTGGACGCTGAAAAATGCTCGCTCACAGTTATTCCTTTTTACAATCTTTTCTTCTGATTTCTTGATATGTTTACCTTGATTTTTTATAGTGAAAAATATTCGAAATTTTGTTCCTGGGTCATTCCTCCTTAGCTGATGCCTGGAGCTATACTTGCGAAATCAGTTTATTTGTAATTCTCAAAAAGAAATTCGATTACTGGAAAGGTTCAGGTTCAGAGATGAAGAAAACAATACCCTTGGTTGCATGGAAGAACTAGTGAGGAAATTCATAAAACAAAATATCATTAAAGTTTTGAATTTGTGCATTATCCTCATGAAATTACAATTAGAGAAGGTACCCATTAGAAATATTTGGGACCTAGTTTTGATTCGTTAGGAGCAGCATTCTTCCATATAATGCTTAATGTTTTCTGCTTTTCTCCTTCGTTCGTGGGTGAGATGTTCCTACAGAACACAATTAATCAATTTAGGTTTGACGCTGACAATCAACTTGATAAATCTTCAGTTTGCTCATCAGAAGAGCTATGTTTAATGGGTCTGAATGTTTGTCTGATACAGAGAAAGAGAGAGTTTGTAACTGTAGACCAACCCTTGTATAATTCCTAACCAACTGAGTCTGTATATTCTTTACCATCGGTATCTGGAGATACATCTGATATGTACAGCAGTACTTGCCCATTAGTACATATGTTTTACAAACCTCATCTCTTCTTCTAAGAAGGGAAAGGGGGTCCTCCACCTCCAACCATAAAGCTGGTAGTTCTTGAGTCATCAACGAAGCAAAGAAGGGGCCAAGGTTGACTCCTAGGTAGGGGTGTTTGGGTGGGGGCAGAACAGATCAAACAAACAATAAATATATTATTGTTTATGTTAGCATGATCTATTGTAATGGAGCTAACATTTGTGCTTCTTTAACCTTGCATCTCCTTGATGCCTTCTAATGAATTACTAACTTACGTCATCAAAATGAAATAAAATCATTGTACGCCTTACAGTGTTCTAGATAGCATCTGTCTTCCGTAACCAGTTTACCCCATTTCTTTTGCTATGTATTGTACGCATTCCTGATTTTAGTAGTATGCAGGCCAAGTATTAAGATTCCTGCATCTGTTATGATGCCAATTGCACATTTGGTGGAGCTGACTTATAAGCTGTTAGCTCCTTATGGAATGAAGGTCCCACAATTGACTCCTTCAAGAATCAGACTCCTCTCTCGCAGCAGAACATTTAGTTGTTCAAAAGCAAGTGATCGACTAGGATACTCACCTATCGTCCCACTTCAGGTTCCTGTTTTACCCTTACAGTCGATCAATTGGTTCTGATAATTCCTCATAAAAATTGTCTAGCCATACCATGTCTGTCTCAGATACTCCCAACCTTTTTAGTTATTGTTATGGTCTTTGTGCATTGCTGTATCTCCTTGCAACATCTTTTTGGATCTTTTGATGTGATAAAATATGGTAAACCATTTTCTGCAAAATTGTATTCTTTGATATTGAATGCAAGAAAAAAGTCATCCGTCTGAATCCAGTTTCAAAAAAGAAGTGATTGGTCTGAATGTCCACACCATTACTGCAGGAATAGGCATATTTTCCTGTCAAATATGGCGTACATGTGACTTTAAACTTACATATCATATAAGACACTGATATCTGTGTGTTATACTTGTATCTTAGATCTTTTAGTATTAAACTACCGTTTTGCTATGGGACCTCACCTATTTACAATCGTATCATTTTCTTCTGTTTCTTTTTGTTTTTATTCTCATTACATAATTCATGTAAGTTGTAAAGCGTGACTCTATTTTCTTCAGGAGGGCCTAAGGAGGACAATTGAATCCTATCCACATCTGAGATCTGAACATGGGTCGGGAAAGGAAGGTCCTTCTAGATCGTCTGAATCTCTTTGTAAACTGTTCTTCCTCATGGTAATTACTATTAATACATACAACCCATTTCGTGTGAGAGCAAAAATGTGATAAAGACGCCTTACTATTTAATTTTCAGAAGCTAACGCAAAGCCATGGTCGTTTTCTCATATGGTTATGAATTGAGTAGACATGCCTTTTCTGATAAAATACATACTCCATGACATAACCCTCAGGGGTTGGCCTGGTGGCAATTGACTTGAGCCTTGGGGTGCTCCCTTTCAAGGTCTCAAGTTCGAAACCCGCTGGGTGCAAACAATTTCTGAAGGCCATCGGACTGAGGAAACCCTGAATTACCCGTGGTGCACTTGCGGGAAACTCCTTGCTGAGGGCCTGTGCACCCCCGGGATTAGTCGGGGCTCAAAGAGACTCGGACACCCGGCGCTAATAAAAAAAATAAAAAAATAAAAAAAAACATACTCCATGACATGCCTTTTCTGATAAAATACATACTCCATGTAAACACCCCTTGACCCCAAATTACTTGAGATCGACTATGATGGTTTGGCCATGTCCACGGAGATGGAATCCACTACTTTCTGTATATCATCAAAGAGTGTTTCTTTTTGCTTCTCAAAAATTAACTCAATCCTGACAAAAGTTGAATCCAGACAACAGAGGACTTTCTAATCATTCCCGCTCCTCTTGGCCAAAAGTAGTAGGAGTAGCTATATTTTGTATCATGCTGTGAACTGACATTTTCATCTATTAAATTGTGAAATCTTTCATCTGGCTGATGCAATAGGTGGTTTTCTCTCTATTGATTCTAAGCTTCCTCGGCATCATTTCGCCATGGAGTTCGTTCGTCATAGGTATGCACTCTCTTCTCTATCTCCTCCCCCTGTCCATATCATTTACGCTTGCTTTTAAACTTGGCCAAACATTCTATTATGCCCAGAATAATTTCTCTGTTTCTCTTCTGTGTTGATGGAAATAGCACTCTAAACAATGGAACCCGGGATCCGATGGTCAGTGCGCTGACCATCTCTTGTTTATTTCTGCAGGAATCCTAGCTGCCTTTGTTGTGTTCATTATATATGACAAAAGGAAGACGAATTAGATCATTTAATTCAACAATTTACGTGCAACTTTAAGTTCTACAGTTACTGGGAGTGCTTTCATTTCTGAGGAAAACCAATAATCAGCCATACTGCTAGGGCGCACAACGTCATTCACTCGTTGGAGCGTCTTACTTGGGAGAAGCTTTCTTTTGCAAGTTCTTTTCTTGAAGGACTTTGTATCCATTCTTGAGTACAATATCACAATGCTCTTGTTCCAAGCCAGTTTTTCTGTCTCTGATCTGATGATGCCTGCAGTATACAATTCACCTACCTATCATTTTGTTCCCTCTAATCATTTTTGTTCTCTTGCCAATATTGTACAATTCGCCTGCATACCCTTTGTTTCTCTTGTCAATATTGTTTGTTGAGTACGTTTAGCCTTTGTTTTGTTGCCAATATTGTTTGTTGAGTATATTCAGCCTTGTTGGGTTCCTGATATTTTTGTTAGGTACATTAAAAGCGGGTACTAACTAAAAATTCTTAAAAACTTTGATAAGCTACATGAGCTATGAGATCCCCAGGGCTGTGTTCAAGTGGAAAGTTTGAGAGACTAGTGATTTAGGTGACAGGTTCGACGCCTGTGCCATACAAACTAAGCCTGGTATTTAGGTGTAGAATGATAGAAGAACGAGCCTATTATCCCCTATTTTCGAAGGCCCTATTTCCGAAGGCTGCCATAATTTTAAAAAATAATAATTATTTATTACATTACCTATCCAATCAAACAACGTCACATAAAATGAGATGGATGGGAGAGTATTATATATTGTTCTGTAAGAGTGACATTCATCAAAACAAGTAAACAAGATAAAAGGTAGGACTGGTAATATTAAGGGAAATAACCACAATTAAGCTGGAAAATCACAACACAAATGAACTCCGCGGAGAAAGGCCATGCATGCAGAATTCGACCATTCACTAGTTGCTTATCGGTCGGTTCGGTTTGGTTTTGTGAGTTACTGATTCGGTTTATCGATTTTCGGTTTGTAATTATACTAAATCAAAACTAAACCGATAAGATATTCGTTATCGATTTTCGGTTTAAACGAATAAGAAAATGATCCGCTAGTTTTTTTTGCTTTCTCTTATTTTCATATGTTCATATATACACTGCCTTCATGCATAACTATACAAATTACAAGGTACAAAATTATAAAATACATTGTAGCAATCTTTCAAAAACAGTACAAGGCAGTTCACAGTTCATAAACAAGGCCAATCCCATTTGTTCATTTGAGAAGTGAGGGAGAGAGGCAGAGACAGAGAGGCATCGCAAGCCCTAGTTTCGTATGTGAATTGAGACTTTAGTTTGAGAGACTAAGCGTGCCGCAGTAAGCCTAGTTTCGTATGAGAATTGAGACTTTGAGAGAATAAGTTTGCCTGCGGTAACTAATTTTAGGTTTGTATTTAAAAATTTATATTTAAAATTTAAAGCCACTAATATATAATTAGGGATAAAAAGGTAATTTTAATATAAGCTTATTGGGTTATCGGTTTAACCATTAACTAAATCCTTAAAACCGGCAACCGAACCGATAACCCAATAATTTTTTTTACAAAACCGGTTTCAAACCGTTAACCGAGTAACCCGATATCGATAAACCAATAGCGTGTTTACTGGTTCGGTTTATCGGCTAAACCGGTTTTTGCACACCCCTACCATTCACAATGATTCACTCCTAAAAACTTGGATTTTAATTAGGAAATAAACTCAAGGAGTTCCTCATCGCACTCAAATTTAGACATTTGTTGTTTCTGCAACATCACCCGCGCCTCCACGCCTTTCCCAATTTGGTAATCTTTCAAGTAAAACATATTCTTGCAGGGACCATTTGGTAAACTCACTCTTTCAGGTCTCCCCCATCCAAAGTCTACACTGTATAGCGGGAATTTGCAAAGGTTGCTGCAAATATATATAGTACAATTTCCATCTTTATTTTCAAAGAGTATTTTTCCTTTTCTCATGGATTCTACTATTTCTAAGATAAGCTCATTTTGACTGATTTGGTCTTTCTTATATGCAAACTCAACATCCTTCCTTAAATTATGAACCAACATTGGCAACTCAATGTCTTTTTTGTTAGTTGCTGTTGTGGAGAAAACTGACAAGAGATTTCCAATGGCACTTCGCGGAAGACGAGGTTTGATCATAGTACGTATGTTTAAGAAGTGAACCAACTTTGATGGGCCCATTGAAGTACTTGATTCTGCCTTTATTGCACATTTGAAAAGAAGGGCACTCACAATTTCTGCCCGTGTTGGTTTTTCTACTCCTGAATCTGCTGCTACCTTCAAACGATCCCAAATGTTAGTCACTCTTGTGAAGTGAATTGATTTCAATATACTTCAACAGTATTAGTTTATGTGACATAGTTAAACTCGATACGGTGGTTAAATAAATAAACATGACTTTTGAAACGTGTGATCTTAAATATATCATAACATTTTTGTGCGTAACAAACTTCACATTGAGGGTAAAGCGTGAAGTTTTAATTAGTTGTTTTCAAATATAGAAATGTGTTACTTTTTTTGAGGAGTAGTAAGGAAATAGCGTAACCTAAACTGGAATGGATGGAGTATTTAAATATGTTGTTTTCGAAAGATTAGAAATATTTATTAACTACGTACCTTCTATTTAAAAATTAATTTTACTGCTCCCAATTAGTGGAGTATTAAGTAAGTGAGACCTTTGAGATCATTGCTTTGACAAATACTCTAATAATCGAGGGTAGCTATTAAATATCTTTTACAAATGTTTTATTAAAAAAATCTTGAAAGACAAGATAATAATAATAATAAACTGTTGATAGTATTACCTTGGCTCGAAGGGCTTCTAACTTGGTGGTAGGAAAAATTAATCTTTTCTGTACGCACTCAGTGACATCAAACACAATTTGTGGATCAATTAGAGGCCCATAGTTATGTGGAGAGAAGATAGAATCTCCTACAAATCTAGGAGAAGGAAATAGAGTTGTCGTTGTATGATCACGAGTGACCCTTGCCCAATCATTAAGGAAATTAAACACAGAGCATCCATCACCAGTCTTGTGCGATAAGCATACACTGACGGCTATTCCCCCACAATCAAACTTACTTACTTGCACCACAAGTAAATTGCCACCTTCATAATTATTCGCCCAAGGCAAGTCCTTGGGAAAAACTATACTCTCTGCATGAGCTGCATGAGGATGATTAAGGATTTCAGACATGAGACATTTTATTCGAACACTCAAAAACTCTACAATCAACAATAGCATTATCTCTTAATTTTCCTGCGTAAGGATAGTAGGAGACTAGAGTTTGAGATAGAGATCTTTGCAACAAGTGATCAGCTATATGGGAAAGTTCATGAGATTCTTTTGACTCTTCTCTTTGCTGTACTTTAGGGTAAAAAAAGGCCAAAGGAATATACATATTACTGAGGGACTGATCGATGAAAGATAGATTGTGGTATCTAAGAGTAGGAGGGTGGGAGAGGAAGCTTTAATGAAAGATTTGTCACAAACGGAAACAAGTGACGGTGATGATAATAATGCAAAAGCCATGATTAATTGAACAGATAACACTACTTCAATTCCTAATTAATTAGCTCTATATGCAATGATCAGCTTGTTGATTTGCCTCCCATATTTTATATGCATAATGGTCATATATTTATAGACACACAATATATACACACAAAAGGAAGAAAAGGCCCATTTGAACATGAGTTTTTTTTTCTGCTTATTTTTCAAAGGGAAAAGGGCCTTATTTACCCCTCTACTTTGGGAAAAGGTTCATATTTACCCCCGTTATACTAGCAGCCCACTTATACCCTTATCGTTACAATAGTTGAAATATTTGCCCTCATTTTTAACTCCTATCCACCGTGGCTAATGGCTTGGGTCAGGCTTGTCCACCGTGTCCCATTAAAATGACACATAAGAGGCCATGTCAGCAATTTAATTAAATGGGTCTTAAAATGAAAAGAACCAAACCATGCTTCTTCTTCACCATCAAAAACTAGGGTTTTTGCCTCTCTTATGTTGGGGCAATACAAGAACGAGGAAGTTAGCATAACTGTTACAGGCCACAGCTTGGGTTCAGCATTAGCCACACTATGCGCTATTGACATAGTTGTCAACCAAGTCAATAAGGAGTTCCCATTGACGGCATTTATATTTGGTTGCCCACGAGTCGGAGAAGAGAATTTCAAGAAAGCTTATGAGAAATTGAAAAATCTTCAAATATTGCGCATTTGTAATGCCCCTGATCATATTTTGGAGATGCCAGACCACGGACTCGTCGATGGGTCTGCAAATGACTGGAGAGTGTATGAACAAGTTGGCTCTGAACTTTCAATTGACACTACCAAGTCGAAGTATTTTAAGAAAGACGTAAATGGTCATATTCTGGAGGTTTATTTGCATGGAATTGCTGGAACACAAGGACCAAAAGGAGAGTTTAATTTTGGAGATAAATCGGGAAGAACTATTGTAACGTTTGGTTCTCAGAGAAGAACATAAGAGAGGAAAAAAACCCTAGCTTACGATGGTGAAGAAGAAGCATGGTTTGGTTCTTTTAATTTTAGGACCCATTTAATTAAATTGCTGACATGGCCTCTTATGTGGCATTTTAATGGGACACAGTGGACAAGCTTGACCCAAGCCATTGGCCACGGTGGACAGGAGTTAAAAATGGGGGCAAATATTTCAACTATTGTAACGGTAGGGGTATAAGTGGGCTGATAGTATAACGGGGGTAAATATGAATCTTTTTCCAAAGTAGAGGGGTAAATCAGGCCCTTTTCCCTTTTTTTAAAATACTTTTTAGTTATGCACCGAATCGATTTTTTAGATAATTTTGAATATAATAAGGTTTCCAAGTTTTGACATATTTTCAATGCTAACAAGTATAAATTAATATAGTTCAAGTTACATGCTATGGTTAAATTACATCATTTTAAATACATGTAGACAATAAAAAATTACTTAAATTATTTTGATCAAGTCACTTCAATAATGTTAGAAGTTAATTGACAAGATGTTTGATAATAAAATTATTTGATCTCCTGATACTTAAATACTAATATTTACAAATTAATACTAATCATTAATTAGTAATATACTACAGTTAAATTATGAAAATTATTTTTGTAACTCCCTCCAATTTAAGTGCGCTTACTTTTCTTTTGGAATTAAAAGTGTGCTTCTGTTTAATTTAGTAAGTTTTCAATTCAAACATCTTACAAGATAAGTTTAAGACTACAAGATTAAAATTTACACACATCTTTCTTATAAAATCACAAGATCCAAAAGTCTCTCTTTATTACTTATTTATGTGCGTAGTCAAATTAAGACACTCAAAATTAAAATGGATGAAGTGTTGGATTTGTACCGGCCAATCGGTCATCGTATCTAATGAAATGTAATATTCAGTCTAAATAAATATAATATCATTAACCTTTACATGGGATGAATATTTTAACTACATCTACTACAAATAAATTTAAAATATAAAATCCCCAAGTAATTCCCTAGGTAATAAAATCCCCAGATAAATTCTCAAGAAAAAATCCCCAGCTAAATCGTTGAAAACAATCCCCAAGTAATTCCCTAGGTAACAAAATCTCCAGGTAAATCTCCAAGAAATAATCCCCAGGTAAAATCGCAGAAACAAAATCCCCAAGTAATTCCCTAGGTAACAAAATCCCCAAATAATTCCTCAAGAAAAAATTCCTACTAAAATCGCAGCAACAAAATCCCCAAGTAATTCCTTGGGTAATAAAATCCCCAGGTAAATCTCCAAGAAATAATCTCCAGGTAAATTCACAAGTATTGCTACATGGGGAACTTCTTGCGAATTCACAAAGGAAATGAAATTTTCATAGTTTTGATCTTTTACCTACGGAATTACCTACGAAATGGTACTTGGGGATTATTTTCCTCAAATAATTCCCCATGTAAAATTTTGGCGCTAAATGGCGCCAAATTTATTTGCAGATTTACCTGGGAAAATTATATCTACAGGTAAATATAATAGAGTTTAGGAATTTTTAGATTTCTACATGAAAATCCGCAGGAATTATCTGCGGAAAAAATCCCCAGGTAAAATCCCCATGTAATTCGAGTTTTTCTGGTAGTGAAAGGAAGAACCTTCAGTGTTAAAGAATCTCATTTTTTTTTAAGTAATTGAATGAAATGGGTCAAGAAGATAATAGATGTTGAAGATTCAATCAATGAATCAGAAAAAGAGCAACTATCGGGAATAATTAAAACATTCTTCTTTGAAAACTCTATTGCTGCCACTTCCGACATTTGAATACCAGTTAAAAACTATATTTCCTTCATCTTGCGATTATCTTTGTCGAGGTTCTAACATAGCTGGACATAGGCACCTGTTATAATTCTTAGATCTGAAGCAGAGATTGAGTGGAAGGGGGAGAAGGGGAAGGGTGGCGGCTACGAAAAGGGCAAAGGAAGGGTGGCCGTTGTGAAAAGGTCAAGGGAAGAATGGGCTTTTAAATTTTCAGATTTGGTATGATTTGTAATTAAGTTATTATGTTCTGTAAACCCATTTTAAACAATGTCTGAACCTTTTTCGTCATTTTAGCCAGATGACTTATAATATTTTCTTCCCAGATTTTCTGGCTTTAGTTTAGGTAACATTTTAATTTAATTTGGATTACCATTTGTCAGTTACTTCATAATAGTAGAAAATTGGTTGAGCTATAATATATCCTTCCATATATGTAGGCCATATTTTAGGTAATATTTCAATTTAATTTGTATTTGTATTTCTATTGTTCCATATTTCTTCCACGTAGAATGCCATTGCGACCCGTTTCATCTTGACTGTAAATAGCTATTTTTTCTAGACTAGACTAGACTAGATGATCTGCCACTTGTTTAACTACCCTAAACAATGATTTCTCGACTGTCAATAGCTATTTTTGCTAGATGATCCGCCACTCGATTAACTAGCCTAAACAATGATTAATGTTGACAATAGCATGTGAAATTTTTCAACGTCTGTGAAATTTCATAGATGATCTTGTTGAGTTTATAGTTGCTAGTCTCCTTATCTTTAAGCATTCTTACAAATTCAGAGATGCGTCAGAATTTGAAGCTTATGCGTTCGAGATTCTATTCTTTTTTAAATTATTATATTCTAAATTAATAATTTATATATATTCAATAAATTTTTTAAAATAAATAGTATAAAATTTGGGTCAAAGCTGTTGAGTTCAACCGAACCTATAAATCCTATTCTAGCTCCTCCCCTGCTTACTATTGATAGGGAATCAAATTTCAAAGTGAAATCCTTAAGTCCATTTTGTATACACCAGCAAACTTTAAAATTTTCAGTTGGTGCTTCTAGCACCAAAATATTACAATTGGCTATTGCATTGACTAAGGTGGGAAAAAGCCATAATAATGTCACCTTTGTCATCTCTTAAAACTCCACCCGAAACTGCTTTTCCATACATTTAGGGGCCGTTTGGTCTAGAAGTAAGTTGGGGAAGTAACGGAGATGTACATGTTGGCTAACTACTTAATGGGTATTACAAAATCCCCATTAAGACTGTAGTTTGGTACACTAACCCAAATACCTCAGTTAATTCTTGAACTTCCCTTTTCAACTCTTCCTCCGGTGATTTAAGATTAGGCCAAAGTACAACTCCTCAACAAATTTATGGCCTACGAGTGTTCGAAACACCTCAGTTATTCTTTTCCTACAGGAAGATGAAAACTTAATTTATGGGAACTAGAATAGCTTCTTGAATCCAAACGATACTTATCTTCCAACCCAGAACAATACAGGAATAAATAACTTCCAGTAAAGGAAAAATTCCAATTTGGTGGATCCAATATGATTTTAAGGGGAGATTCTTTTACTAGAAGTCACTCAATTTATAAACAAATAATGTATAAACACCATATGTGTGTGTATATATATATATATATATATATATATGTATATATAATGTATAATAGTGCATAAAGGGGTATATACACCTCTTATACACTGTTATACCGTGTCTTTGCGCTACCTTATGTGTTCATATATAATATATAAGTGTATATATATATATATATATATATATATATATATATATATATATATATATATATATATATATATATATATATATAATATATATATATATTATATTATATTATACAGAATCTCTACATATAACAGTGACAAGTAAAAAAACAAAATATTCAAACCAAAAAATCAAAATATTCGAAACAGAAGTTGAATTTTTTCTGAAATATTTCAAATGTGGAAGTAGTACAAAACAACTTGATTCATGAACTTATTACATGTGTAGTGATAGTGAGAGGAAAAAACACTATGCTTTTAAAGCTTATTCTAGAGGTTATATTTCAGACAAACAAAATATTTTCTGAAATATTTCAAATGTGGAAGAAGTAAAAAACAAATTAATTCATGAACTTATTACATGTGCAAGTGATAGTGAGAGGAAAAAACACTATGCTTTTAAAGCTTATTCTAGAGGTTTTATTTCAGCCAAACAAACTTCTTTGTGTGTGTTGTGGCATGCAATAGAGCCTAAGAAATTCATCTCCTCCTTGCAATTTACTTAAGAGCAGTTACGTGAAGTACTGATTTGAAAAAGTTTAAAAAGGGATTGGAAAATGGAAGGGACACGTGGGAAAGAGTAAAAATGAAAGTGGGGATTAAAGCTTTGTCAAAAAAGTAGACAATGTAGTAATAAAAGAAAAATTCGGCTAAAATCAATGAACTAGATGACTGACAGGTTAATTGGCAAAAGAGATGCCCAATTGACACTCAGTTTAATTTTCTCAAGTAAGTTATATGTCGGGATATGTTTCAATATACTCCCTCCAGTCCAAAATAATAAAGATTTTAGCTTTTAAAAATTGGTCCAAAATCATTGATGTTTCACAAAATCAAGAAAGTATTTAGTTCTCTTTTCTAAAATTTCCCTTGACACATTCTCATATCTCCATAATAATTATATCAACCTAAAAAGAAAAGAAAATAATAATTAAGGGTATCTTAATCAAAAATCCTCTTTAACTTTTAGGAGTTAGTGAATTCCTTAATCCATGTGCATAAGCTTAAAATCTCAATTATTTTGAGAATTTTTATGCTTGGCTTAGTTGTTGTTGTGCTCCAACCAAACGACCCCTTAATTCCTAGCTCCAACAAAGGTGATTTGCAAAATAAGATATTTCGGTACCACCAATTAAATTTTCACCTCGTTAGTAAATTATACAAAAAATAATCTTTTCGCTAGAATCGTGAGCAAAATTCTAGCCAGTACGTCGGTAGACTTGTCTTAACATCAAGTTATGATGATTATGAATATTTCTAGCTAAATCTTAGTGATTACCCTAACAGAATATCACAAACACAACATGTTACTTATGTATGGTGATCACCGGAATTATTGCCATTAATCGTGATGGATCGCCAGGATTTGTTCAACATTATACTTGTGGCTAAAAATTTTGGTGATCCCTCAAGATGAATGGCCGAATATTCTGGTGATCACCATAACATTTTGTGTAATGAATTCACCAACAGAAAGTGTCATGGTGATCATCCACAAAGACGGATGAATACATTAGTTGTCCTAAAGCCAAATCTTAAAAAGAGGCCTTAATTAGGGTTGTTTCCTAAGTAATCATTTGTCCTACTTTCATTTTGTTTACTTATTTTATGTAACGTTACTCTCTCTCTCTATATATATGGGAAACTTTTAAAATTTGTGATCCAAAATAAGCAAGAGATATTGAGATAAAGGGAGTAATTTGTAATTGTGCTGTGTGTTTCATCAACATGATTACAACGGAATTTTACGGTTAACACTATTATTTTTAAACTTCAAGATGCTCTCCTAGCTCATGTAGCTTATCAAAGGGTTTAGGAACTTTTCGTTACTACTCTTTTCCAATGTACCTAGCAAAAACTATTGGCCATACAACAAAGGCTAAACTTACTCAACAAACAATATTGGCAAGAGAAGAAAACAGAAATGATTAGAGGAAACAAACTGGTGGGTAGGTGAATCCTACAATGCAAACATCATCAGATCAAAGATAGAATAAGTTGCTCAGATCAAAGATAGAATAAGTTGCTCAGATCAAAGATAGAATAAGTTGCTTGGAACAAACATATCGTTATATATAGGGCTGACAATTTCAGCCCACATTTGTAAAATTAGCTCATTCCGGCCAAGCGGTTTATTCTATCTTTGATCTGATGATGTTTGCATTGTACCATTAGAGGAAACCAACGGTTAGGCGGGGGCGGCTAAGCATAAGGCCACAAAGGCCTTTGCCTTAGGCTCCCTAATCATGAAGGCCTCATCTTTTATTGGGATTGATTTTTTTTATCAAATAAGCATTTTAAAGGAAAATTATAATATTTTTAAAAGAATATTAGATTGGTTTAATTATGATACCAATGGTTGAGTATTATTTTTTATTACATAAATAGTATTTGGGTACAAGAAAATAATTTTTAGAGATGTTGTCTTGTGAAAATGCATTTCTATTTGTACTATTTTGACAACCAACTTACATTTTTACTTTTTAGCTATCTATCAGCTTGTTTACCATAGTAAAAATTGTATAACATATTTTCAATTGTTCTGTGCAAACACAAGAAGAAAAGAGAGCCGCATGAATTTCTTACTCTCCATGTCAACAATAAGAATAGAACCAACTAAGAACAACGTACATTGAAATTATTTTTCTTCATATTTTCAAGTATTGTAGCTACCATTCGAAGTAACGAGAAATTATTTTCCATCAAATTATTAACCTTTAAATCTTATAAAACTAGAAAAATATGTGTCTAATAAAAATATTACAATCGTAAAAAGGCCTCTGATCCCGCCAAAGTTTCGCTTTAGGCCACAAATATTGTTGAGCCGCCCCTGTGAGTAGGGAGGTGAATTCTACAATGCAAACATCATCAGATCAAAGATAGAATAAGTCGCTTGGAACAAGCATATCACTATATATAGGGTTGACAATTTCAGCCCATATTTGTAAAATCAATCCGTTCCAAGTGACTTATTCTATCTTTGGACATTTTTTTCGTGCGGATTGCCCTTCAAACGCACTGGTCTTTAATTTTGTCCCTCAAATCCTTAGTCTTTAATTATTTCCTTTTGCCTAAAAAAGTGGCCGAAAATACCCCAAGGTTCTGGGTTCGAACCCCGACTCAGAAAAAAAATCGCAAGGCAAGGTTTCGCAAAAGTTAGGCCTTATAAGACTAGTTATGCTGCATTATCAAGTTAGGCTCTATAAGGCATAACTTCAGTAGTTCTATAAGTTATGCCTAAGGCAATAGTTATGTCGGACAAGGGGTAAAGTTATGCCTTTGCATAGCTTCTATATAGAAACTATGCCTTACAATTTTTTTTACTCTGCTGGGATTCTATTGAAGTTAAGCCTTAAGGACTAACTTTTGCCCGAATAGACCTAATTTGCTACGAAAATCTGCATTGTGAATTTCTTTTTTATACTCTGTTGCGGTTTGAACCCAGAATCTTCAGGGATATTTTCAGCCACTTAAAGAGCCGAAAGGAAAAAAAAATAAAAACCAGCAATTTGAGGGCCAAAAATTAAAGATCACCCCCGAATAAGGGCATTTGAGCGAATAACCCATCTTTGAATAACTAAGCCCAACATAAAAACTCGCCATAAAATTACAGTACATTGTATAAATTGAGCGTAGGAATAATTCATTTCTGCATAAAAACCCTCAAAAGTAGGATGGATTTGGTCGGTCGTATAAATAATACTCACATTAAGTTATCTAAGAATTTATATATTATTTTATGCAAGATGGAAGGGTGAAAATCATTTACACCCCCCAACTTTGCTTTAAAAGTCAAACTCCCCCCTCAATTATGAACAATAGACATTATTTCCCCCTTATCCAATGTAATGACTATTTTACTCTTGATATTTTAAATTCTCCGTCTAAAAATACCTTTTCATATAATATTTTTTCCTAGGTATTTATAAATTTTAAATTTATTTAAGTTCATTTACAATATGAGTAAGAACAATACTTTTATAAATTTGTCACAAATATAGAGGATACACATGCATGTGTGTGTTTAATATTCACTTCTTTCTCTTTTCTATTGTCTATATAAACATTCGAATTGTGATTGTCATTAGTGGAATAGTTTTAAAATTATAATTAAATTTCATTTAAAATATAAATATATAATTTATGAATTTTTATAATTTTTTTTTATTTTTTATATTACCTATATTGAAATATATTCATAAAATTATTATTACCTTTTATTTGCACTTGTATAAATAGATATTAGAGTTTTGATTATTATCAATAAAATTAGTTTATAATTATGCTCATTTATTTTATTATGGAACATCATTAACTTATATAATCAATTATTATTTATCACTTTTCTTTTTTCGTCTCAAGAATAATATTTATATTTTTCATAGAAAAATTATTACATAGACTAAAAATATAAATAAAGTATCTATTGTATATTAAAGGAGTAGAAAAATGATTAATAATATAAGAGTAAAATAGGCATTTAAAAAAGTCAATTAAGATAAAAGGGGAAGAATGACTATTGTCAAAGTTTAGGGGGTTGATTTTTAAGGCAAAGTTGAGGGGTGTAAATGATTTTTACCCAAGATAGAATACCGAATAAGAATATGTGTATTAGCAATGTAGGGATTAAACTATTTAAAAGATAAAAAACATTTTAGAGTAATTAATTATGTATAACAGTTCCTTTATAATTAATCACAACATAACGGTACTCTCATTATTAATTACCGCATAATAATCCCTTGGTGATTATTAATCACGACATGAACAATCCCCGCATCAGTTACTTCTAGACCGATCCCTGAATGTATGGAAAAGCAGGTTTGGGTGGAGTTTTAAGAGATGATAAAGGTGATATTATTAAACCTTTCTCTCACCTTATTAGTCAATGCAATAGTAATGTCATGGTGGTAAAAGCACAAACTGCAAAATTTAAAGTTTATGACTAGTGTATACAAAATGGACTTAAGGATTTTACTTTGAAACTTGATTCCCTATCAATCATAAGCAGGGGAGGAGCTAGAATAGAATTTATGGGTTCGATTGAACCCAATAATTATGATTCAGATTTTGTATTTATCTTAAGAAATTTGAATTTATACAAGCTATTAATTTAAAATACAATAACTTAAAAAGACTAGAATTTCGAATGGATAAGCTTCAGACTCGGTCTCTGAATTTGTAAGATGCTTTTAGCTAAGGAGACTAGCAACTTCAAACTCAACAAGAGCATCTATGAAATTTCACTATATCAAACCAGGCTGATGTCAACATTAATCATTGTTTAGGCTAGTTAATCAAGTGGAGGATCATCTAGCAAAAATAGCTATTGACAGTCAATAAATCATTGTTTAGTGTAGTTAATCAAGTAGCGGATCATCTAGCAAAAATAGCTATTGACAGTGAAGAAATCATTATTTAGGATAGTTAAACAAGTGGCGGATCATCTAGTCTAGCAAAAAATAGCTATTTCAGTCAAGATAAAACGTGTCGCAATGGCATTCTACGTGGAAGAAATATGGAACAATAGAAATACAAATTAAATTGAAATATTACCTAAAATAAGGCCTACAAATATGGGAAGGATATATTGTACTTTAACCAATTTTCTACTATTATGAAGTAACTGCCAAATGGTAATCCAAATTAAATTAAAATGTTATCTAAAGCAAAGCCAGAAAATTTGGGAAGAATATATTATAAGTCAACTGGCTAAAAACGGCAAAAAAGGTTTACACATTAACTTACAGAAACAGCTATAGTTGAAGGTTTCTAACAAGCCATATATATAATTTAGCTAATTATGGATCGTAGCTACTAATTTCTTGACATAGGGTGTATTTCGATGTATTCAATAATAGCTACTTTTACACCTTATTTAATTCACTGTATTCAATTCTGCTGTATTTAAAAAAAACAAATTGATGTTTGGTTGTATTCAATTCATTGTATCCATTCCTAGCTACTTTTACACTGTATTCAATTCGATTGTATTCAAACAAAAAAACAAAAAAAATAAAGAGATATTCGTTTGTATTCAATTCACTGTGTTCATCATTCGTTGCTACTTTTACACTGTATTCAATTCCCAGTATTCAAATAAAAGAAATTCAAAAAAAATACAAGGCCCGGAAAAAATCTCCTTCTAAATACATAATATATAGGCAAAAATACAAACAAAAAAAACTGTATACATTCAAAAAGAAAAACACGCTCAAATCCGACCAGGTCTGAGAAATACAATTTGAAAATCCGACAAAACAAAAATATATTGTGTTTACACTTAAAATAGAGAAGACATACAATAATACACGGTATTTACACTAAATGTATTTTCCGGCGCTTCGGCGGAAAACTTCCCGTCGATTCTTCGGAACAAAAATAATGTCACAAGATAGATACCCACCCAGGATCTATCCTTTCATGCTATGTTTCATGGGGTGGAAGTGGTCGGAACTCAATGAATTTGATAAATAAAGTTCCGGTTTTCCTTGATTTTTCTAAGATCTACGGAGTTCTATGAAGAACTGAAAGAAATGGGCTGCGGATTCATGTAGAGGTGGCAAGAGAGAGAGATGGTGAAAATGTGGGACCATTTGGAGAACGTCGACCGGCGACGGTGATTGGTGGCAGCGGTAGAGAGGCTTTGGGAGAGAAGATGATTCTTAGGGTTGTGAGGGAGGAGGAAGAGATCTGAAAATTGTGTGTGGCTGGTAAATTTGCTTAAAATACAAATATAATAGCTATGAATTATAATACATACTAGATGTTAGTTATACCATGTAACTATTCCTTATTTAAAATGGGTTTCCAAATAAAATGAATTTCTATTGAGTTTATATCTAATATGGGGTTGAGTTTATATCTAATATGGGCTTTCATAGATCTTTGTGTGACTATATAAAATATAAAGTCTAAAGTTAAATTAATTTTGAATTTAAAAAGTGTCCTTTTTTGGACAAATTAAAAAGAAATACCTACTTTAGTTTTCGAGGTAAGTGTACATACTTAGCAGGCATTCGAACATAATTTTAGTTGAAATTTAATTTGGAAGTTGAAATTATGTTTGGACATGCATTTTAGTTGAAAAAAAAAGGTTAAAAGATTATGAATGAAAAAAGATTTCACTTAAAAATATGTCAAAACTTGAAAAACTTATCTTCAAATACAATGTTTGTCTTGATTGGTACTTAATTTTTTGTGGTATCGTATCGTTAAATTCATCATTATGTAACGATGAAAAGTCTCATTTTAAATAATCAGTGAGTTGGTGTGATAGCATAGTACCCCCCCCCCCCCCCCCACCCTCTTTTCTTTTCTCTTTTCTCATTTTGCCCTTGCTTGTTATTTAGTAATCTTATTTGATCTTTTACCCTATCATTTTATAATAACTCTACCATGTACCCTACTTTTCTTTATAATTATTTTTTAAATTATTAATGTATGGCATTATGTAACAAGAGAAACGTTGCAATCTATCCAAATCTTGTGTTCATCAAAATAACACAATCCAATACAATTCAATACGATATTATGAACAATATTTTCCCCTTTGTATTTACTAGTTCTACCTTTTATTTTGTTTACTGGCTTTAATTTTTTAATGTTACTCTCACCTAATATATCCTTTGTTCCACTCTTTATAATATTGTTACTATTTGGAGAGCTAAATGACTTTCTTTTATAACGCTTTAATTGTTAATTAATGTGACTTATAGTATACTTTTTCGTAATTTCTAAATATGAAAATTTTATTTGAAAAGATTTGAAGATTCTATGTTTAAACTCACATAGAATATTAGTTTATTTGACCCTTGTATTTCAAATTATAACACATAAAATAGAACGGATGGTATAAGGTAATTTATAATTGTGTGTTTCATCGATATGATTACAGCGTAATTTTACAATTAACACTGCTTATTTTCAACTTTAAGCTACTAACCTCCTATTTGGATGGTTGTTTCCCATGGTTTATTATTGTATTGTTTTCTGAAACCACGTGTCTTTTGCATTGTTCTTAAAATTATATTGTAGTACGTTGTAATTTGCTGGTTAAATAGTCATGAAAAATCTCAACTTTTTTAACCACAGATTTGGTGGTTTTTGCGTGATTGATTATTTCATTTTTCCATTACACCTCGAGTCCGGAGCCAAAATAACCCCAAAAAAAACCTTTTGAACCAAACTACCCCAACAAAAAAAAAGTTACAAAACTGCCT